>NC_141875.1:709177945-709480975 GCF_056163025.1 Triticum urartu | reverse complement strand
AATGTGATGTCTGCAGAAGAGTGAAGGCAGAACACCAAAGGCCAGCAGGTCTCCTCCAACCTCTTGCCATTCCAGAATGGAAGTTTGACCACATTGAAATGGACTTCGTGACTGGGTTTCCAAAGTCCAAGCGTGGCAATGATGCTATATTCGTTGTCATCGACAAGCTCACCAAAGTGGCTCACTTTCTGCCTATCAAAGAGTCGATCACTGCAGCTCAATTGGCGGAACTCTATACCTCTCGTATTGTCTCTCTGCACGGTATTCCTCAAGTGATATCTTCAGACCGTGGCAGCATCTTTACCTCCAAGTTTTGGGATTCTTTTCAGAAGGCCATGGGCACCAACATCCGCTTCAGCACCGCTTTTCATCCTCAAACAAGTGGTCAAGTCGAGCGTGTCAACCAGATTCTTGAAGATATGCTCAGGGCTTGTGTGATCTCCTTCGGCATGAAATGGGAGGATTGTCTTACTTATGCTAAATTCTCCTACAACAACAGTTTTCAAGCAAGTTCGGGCAAGGCCCCTTTTGAAATTCTGTATGGCAGGAAGTGCCGTACCCCTCTCAACTAGTCTGAAACCGGTGAACGTCAGCTGCTGGGTAATGACTTAATCACAGAAGCAGAAGAAATGTGCAAAGTCATTCGTGATAACCTCAAAGCAGCCCAATCCCGCCAGAAGAGCTACTATGATAGTAAGCACCGTGATTTGGCTTTCGAGATCGGAGATCATGTTTACCTCCACGTCTCTCCTATGAAAGGTACTCGTCGCTTCGGTATCAAAGGGAAGCTTGCCCCCAGATACGTGGGACCTTTCAAGATTGTCAGCAAGAGAGGCGACCTCGCCTATCAACTCGAGCTTCCTTCAAACTTTGCAAATGTTCATGATGTGTTCCATGTCTCTCAGCTTCGAAAGTGCTTCAAGACTCCGGACCGCACAGTCAACTTTGAGGACATTGAGCTCCAAGAAGATCTCTCCTATCGTGAGCACCCAGTTGCTATTCTTGAAGAGACCGAACGCAAGACTCGCAACAAGTCAATCAAATTCCTCAAAGTCAAGTGGTCACACCATTCCGACCGTGAAGCTACCTGGGAACGTGAGGATCACCTCCGTTCTGAGTACCCGGCGTTCTTTTAGTCCTAGATCTCGGGACGAGATCCTTTCGTAGTGGTGGAGTGTTGTAACGCCCCGGATATAACTTTCCCAATTTGTACTCCAACTCTTGCCGTTTCCGGCGTTAAGTTATATTTATTTCTTGGGTTCGGGTCTTTGTCTCTGTGTGTTGTTTTCATTGTCATGCATCTCATATCATGTCAGCATGTGCATTGCATTCGCATACGTGTTCATCTCATGCATTCGAGCATTTTCCCCATTGTCCGTTTTGCATTCCGGCGCTTCGTTCACCTCCGGTGGTCATTTCTAGCTTTCTTTCGTGTGTGGGGATTAAACATTTCCGGATTGGACCGAGACTTGCCAAGCGGCCTTGGTTTACTACCGGTAGACCGCCTGTCAAGTTTCGTATCATTTGGACTTTGTTTGATACTCCAACGGTTAACCGAGGGACCGAAAAGGCCTCGTGTGTGTTGCAGCCCAACACCCCTCCAATTTGGCCCAAAACCCACCAAACTTTGCTCCATCACCTAGAACGTTCGATCACGATCGCGTGGCCGAAAACCGCACCTCATTTGGACTCTCCTAGCTCCCCCTATGCCTATATATACACCCCCTTTCCAAATCTCGGATCTCTCCCCGTCCAACCCTAAAAAAAAACATCTCCGCGCGCCGGACACGTCCGTCCGCGCGCCGGACACGTCCGCCGGTGGCCGCAGCCAACCGGGAGGCGCCACGTGGCACGCCGGCCTCCTCCCGCCATCGGCCCGTCCCGGCCCGCGGCCAGCCCTCCGCCGCTCCCGCCTGGGCCAGAGGAGCCGCGCCCCGCCGCCGGCTTCTTCCCCGCGCCCGGCCGCACGCGCCGGCCTCTCCTCCACCGCACCGCCCGCGCCGGCGAACTCCTCCACCGGCGCCGCTCCAAGTCCGGCGGCCGAGCCCGCCGCCGCCTCGCCGTGCGCGCGCCCCGGCCTCTCCTCCACCGCGCGCCAAGCCCCTCCCCACGTCCAGCCTCCTCCTCTCCAAGCTCCGGCGAGCTTCTTCCGCGACTCCGGCCACCACCACGGCCATTTCCGGCGACCTCGGAGCGGGGTGCTATAGTAACTGCTACAGTGCCCGATCTAGATCTGGATCTGAAACCCTAGCCGGTTGACTTTTCCCCTCTCCCCTAATTTTTTGTGCATACTTTGACCTGCCATATCTCCGCATCCGTAGCTCCGATTTGGACATATAGTATATCAAAATGTTCGTCTCGAAGAGTACATCATTTCATTCCATTGCATCATTTTCATTTGAGTGCATCTTGATGCCCAAAATGCTGCTAGAAGGAGGCTTCGTGAGTTAATTGTCAGATCTGCTAGTTCCTCTTAGACTTTTGTCATTTTTGCCATGATTGTTGTGTGCATGATATGCCTGTGAGTCCTTCATATGTTTTGTTAAGCATCTTGTTATCTTCCCAGAGGTGCAACCCATGCATTTTTAGGATGTGCGTGGTGACTTGTGCAAGCTCGCAAAGTGAGGCACCCGGTAAATCTGTTTTCAGGGACTTAGTAGTTTTCACTAAGTCTGGGATTATTTAGTTCATGATGCCATATGTTCTTGCTGTTTCCTAGTGATACGTGCCTCTTTTGAGGATGATCAGTAAAGGAGTTTTGTTAATCTTGTTATGCTCTATCCATCCATGTCTTTACTTGAAATTATGGAGCAACCTAGCTTGAGTCAATCGAGCTCTACTTTTGCTTCGTTGTGAATCTGGGCAGATCGTCAACTTGTTTGCGAGTTTGCAGGAGTTATTGTAGTTGATCCGTGCATGCTATGCCATTGTTCTTCCCATGTCTTGCTAGCATTTTGTGCCTTTTTAATGGATGTATGCTTTCCTTGCCATGACTTGCACCATGGTGAGTGCATCGAGCTCATTTACATGCCTTCGTGAGTTAAATTTCAGCATGTCTCAGTTTTCACTAAGTCTGAAAACTGATTGTGTTTTAGCTATGTTCGTGTGCTTATTAGTATATTTTGTGATCCCTTTTGGCCCCAGGTCACTTAGGGACTTTCGTTAAGATTGTTTAGTAGCTCCATGCCATGTTCTTATTTATCTTAATCAGGTCATGTATCATGTTGTTTTGTTGCTCCGAAGAGGGCTTCATGATCTGAAATTTCAGACAAGTGTTAATTTCACAAAGTCTGAAATCTGTTTTGCATTTGCGTTTTTGCCATGCTTGTTTGAACCTCTTAATGGATGAATTGGCCGTAGCTCAGTGGTAGTCTTTTGTTAAGCATCTTGAATGATTCCCTGCCATGTATTTTGTTGTTATGTTTGGGTACTGTAGCATGTTCATTCCATTGCATTTAGATGCCTACTTGCTGTAAATCGCAGATCGATGTCATTCTTAAATCGCTTGCCATGTCCAAACCGTAACTCCGATTCCGGCGTTCTTTATATCGTTTTCAAGCGATTGCATCCCATCTTTCCAGTGGCACTCTTGGTTTTCCAAGTTGAGGCCAGGTTCATGCATTTCCTGTCATATCTTGCATTTTGCATCCCGCATCGCATCCCGCATAACATCTCATCATTGCATCTTATTGTTGGAGTTTGCACGTGGTTGATTGTATCCTTGTTGCTTGTTTGTCTTGTTTGGGTAGAGCCGGGAGAAGAGTTCGCTATCGAGGAGCCCGTTGAGTTTGCTTTTGAGGATCCAGTCAACTCTGACAGCTTTGCAGGCAAGATGATCATACCCTCGAAATCACTACTATCTTTGCTATGCTAGTTTGCTCGCTCTTTGCTATGCCAATGCTACGATGCCTACCTTTTGCTTGTCAGCCTCCCAATTGCCATGTTGAACCTCTAACCCACCTTGTCCTAGCAAACCATTGATTGGCTATGTTACCGCTTTGCTCAGCCCCTCTTATAGCGTTGCTAGTTGCAGGTGAAGATTGGAGCCGTTCCTTGTTGGAACATTTATTTACTGTTGGGATATCATTATATTGCTATGTTATCTTAATGCACCTATATATTTGGTAAAGGGTGGAAGGCTCGGCCTCTCGCCTAGTGTTTTGTTCCACTCTTGCCGCCCTAGTTTCCGTCATATCGGTGTTATGTTCCCGGATTTTGCGTTCCTTACGCGGTTGGGTTATAATGGGAACCCCTTGATAGTTCGCCTTGATTAAAGCTTTTCCAGCAATGCCCAACCTTGGTTTTACCATTTGCCACCTAGCCTCTTTTTCCCTTGGGTTTCCGGAGCCCGAGGGTCATCTTATTTTAGCCCCCCACGGGCCAGTGCTCCTCTGAGTGTTGGTCCGAACTGAGCTGCCTGCGGGGCCACCTCGGGAAACTTGAGGGTTGGTTTTACTCGTAGCTAGTCTCATCTGAGTGTGCCCTGAGAACGAGTTATGTGCAGCTCCTATCGGGATTTGTCGGCACATTCGAGCGGTGTTGCTGGTTTAGTTTTGACCTGTCGAAGTGTCTTGTTGTACCGGGATACCGAGTCTGATCGGAACGTCTCGGGTGGAGGTCTATTCCTTCGTTGACCGTGAGAGCTTGTCATGGGCTAAGTTGGGACTCCCCTGCAGGGATTGAACTTTCGAAATCCGTGCCCGCGGTTATGGGCAGATGGGAATTTGTTAATGTCCGGTTGTAGATAACTTGAACCTTAATTTAATTAAAATGAATCAACCGTGTGTGTTACCGTGATGGCCCCTTCTCGGTGGAGTCCGGGAAGTGGACATGGTGTTGGAGTAATGCTTGCGCAGGTTGTTCCTCTAGATTCTCGCTCGCGCTTTGCCTCCTCTTCTCGCTCTCTTGTGCGTATAAGTTAGCCACCAAATGTGCTAGTCGCTTGCTGCAGCTCCACATATATTGCCTTACCCTTCCTATAAGCTTAAATAGTTTTGATCGCGAGGGTGCGAGATTGCTGAGTCCCTGTGGCTCATGGATTCCTACTATACCAGATGCAGGTCCAGGTGATTCCGCTCCAGGTGACGATTACGAGCTCAAGTGGGAGTTCGACGAGGACTCTCAGCGTTACTACGTGTCCTTTCCTGATGATCAGTAGTGGTGCCCAGTTGGGGTTTGATCAGGACCGTGTCGCATGTTGGGTTTTCTTCTATTTTGGCACCGTAGTCGGGCCATGAGTGTTTTGGATGATGTATGTTATTTATGTACTTTGATGTGACGTGGCGAGTGTAAGCCAACTATGTATCTCCCCCTTTTATTCTATATTACATGGGATGTTGTGATGATTGCCTAACTTGCGACATTGCTTTCAATGCGGTTATGTCTCTAAGTCGTGCCTCGACACGTGGGAGCTATAGCCGCATCGAGGGCGTTACACTTCACCTATGTCTCCAGTTGTTGTCTGTTGTCCTTGAACCGCCGCCGGGTCGTCCCCTTATATACACGGGTGACGCCCGTCGGTTCACAAAGTCCCAACACCGGTCGATATTCGTATCCGGGTTGGTCTCTCCTTATTCCTAACTTACAATACAAGTTTATATACAAATACCGGTTTACAGCTACAAGTCTTAAACCGACTACGGGCCTTAGGCCCTCATCTGCTTTCTTGGGCTTTTAGCACTCTTGAACTACTGATGAAGTTGACCCGACCCAGATAGGCCGGTTTACGCCCAACAGTAATATCCCCAACATATACCGATCGATCTCCCAACATATACCTAGGTCGACTTTAACTATCCCCCCATCGATCGACGTACCTCACAAGTTATGTCTCTCCTTTCTCTGACAAAGGACGATTGATCTTCGTATGTAGTTATGTCTGCTTACCACAGCCATATCTCCCCCTCATCATTTGTGCATGCCTCCTGACCCGTCTCTCACACGCACGTGCACAGACAGGTAGCCATCCCCCATCTTATTGATATTGCAGGCGTGCCCTCTGCTTGTCTAGCAAGCCTATCCCACCATTTGTTAGAAGCAACTCCACTACCACCCCCTCCAACACTCTAGCTCTGTCTCTCTCCCAACCTTATTCCTCTCCTAAACATATGCATGGATGCCGATCGATCTCCCTTAATACATGAGGTAGATCGATCTCCCTTAATACGCGAGGTAGGCCTCTCTCGTCCACACATATACCAACCATTGTACCTCTATAGTTAATTAGGCCTCCCTCGCCCCCACCACACACCGATAGTCGAGCGTTGTAGGTAGGTATCCATGCCATAGAGACAAACCGCACTTGTCCCCTCTCTCATTCTAGTAGGGCAGCCACTCTATATCTTTGACGTGGGCACACACAAATTCGATGGCACTCTTTATCGATCGCGCGCACGCACACACACACACACATCATCCCTCTCTTCGATTCTATGGACACCTCAAGTCGATGATACCTCCACTCTCTTCTCGTGGATCGCTCCCTCTATATATATGATATATCCAGGACTCTATTTCACACACATTGCATATGTTACATTTTTTGATTGACCCCCCCCCCTAAAAAAACTCTCACGAACCCACACACTATATCTCTCTACGTTTGTATCTCTCTCACACAACCCCACGTAGGTGGATTACGTATACAAGAAGAGAATAGGTGCACGTGCACGTACTCACGCTTCGTGGCCAGCCACACCCGCGCGGGTACACGGTGGAGCTCATTTCTGTATGAAATGGCAGCCCACGTGCTAATTTGAACGCGTGTAGCGGTTGTTTACCTACGGAGGTCGTGTACCACGCGTGCACGAAACAAAGTTCGACTTGATGCGTTGGCGCATAATTTTTAAATAAACTTATATCGCTCAATGGCACGTACACAGAATATAAAAGGATTTTTATGGAGAAAAAGATAGTCCGCTCGACTATATACAATGGAGCCTCCCTGCCTGGTTTGTCTCTCTTCAGAGTATCTCACACAAGGCTGCGGTGGCCTCTCTCTCTCTCTCCCACCATTGGTCACTGATCCGGCCGCATCCCTTCCGCCGGCGGAAAGGGAGGGCGTGCATCGTTTCTCCGTTCGACGGCGCCGAGGCAGCACGTCCCGATCTGTGGTACTCTCCGTTCTCTCTGACCAAGCTTCGGCGCGGTAGGGCCTACGCCACCTGCTCGCTACCGCAGTATTGGTAGATTCCGCCCGCCGCTGCTCACCTAGTTACATTCCAATGACCTCCAGGTATCCCCTCCGGCCTTGCTCCACTGCCTTTCTTCCCACGTCGTTGCATGTGGATCTTCCATAGTTCATTGCACAAAACATAGCTCGTCCGGCGTACTTTCCATATTGCAATCTCGTCCTCACACCGTTTAAACAAACACAACCGTGTTGTTATCTTCCCTTAGGACAAGGAATATGCTTCTTTTTTGTCATCGCAGCTGTCATCAACAATATTTGTCTTTTTACAAATTTCAAATGGGCATATTTTAGAGTGTAGATTCACTCATTTTGCTTCGTATGTGTACTCCCTCCGTTCCTAAATATTTGTCTTTCTTGAGATTTCAACAAGTGACTACATACGGAGCAAAATGAGTGAAACTACACTCTAAAATATGTGTATATACATCCGTATGTAGTAGTCCATTTGAATCTCTAAAAAGAAAAATATTTGAGTAGTCACTCGTTTAAATATCTAGAAAGACAAATACTCCGGAGTATATTTAAGAACCGAGGGGGGTAGTGCACTGATAACCCACAAGTATAGGGGATCGCAACAGCTTTCGAGGGTAGAGTATTCAACCCAAATTTATTGATTCGACACAAGGGGAGCCAAAGAATATTCTCAAGTATTAGCAGCAGAGTTGTCAATTCAACCACACCTGGAAACTTAGCATCTGCAGCAAAGTGTTTAGTAGCGAAGTAATATGATAGTGGTGGTAGCGGCAACAAAAGTAAAGACAACAAAAGTAATGTTTTTGGTATTTTGTAGTGATTGTAACAGTAGCAGCGGGAAAGTAAATAAGCATAAACCAGTATATGGAAATCTCGTAGGCACCGGATCAGTGATGGATAATTATGCCGGATGCGGTTCATCATGTAACAGTCATAACATAGGGTGACACAGAACTAGCTCCAATTCATCAATGTAATGTAGGCATGTATTCTGTATATAGTCATACGTGCTGATGGAAAAGAACTTGCATGACATCTTTTGTCCTACCCTCCCGTGGCAGCGGGGTCCTATTGGAAACTTAGGGATATTAAGGCCTCCTTTTAATAGAGAACCAGAACAAAGCATTAGCACATAGTGAATACATGAACTCCTCAAACCACGGTCATCACCGGGAGTGGTCCCGATTATTATCACTTCGGGGTTGCCGGATCATAACACATAGTAGGTGACTATAGACTTGCAAGATAGGATCAAGAACTCACATATATTCATGAAAACATAATAGGTTCAGATCTGAAATCATGACACTCGGGCCCTAGTGACAAGCATTAGGCATAGCAAAGTCATAGCAACATCAATCTCAGAACATAATGGATACTAGGGATCAAACCCTAACAAAACTAACTTGATTACATGATAAATCTCATCCAACCCATCACCGTCCAGCAAGCCTACGATGGAATTACTCACGCACGGCGGTGAGCATCATGAAATTGTTGATGGAGGATGGTTGATGATGACGACGGCGACGAATCCCCCTCTCCGGAGCCCCGAACAGACTCCAGATCAGCCCTCCCGAGAGGTTTTAGGGCTTGGCGGCGCCTCCGTATCGTAAAACGCGATGATTTCTTCTCTCTCATTTTTCTCTCTATGAAAGCGAATATATAGAGTATATAGAGTTGGAGTTGGCGTTGGAGGGTTTCCAGGGGGCCACGAGGTAGGGGGGCGCGCCCTAGGGGGGGGGGCACCCTCGTGAGAAGGGTGTGGGCCCCCTGGTCTTCATCTTTGGCGAGGATTTTTTATTGTTTTTTCTAAGATGTTCCGTGGAGTTTCAGGTCATTTCGAGAATATTTGTTTTCTGCACATAAAACAACACCATGTTAATTCTGCTGACAACAGCGTTAGTCCGTGTTAGTTCCATTCAAATCATACAAGTTAGAGTCCAAAACAAGGGCAAAAGTGTTTGGAAAAGTAGATACGACGGAGACGTATCAACTCCCCCAAGCTTAAACCCTTGCTTGTCCTCAAGCAATTCAGTTGACAAACTGAAAGAAAGAAAGAAAAACTTTTACAAACTCTGTTTGCTCTTGTTGTTGTAACTATGTCAAGCCAGCATTCAAGTTTTCAGCATAGATCGTAACGAACCACATTTGCAATAATTCTCAGGTCTCATAATTACTCATATCAATAGCATAATCAACTAGCAAGTCATAATAATAAATCTTGGATGACAACACTTTCTCAAAACAATCATAATATGATATAACAAGATGGTATCTCGCTAGCCCTTTCTGAGATCGCAAAACATAAATGCAGAGCACCTTTAAAGATCAAGGACTGACTAGACATTGTAATTCATGGTAAAAGAGATCCACTCATAGTCACACCCAACATAAATTAATAGTGATGAATGCAAATGACAACTGTGCTCTCCAACTAGTGCTTTTTAATAAGAGGGTGATGACTCAACATAAAAGTAAATGGATAGGCCCTTCGCAGAGGGAAGCAAGGATTTGTAGAGGTGCCAGAGCTCGGTTTTGCAATAGAGATAAATTGTATTTTGAGCGGTATACTTTCGTTGTCAATGTAACAACTAAGAGATGGCGATATCTTCCATGCTAAACACATTATAGGCGGTTCCCAAACAGAATGGTAAAGTTTATACTCCCCCTCCACCAACAAACATCAATCCATGGCTTGCTCGAAACAACGAGTGCCTCCAACATACATTAGGTCCCAGGGGGAGTTTTGTTTGCAATTAATTTTGATTTAGTTTGCATAAAGCATGGGACTGGGCATCCCGGTGACCAGCATTTTCTCGTGAGTGAGGAGCGGAGTCCACTCCTCTTGAGAATAACCCGCCTAACACGGAAGATAAGGACAGCCTTGCTTGATACATGAGCCATTCGAGCATACAAAACAGAATGTTTATTTGAAGGTTTAGAGTTTGGCACATAAAAATTTACATGGAACGGCAAGTAGATACCGCATATAGGAAGGTATAGTGGACTCATCTGGAATAACTTTGGGGTTTAAGGGTTTGGATGCACAAGCAGTGTTTCCGCTTAGTACAAGTGAAGGCTAGCAAAAGATTGGGAAGCGACCAACTAGAGAGCGACAACAGCCATGTACACGCATTAAAATTAATAAACATTGGATGCAAGCATGAGTAGGATATAATCCACCATGAACATAAATATCGTGAAGGCTATGTTGATTTGTTTCAACTACATGCGTGAACATGTGCCAAGTCAAGTCACTTAAATCATTCAAAGGAGGATACCACCCCGTCATACCACATCATAACCATCTCAATAGCATGTTGGCACACAAGGTAAACCATTATAACTCATAGCTAATCAAGCATGGCACAAGCAACTACGATCTCTAATTGTCATTGCAAACATGTTTATTCATAATAAGCCGAATCAAGAACGAGGGACTCATCATATTTACAAAAACAAAAGAGGTCGAGTTCATACCAGCTTTTCTCATCTCAGTCAGTCCATCATATATCATCACAATTGCCTTTCACCTGCACGTCCGCATGGTGTGAATAATAATAAGAGTGTACGTGCATTGGACTAAGCTGGAATCTGCGAGCATCTAATAAACAGGAGAAGACAAGGCAATATGGGCTCTTTGGTTAATTCAACAATAATGCATATAAGAGCCACTTCAACAATTTAATTATGGTCTTATCTTACTGACCCCGAAGAAAAGAAAAGGAATAAAACTATTTACACGGGAAAGCTCCCAACAAGCAAAAGAAGAACGGGAAATATTTTTGGATTTTCTTTTTAATTGCTACTACAAGCAGAAAAATAAACTACTACTAATTTTTTTGGTTTTTCTTAAGGTTTAACAAACACACAAGAAGAAAGCAGGAAAGGGAATAAACTAGCATGGATAATACAATGAAAAAGTATGAGCACCGACATCTAGCAATGAGTGTGTGTGAACATAAATGTAATGTCGGTGAGAAATACGTACTCCCCCAAGCTTAGGCTTTTGGCCTAAGTTGGTTTATGGCCACGGCTGGCCTGGCGGATATCCATAATAATAGTTGTTGGGGTTGTACTGTGATAAGGAAGAAGAAGGCTCCGATTGCCACTGGCTGGCAGTCATCTCCGGATCCCACTGATAGTTATACTATCATGAAGGATCAAATTGTGGTTCCGGTTCTGGGTCCTCGGCTGGTGCAGGGTTCCGGTAGGCGTGTATAACCGTCAACGGAACAAGGTACGTGCCTACAGTCAAATCAAACAAAGAAGGAGCAGGCAAGGTAATAGTCTCAGGATGATGTTTATTAAAAAACAATTGATATTTAAGCTCCCCTGCCCTATTCTTAACAATAAAATCATGTGCCACCATACTTTTATGATCTAGATAAACACGGGGAAGCACCTTTTCTTCCTTCTTAGCATGCCTAATAGGTATGTTAAAATGTGCGGCTAGGCGTGTAGCATAGATGCCTCCAAAGATGGGGCCCTTAGCAATAATACCGCCCATACTAAAAGTGTTATCGCTGTATAAACCTTGGAGTAGAATAATTATATCAGGGATACTAAGGTTTCCACAGTTTCCGCGTCCAATTAAACAACGACTAGCAAATAATGCAAAGTAACGTAAAACAGGAAAATGTATGCTAGTGATTCGTGCATCGGAAACCTTCCTGGTTTCTCCTACCGTGATATTATTAATAAATCCCTCCACATCATCATGATGTGGTTCTTCTGTCTTGCCCTCAAAAGGGACTAAACAAATCCGACAGAAATCATAAAGTGACATCTCCTTATGCTCATCATATAACTGAAACTCCACAGTGGGTGGTGAGTTCCTAGAATGAAAATGAAAGTTTTGCACAAAGGTGTTTGTGAGTAAGAGATACTGACCGCATTGGTCGTGGAGGAAAGCGGTGAGGCCTGCATTGTGAGCCAATTCATGGAAATCTTCATAGATACCGGCTGCTCTCAAGAAATCATCAAAAGGACATTCACACGCCCGAATCTCCGCGGTGCGCGGTAAATTATACTTAGGCTTGGGTGCCTTTTCCTTCGAGCTTTGGCTCGATGAGCCCCTCAAGAATCTCCTCATTATATTCTGAAAAATTCTGAAATTTTTAGTAACTTCAAACAAAAGTAAACCAACTTCAATAAAACTGATAGCAACTACTCCTACAAGTGCCTAGAGCCTATATCAAGCATTAGAACTACTTAGAACCATATAAATTTGACATGCAAGCTGAAGAACATGGTCACCTATGCAGCATAAATTTGCAATGAATAAAGCACTAGAACAAAAACTAATTGGACCAATGGAGGAGTCACATACCAAGGAACAATCTCCACAAGCACTTTTGCGAGAGGTGCTTTGAGCAAGGAGATCGAAAATCACAGCAAAAGTGGCTGGAACTCGTGCTTGAGTTGGTTTTTCGGGTTTGTGTGAGACAGAGGAAGAAGATGGGTGCTGGGATAAGTGGAGGGGGGCCACCATGGGCCCACGAGGCAGGGGGCGCGCCCTAGAGGGGGGGGGGCACCCACCACCCTCGTGGCCAGGTGGCAGCTCCTCCCGCGGTAATTTTTGCACAGTAAATCCTCAAATATTCCTGAAAAAATCATATTAAATTGGCATGTCATTCTGAGGACTTTTATTTTCTGGTTATTTTTATATTGCACGGATAAGCCAGGAAACAGACAGAAAAATAATATTTTTACTTTATTTCTACTAATTAACAGAAAATATAGAGAGGGTACAGAAGGTTGTGCTTCTAGTTTCATCCATCTCATGCTCATCAAAAAGAATCCACTAACAAGGTTGATCAAGTCTTGTTAACAAACTCATTCCGATAATCATGGAGCCGGAGAAATTTCGAATAACACTAAGTTACCTCAACGGGGATATGCACATCCCCTATAATAAGTATATCATATTTATTTTTGATAGTAGGAAGAGGAAATTCAAAACCTCCAAATATAATCGATGGATTTTTTCCAATGGAGTTGATACTATGAACTTGAGGTTGTTTCCTCGGAAAGTGTACCGTATGCTCATTACCATTAACATGAAAAGTGACATTGCCTTTGTTGCAATCAATAACAGCCCCTGCAGTATTAAGAAAAGGTTTTCCAAGAATGATAGACATAATATCATCCTCAGGAATATCGAGAATAACAAAGTCCGTTAAAATAGTAACGTCTGCAACTACAACAGGCACATCCTCACAAATACCGACAGGTATAGCAGTTGATTTATCAGCCATTTGCAAATATATTTTGGTAGGTGTCAGCTTATTCAAGTCAAGTCTACGATATAAAGAGAGGGGCATAACACTAACACCGGCTCCAAGATCACATAAAGCAGTTTTAATATAATTTCTTTTAATGGAGCAAGGTATAGTAGGTACTCTGGGATCTCCAAGTTTCTTTGGTATTCCACCCTTAAAAGTATAATTAGCAAGCATGGTGGAAATCTCCGCTTCCGATATCTTTCTTTTATTAGTAACTAGCAGTGTGCCCCGCGCATTTGCGCGGCTAGATTTTTAGCATTTATTTGCATGCGTTGTTTTAGATTTTCATAGGGTCTCCAGGTCATAAGTTTTCCCATTAATTTCCTATGAATATGCTATATAAAATTTTAGTATTGTAAGTGAGCAGTTGATAAATTGAAACTTTTTTCTTTTACAATAAATATATCATTAATATATTAGCAAGTAATTTTAGAAATTTAGGCAGCATAGGTTATTGCCGCTCTTGGTCTATTTTTTCATTCATCATGGGTTGGCAACGACCGTAACGATAAAATAAACCTCAACCAAGAGCTAAATCTAAATATGACGTCTTCCATCCAAACTTGTTTTTTCGTCCTTTGTATGCCTCACCATTACCGGTATGGTGGCTTGTGCATTCATGCCCACAGATTTCTTACGTATTGTCGACCTTAGTATAATTTTTTCAGTAATTTGCCCTCATCAAAACATATTTATAAGTCAATTCCAGTCAATACCCCTACCACATCTATCTTTTCATGATAGTGTCCCTTTCTTTTTCAAAGAAATCGCAAGGTGTAATCAATGTGGATTATTTTATATATTTTTGACAATAAATTGGCTCATGACATATAGTAACATTTTCTAGGTTCGTACTCTCCAAGAAAATCTCTTAGATGTTGTTTTATGGCTATCTAATATGATTGATTCTCATAATTTATATAAAATAGATCTTAATGGTTAGTTGGTTAATTGGTGCCATCAGTAATGATGGTATTGCATGCACTTCATGCGATATAGATAGCTACAGATTGATTTATCAAAGATGATTTGGCTACTACTACACGTATACCTTTTAATTTAAGTTTTTAATCTCATCTATCATAAATAGGATTCTTCATCTCGGTTTCTTGGTCATCGGCCCCATTAGCTCCTTAATATCAAATGTTCTTGAAGTCACCACCCCACATCAACATTATATACTTGTATTCCGTGGGTACACCCCATGACATGTCTTAATGGCTATAGAATTTGCATTTTTCTTCTGCACATACATGCAAATATAAACTTATGTCTCACTCCATCGTATTTACACAATCATATCGACCATTTTACCGCTCCATCTTTTACCGTGTTCTAATATCACCCTCCATTTTCCCAGGAATAAAATCTAACTCAATTTGTTTGCTCATCATTCCATTGGTTTTCTTCAATAGAATTACCATTACCAATCAGATTGCTTAAACTTACATAACTGGGATATTATAAAGGAACTCGAGAGCCATCCAACTTCTCCATGATGGTTATGAGTATCGCTCTCGCATCTTCCTTATTTGTTTTCAAAAGTAAATTGTGACTCAACCTTTTCCTCGACACTCCATAAGTCTCTCAACACAATTACTGCTACAAACGAAACTCATAAGTATACATCATTGGGATATTCATAGGTTCTCCAAGAGTTGTGCGACTTTGGGTAGATGGTTGCAAGTGGCCTACTCTTAATAAAATAATATATTACTCCATATGTTCCAAAATTTACTATTCACTAAATTATTTCTAGTTTCAAATCCACAATTTTATTTAATGATTCTAATTTAAGATAAATCAAAAAAATAAATGGCATTCGATATAAAAATATTTTGTAATATGATGTCATTCTTGCATATCTAATCCATACACTTTGCCTATATTTGTAAAGAATTTCAAACATTGATTGAGCATTTAGTTGTGCGCCTTATATTTTGAGATGGATGGAGTGCTTTTCTTTTCCATGTACTTTTATTTTCTATGCTTTCACGTGTTCCTTCACATGACTATTTCTTATGAAAATTGCTTAATTTATACTATCAACCTTTGTAATTAGCATTCACAAAAAAACATTGTAATTAGAACACATCATGATTCATTTGAAAAGATATGTGAGAATAGAAATAAAAAGTTCACACTTAGATGTTCATGTCTTTTAAGTATCAGCTTTCTGGTTTTGATTTATTGGTGCTTACATCCTATTGTGCGCATACTTTATTATTAATAATGTATTTTGTTAAATGTGAAGCGCTAATGTAGATGTATATAGATTTTTGTTAACGCAAAAAAAGAGTCCGGATCGATTAATTTGCTGAAATCATATCCCAGTTTATTTTGTTGAAATTGTAGTTCGCATCATGAGATGTAGCACTGTGATCGGACTCTATTTTTATAGGAGGGCGCTCACACTCCCTTATTTTGTTGAAATTGTAGTTCACATTGGCAGTGAAGCTTTCCTTCTTTTTTTTAAGCCGTTGGAAGTTGTACACTTTGCAATGGCAAAGTATGTTCATGCCATGTTCTGTTTTAGCCGTTCTATTTTTCAATTTTGTTTATCTAATCTATTTCTCAATCTTAGAGAAAGTTTTTTATGACAATGTAGTGCACGAATTATTATTTTTAGCAACATGTAGAGCACTAATTATATTCGCTGGAAAAAATTAGCGCGAAAAAAGTCAAAGCCCGGACTGATTTGCTGAAATAATAGAGCACATCAACCCACATACTTATTCTGCTTGGACACTTCTTCTTTTTTACGGGTGGGAGCGTTATGGTGGGACTCTTCCCTACTGTATTTTACCTACTTGGACTCTTACCTATTTGGTGCATGGCTGCACCAACAGTGGTCTCTTTTTTTATGCACCAACGTAGGCTAGTCTGACTTGATTCGGACTAACTTTTTGATAGGAAGTCATCTGAGTTTTTTTGTGACCAAAGCAAAGACATGTTGAACTATTAGTACGTGACACGTGATTTGTCAAGTTGTGTGTAGACAAAAAATATGTTACGCTACTTCTTTTAAATCTTGACCATTAATATTAGAAATTTACGGTCGTGATAATACAATCTATGTGGACACACGTGATGCTTTGTTTGCCTCTTGTCTTAATTATATAATAGATGATATCCTTCATATATTTAGCATAGGGATTTGTTTTGAGCACATCAGTTAATCACATACGCAAAAAGATAGGCCTAATCATTTCAGCAAAGCGCTCAAAATCCTCATCATCCTTTTTCTTGGATGGTTTTGGAGGAAAAGGCATGGGTTTCTGAACCCAAGGTTACCTTTCTTTACCATGTTTCCTAGCAACAAAGTCTCTTTTATCATAACGTTGATTCTTTGATTGTGGGTTATCAAGATCAACAGTAGGTTCAATTTCTACATCATTGTTATTACTAGGTTGAGCATCATCATGAACATCATTATTAACATTTTCACTAGGTTCATGTTCATTACCAGATTGTGTTTCAGCATCAGACATAGAGATATCATTTGGATTATCAGGTCGTTCAGCAATAGGTTCACTAGAAGTTTGCACAGTTCTATCATTTTTCTTTTTCTTCTTTTTAGAAGAACTAGGAACATCAATATTTTTCTCTGAGAATCTTGCTCGATTCTCTTAGGGTGGCCTTCAGGATACAAAGGTTCCTGAGTCATTCTACCAGTTCTAGTAGCCACTCTAACAGCATAATCATTTTTCTTACTATTCATTTCATCAAGCACTTCTTTTTGAGCTTTAAGTACTTATTGTACTTGAGTGGTAACCATAGAGGCATGTTTGCTAACAAGTTTAAGTTCACCTTTAATATCAGCCATATAATCACCCAAGTGTCTAATCATATATGCATTTTCTTTTAATTGTCTACCAAAATAAGCATTGAAGTCGCCTTGCTTATACATAAAGTTATCAAACTCATCCAAGCATTGACTAGCAATTTTAGTACGAGGAACTTCAGCTTTATCATATCTATAGAGAGAATTTACCTTTACTACCTGTGTCGGGATATCGGGGTCAGGAGGTTCTTCAATAAATAAAGAATTGAGACCATAAGTTTCTTCAACAGGCGGTATATTAAGACCATGTATTTCTTCAATAGGAGGTAAATTCTTAACGTCTTCAGCTTTAATACCTTTCTCTTTCATAGATTTCTTTGCCTCTTGCATATCTTCGGGACTGAGAAATAGAACACCTCTCTTCTTCAGAGTTGGTTTAGGAATAGGCTCAGTAATTGGAGCAGGAGCTGGCTCCGGAGGTGCCCAATTATTTTCATTTGTCAACATATTATTCAATAGAATTTCAGCTTCATCCGGTGTTCTTTCCCTGAAAAGAGAACCAGCACAACTATCCAGGTAATCTCTGGAAACATCGGTTAGTCCATTATAAAAGATATCAAGTATTTCAGGTTTCTTAAGAGGATGATCAGGCAAAGCATTAAGTAACTTGAGAAGCCTCCCCCAAGCTTGTGGGAGACTCTCTTCTTTAATTTGCACGAAGTTGTATATTTCCCTCAAAGCAGCTTGTTTCTTATGAGCAAGGAAATATTTAGCAGAGAAGTAATAAATCATATCTTAGCATCACCCTTTAATGAGAACGGAAATATTTTGAGTATATAGAAGTAACGCGATCTCTCATCATTAGTAAATAGGGCAGCTATATCATCTAACTTAGTAAGACGTGCCACAACAGTTTCAGATTCATAGCCATAAAACGGATCAGATTCAACCAAAGTAATTATATCAGGATCAACTGAGAATTCATAATCCTTATCAGGAACACATATAGGTGAAGTAGCAAAAGCAGGGCCGGGGCTCATTTTATCTCTAAGTGATTCTTTGTTCCATTTAATTAATAACCTCTTAAGCTCATATCTATCCTTGCAAGCAAAAATAGCGGCAGAAGATTCCATATCAAAAAGATAGCCCTCAGGAATAACAGACATATTTTCATCATCACTATCATCATCGTATTCAGATTCAATAATTTCTTTTTCTCTAGCCCTAGCAATTTGTTCATCAGGAAATTCACCAAGGGGTACAATAGTATCAGGCATAGAGGCAGTTTCATCATAAGTATCATGCATAGCAGAAGTGGCATCATCAATAACATGCGACATATCAGAACGAATAGCAGAAGAAGGTGTAGGTGTCGCTAGCTTACTCATAACAGAAGGTGAATCAAGTGCAGAGCTAGATGGCTGTTCCTTACCTGCCCTCGTAGTTGAGGGATAGATCTTGGTTTTTGGATCTCTCAAGTTCTTCATAATGATAGGCAGATATAAATCCTAAGTTTTCTCCAAGAACAAGGAAGATCATGCCAAACACTTGCGTTTGGTGCTTGATAAGCTCAGGGTACATCAGTTCTACGCCAAGTTCTCCAAGTGTGAATTTTGGCTCGATGAGGTTCTTTATCTTGGTCATATCATCTCTGCCAAGGGCATTGCCGTGAATCCTGAGAAGGTGTCTGCAATTGTGAATTGGGAACCTCCTCAGAACGTGAAGCAACTCCGCAGTTTCCTCGGTCTCGCAAGCTATTGCCAAAGATTCGTTGAAAACTTTTCTAAGATCGCGAAGCCTCTCTCAAATCTTCTTTAGAAGCACGTCAAGTACGTTTGGTCTCCGGAGTGTGATATTGCTTTCAACACTTTGAAAGAGAAGCTCATCACTGCTCCAGTTTTGACTCCGCCTGATAAATCCAAGCCGTACGAGGTCTTTTGTGATGCCTCTCTCCAAGGTCTTGGCGCAGTTTTGATGCAAGAGAAGAAAGTTGTTGCTTATACCTCTCGCCAGTTGAAGCCTAATGAGAAGAACTACCCCACTCATGATCTCGAGTTGGCGGCAGTTGTGCATGCTCTTTTGACTTGGAGACATCTTCTATTGGGAAGAAAAGTGGACATTTTCACTGATCACAAGAGTCTCAAGTACATCTTCACTCAGCCTAATCTCAACCTCAGGCAAACTCGATGGGTCGAAATGATTCAAGAGTATAATCCGAGTATTGAGTATACTCTAGGCAAGGCCAATGTGATCGCTGACGCTTTGAGCAGAAAAGCGTATTGCAACAGTCCGATTCTTAAGCCTTATCAACCCGAGCTTTGTGAAGCTTTCTGCAAACTTAATTTGCAAGTTGTTCCTCAAGGGTTCCTCGCCAACCTTCAAGTCTCTCCTACCTTAGAAGACCAGATTCGCCAAGCCCAGCTTCTTGATGCTATGGTGAAAAAGGTGAAGTTTGGGATTGCCAAGAGTCAGTCCAAGTACAAGTGCTACCGCCTTGATGACAAGGACACTCTCTTCTTCGAGGATCGAATTGTTGTACCCAAAGGTGACCTCCATAAAGTGATCATGAACGAGGCTCACAATTCTCTCCTCTCCATCCACCCTGGGAGTACGAAGATGTATCAGGACCTCAAGCAAGCTTATTGGTGGACTCGAATGAAGCGCGAGATCGCTCAATTCGTGAATGAATGTGATGTCTGCAGAAGAGTGAAGGCAGAACACCAAAGGCCAGCAGGTCTCCTCCAACCTCTTGCCATTCCAGAATGGAAGTTTGACCACATTGAAATGGACTTCGTGACTGGGTTTCCAAAGTCCAAGCGTGGCAATGATGCTATATTCGTTGTCATCGACAAGCTCACCAAAGTGGCTCACTTTCTGCCTATCAAAGAGTCGATCACTGCAGCTCAATTGGCGGAACTCTATACCTCTCGTATTGTCTCTCTGCACGGTATTCCTCAAGTGATATCTTCAGACCGTGGCAGCATCTTTACCTCCAAGTTTCGGGATTCTTTTCAGAAGGCCATGGGCACCAACATCCGCTTCAGCACCGCTTTTCATCCTCAAATAAGTGGTCAAGTCGAGCGTGTCAACCAGATTCTTGAAGATATGCTCAGGGCTTGTGTGATCTCCTTCGGCATGAAATGGGAGGATTGTCTTACTTATGCTAAATTCTCCTACAACAACAGTTTTCAAGCAAGTTCGGGCAAGGCCCCTTTTGAAATTCTGTATGGCAGGAAGTGCCGTACCCCTCTCAACTAGTCTGAAACCGGTGAACGTCAGCTGCTGGGTAATGACTTAATCACAGAAGCAGAAGAAATGTGCAAAGTCATTCGTGATAACCTCAAAGCAGCCCAATCCCGCCAGAAGAGCTACTATGATAGTAAGCACCGTGATTTGGCTTTCGAGATCGGAGATCATGTTTACCTCCACGTCTCTCCTATGAAAGGTACTCGTCGCTTCGGTATCAAAGGGAAGCTTGCCCCCAGATACGTGGGACCTTTCAAGATTGTCAGCAAGAGAGGCGACCTCGCCTATCAACTCGAGCTTCCTTCAAACTTTGCAAATGTTCATGATGTGTTCCATGTCTCTCAGCTTCGAAAGTGCTTCAAGACTCCGGACCGCACAGTCAACTTCGAGGACATTGAGCTCCAAGAAGATCTCTCCTATCGTGAGCACCCAGTTGCTATTCTTGAAGAGACCGAACGCAAGACTCGCAACAAGTCAATCAAATTCCTCAAAGTCAAGTGGTCACACCATTCCGACCGTGAAGCTACCTGGGAACGTGAGGATCACCTCCGTTCTGAGTACCCGGCGTTCTTTTAGTCCTAGATCTCGGGACGAGATCCTTTCGTAGTGGTGGAGTGTTGTAACGCCCCGGATATAACTTTCCCAATTTGTACTCCAACTCTTGCCGTTTCCGGCGTTAAGTTATATTTATTTCTTGGGTTCGGGTCTTTGTCTCCGTGTGTTGTTTTCATTTTCATGCATCTCATATCATGTCAGCATGTGCATTGCATTCGCATACGTGTTCATCTCATGCATTCGAGCATTTTCCCCATTGTCCGTTTTGCATTCCGGCGCTTCGTTCACCTCCGGTGGTCATTTCTAGCTTTCTTTCGTGTGTGGGGATTAAACATTTCCGGATTGGACCGAGACTTGCCAAGCGGCCTTGGTTTACTACCGGTAGACCGCCTGTCAAGTTTCGTATCATTTGGACTTTGTTTGATACTCCAACGGTTAACGGAGGGACCGAAAAGGCCTCGTGTGTGTTGCAGCCCAACACCCCTCCAATTTGGCCCAAAACCCACCAAACTTTGCTCCATCACCTAGAACGTTCGATCACGATCGCGTGGCCGAAAACCGCACCTCATTTGGACTCTCCTAGCTCCCCCTATGCCTATATATACACCCCCTTTCCAAATCTCGGATCTCTCCCCGTCCAACCCTAAAAAAAAACATCTCCGCGCGCCGGACACGTCCGTCCGCGCGCCGGACACGTCCGCCGGTGGCCGCAGCCAACCGGGAGGCGCCACGTGGCACGCCGGCCTCCTCCCGCCATCGGCCCGTCCCGGCCCGCGGCCAGCCCTCCGCCGCTCCCGCCTGGGCCAGAGGAGCCGCGCCCCGCCGCCGGCTTCTTCCCTGCGCCCGGCCGCACGCGCCGGCCTCTCCTCCACCGCACCGCCCGCGCCGGCGAACTCCTCCACCGGCGCCGCTCCAAGTCCGGCGGCCGAGCCCGCCGCTGCCTCGCCGTGCGCGTGCCCGGGCCTCTCCTCCACCGCGCGCCAAGCCCCTCCCCACATCCGGCCTCCTCCTCTCCAAGCTCCGGCGAGCTTCTTCCGCGACTCCGGCCACCACCACGGCCATTTCCGGCGACCTCGGAGCGGGGTGCTATAGTAACTGCTACAGTGCCCGATCTAGATCTGGATCTGAAACCCTAGCCGGTTGACTTTTCCCCTCTCCCCTAATTTTTTGTGCATACTTTGACCTACCATATCTCCGCATCCGTAGCTCCGATTTGGACATATAGTATATCAAAATGTTCGTCTCGAAGAGTACATCATTTCATTCCATTGCATCATTTTCATTTGAGTGCATCTTGATGCCCAAAATGCTGCTAGAAGGAGGCTTCGTGAGTTAATTGTCAGATCTGCTAGTTCCTCTTAGACTTTTGTCATTTTTGCCATGATTGTTGTGTGCATGATATGCCTGTGAGTCCTTCATATGTTTTGTTAAGCATCTTGTTATCTTCCCAGAGGTGCAACCCATGCATTTTTAGGATGTGTGTGGTGACTTGTGCAAGCTCGCAAAGTGAGGCACCCGGTAAATCTGTTTTCAGGGACTTAGTAGTTTTCACTAAGTCTGGGATTATTTAGTTCATGATGCCATATGTTCTTGCTGTTTCCTAGTGATACGTGCCTCTTTTGAGGATGATCAGTAAAGGAGTTTTGTTAATCTTGTTATGCTCTATCCATCCATGTCTTTACTTGCAATTATGGAGCAACCTAGCTTGAGTCAATCAAGCTCTACTTTTGCTTCGTTGTGAATCTGGGCAGATCGTCAACTTGTTTGCGATTTTGCCGGAGTCATTGTAGTTGATCCGTGCATGCTATGCCATTGTTCTTCCCATGTCTAGCTAGCATTTTGTGCCTTTTTAATGGATGTATGCTTTCCTTGCCATGACTTGCACCATGGTGAGTGCATCGAGCTCATTTACATGCCTTCGTGAGTTAAATTTCAGCATGTCTCAGTTTTCACTAAGTCTGAAAACTGATTGTGTTTTAGCTATGTTCGTGTGCTTATTAGTATATTTTGTGATCCCTTTTGGCCCCAGGTCACTTAGGGACTTTCGTTAAGATTGTTTAGTAGCTCCATGCCATGTTCTTATTTATCTTAATCAGGTCATGTATCATGTTGTTTTGTTGCTCTGAAGAGGGCTTCATGATCTGAAATTTCAGACAAGTGTTAATTTCACAAAGTCTGAAATCTGTTTTGCATTTGCGTTTTTGCCATGCTTGTTTGAACCTCTTAATGGATGAATTGGCCGTAGCTCAGTGGTAGTCTTTTGTTAAGCATCTTGAATGATTCCCTGCCATGTATTTTGTTGTCATGTTTGGGTACTGTAGCATGTTCATTCCATTGCATTTAGATGCCTACTTGCTGTAAATCGCAGATCGATGTCATTCTTAAATCGCTTGCCATGTCCAAACCGTAACTCCGATTCCGGCGTTCTTTATATCGTTTTCAAGCGATTGCATCCCATCTTTCCAGTGGCACTCTTGGTTTTCCATGTTGAGGCCAGGTTCATGCATTTCCTGTCATATCTTGCATTTTGCATCCCGCATCGCATCCCGCATAACATCTCATCATTGCATCTTATTGTTGGAGTTTGCACGTGGTTGATTGTATCCTTGTTGCTTGTTTGTCTTGTTTGGGTAGAGCCGGGAGAAGAGTTCGCTATCGAGGAGCCCGTTGAGTTTGCTTTTGAGGATCCAGTCAACTCTGACAGCTTTGCAGGCAAGATGATCATACCCTCGAAATCACTACTATCTTTGCTATGCTAGTTTGCTCGCTCTTTGCTATGCCAATGCTACGATGCCTACCTTTTGCTTGTCAGCCTCCCAATTGCCATGTTGAACCTCTAACCCACCTTGTCCTAGCAAACCATTGATTGGCTATGTTACCGCTTTGCTCAGCCCCTCTTATAGCGTTGCTAGTTGCAGGTGAAGATTGGAGCCGTTCCTTGTTGGAACATTTATTTACTGTTGGGATATCATTATATTGCTATGTTATCTTAATGCACCTATATATTTGGTAAAGGGTGGAAGGCTCGGCCTCTCGCCTAGTGTTTTGTTCCACTCTTGCCGCCCTAGTTTCCGTCATATCGGTGTTATGTTCCCGGATTTTGCGTTCCTTACGCGGTTGGGTTATAATGGGAACCCCTTGATAGTTCGCCTTGATTAAAGCTTTTCCAGCAATGCCCAACCTTGGTTTTACCATTTGCCACCTAGCCTATTTTTCCCTTGGGTTTCCGGAGCCCGAGGGTCATCTTATTTTAGCCCCCCACGGGCCAGTGCTCCTCTGAGTGTTGGTCCGAACTGAGCTGCCTGCGGGGCCACCTCGGGAAACTTGAGGGTTGGTTTTACTCGTAGCTAGTCTCATCTGAGTGTGCCCTGAGAACGAGTTATGTGCAGCTCCTATCGGGATTTGTCGGCACATTCGGGCGGTGTTGCTGGTTTAGTTTTGACCTGTCGAAGTGTCTTGTTGTACCGGGATACCGAGTCTGATCGGAATGTCTCGGGTGGAGGTCTATTCCTTCGTTGACCGTGAGAGCTTGTCATGGGCTAAGTTGGGACTCCCCTGCAGGGATTGAACTTTCGAAATCCGTGCCCGCGGTTATGGGCAGATGGGAATTTGTTAATGTCCGGTTGTAGATAACTTGAACCTTAATTTAATTAAAATGAATCAACCATGTGTGTTACCGTGATGGCCCCTTCTCGGTGGAGTCCGGGAAGTGGACATGGTGTTGGAGTAATGCTTGCGCAGGTTGTTCCTCTAGATTCTCGCTCGCGCTTTGCCTCCTCTTCTCGCTCTCTTGTGCGTATAAGTTAGCCACCAAATGTGCTAGTCGCTTGCTGCAGCTCCACATATATTGCCTTACCCTTCCTATAAGCTTAAATAGTTTTGATCGCGAGGGTGCGAGATTGCTGAGTCCCTGTGGCTCATGGATTCCTACTATACCAGATGCAGGTCCAGGTGATTCCGCTCCAGGTGACGATTACGAGCTCAAGTGGGAGTTCGACGAGGACTCTCAGCGTTACTACGTGTCCTTTCCTGATGATCAGTAGTGGTGCCCAGTTGGGGTTTGATCAGGACCGTGTCGCATGTTGGGTTTTCTTCTATTTTGGCACCGTAGTCGGGCCATGAGTGTTTTGGATGATGTATGTTATTTATGTACTTTGATGTGACGTGGCGAGTGTAAGCCAACTATGTATCTCCCCCTTTTATTCTATATTACATGGGATGTTGTGATGATTGCCTAACTTGCGACATTGCTTTCAATGCGGTTATGTCTCTAAGTCGTGCCTCGAGACGTGGGAGCTATAGCCGCATCGAGGGCGTTACACTTCACCTATGTCTCCAGTTGTTGTCTGTTGTCCTTGAACCGCCGCCGGGTCGTCCCCTTATATACACGGGTGACGCCCGTCGGTTCACAAAGTCCCAACACCGGTCGATATTCGTATCCGGGTTGGTCTCTCCTTATTCCTAGCTTACAATACAAGTTTATATACAAATACCGGTTTATAGCTACAAGTCTTAAACCGACTACGGGCCTTAGGCCCTCATCTGCTTTCTTGGGCTTTTAGCACTCTTGAACTACTGATGAAGTTGACCCGGCCCAGATAGGCCGGTTTACGCCCAACAGTAATATCCCCAACATATACCGATCGATCTCCCAACATATACCTAGGTCGACTTTAACTATCCCCCCATCGATCGACGTACCTCACAAGTTATGTCTCTCCTTTCTCTGACAAAGGACGATTGATCTTCGTATGTAGTTATGTCTGCTTACCACAGCCATATCTCCCCCTCATCATTTGTGCATGCCTCCTGACCCGTCTCTCACACGCACGTGCACAGACAGGCAGCCATCCCCCATCTTATTGATATTGCAGGCGTGCCCTCTGCTTGTCTAGCAAGCCTATCCCACCATTTGTTAGAAGCAACTCCACTACCACCCCCTCCAACACTCTAGCTCTGTCTCTCTCCCAACCTTATTCCTCTCCTAAACATATGCATGGATGCCGATCGATCTCCCTTAATACATGAGGTAGATCGATCTCCCTTAATACGCGAGGTAGGCCTCTCTCGTCCACACATATACCAACCATTGTACCTCTATAGTTAATTAGGCCTCCCTCGCCCCCACCACACACCGATAGTCGAGCGTTGTAGGTAGGTATCCATGCCATAGAGACAAACCGCACTTGTCCCCTCTCTCATTCTAGTAGGGCAGCCACTCTATATCTTTGACGTGGGCACACACAAATTCGATGGCACTCTTTATCGATCGCGCGCACGCACACACACACACATCATCCCTCTCTTCGATTCTATGGACACCTCAAGTCGATGATACCTCCACTCTCTTCTCGTGGATCGCTCCCTCTATATATATATGATATATCCAGGACTCTATTTCACACACATTGCATATGTTACATTTTTTGATTGACCCCCCCCCCCTAAAAAAACTCTCACGAACCCACACACTATATCTCTCTACGTTTGTATCTCTCTCACACAACCCCACGTAGGTGGATTACGTATACAAGAAGAGAATAGGTGCACGTGCACGTACTCACGCTTCGTGGCCAGCCACACCCGCGCGGGTACACGGTGGAGCTCATTTCTGTATGAAATGGCAGCCCACGTGCTAATTTGAACGCGTGTAGCGGTTGTTTACCTACGGAGGTCGTGTACCACGCGTGCACGAAACAAAGTTCGACTTGATGCGTTGGCGCGTAATTTTTAAATAAACTTATATCGCTCAATGGCACGTACACAGAATATAAAAGGATTTTTATGGAGAAAAAGATAGTCCGCTCGACTATATACAATGGAGCCTCCCTGCCTGGTTTGTCTCTCTTCAGAGTATCTCACACAAGGCTGCGGTGGCCTCTCTCTCTCTCTCCCACCATTGGTCACTGATCCGGCCGCATCCCTTCCGCCGGCGGAAAGGGAGGGCGTGCATCGTTTCTCCGTTCGACGGCGCCGAGGCAGCACGTCCCGATCTGTGGTACTCTCCGTTCTCTCTGACCAAGCTTCGGCGCGGTAGGGCCTACGCCACCTGCTCGCTACCGCAGTATTGGTAGATTCCGCCCGCCGCTGCTCACCTAGTTACATCCCAATGACCTCCAGGTATCCCCTCCGGCCTTGCTCCACTGCCTTTCTTCCCACGTCGTTGCATGTGGATCTTCCATAGTTCATTGCACAAAACGTAGCTCGTCCGGCGTACTTTCCATATTGCAATCTCGTCCTCACACCGTTTAAACAAACACAACCGTGTTGTTATCTTCCCTTAGGACAAGGAATATGCTTCTTTTTTGTCGTCGCAGCTGTCATCAACAATATTTGTCTTTTTACAAATTTCAAATGGGCATATTTTAGAGTGTAGATTCACTCATTTTGCTTCGTATGTGTACTCCCTCCGTTCCTAAATATTTGTCTTTCTTGAGATTTCAACAAGTGACTACATACGGAGCAAAATGAGTGAAACTACACTCTAAAATATGTGTATATACATCCGTATGTAGTAGTCCATTTGAATCTCTAAAAAGAAAAATATTTGAGTAGTCACTCGTTTAAATATCTAGAAAGACAAATACTCCGGAGTATATTTAAGAACCGAGGGGGGTAGTGCACTGATAACCCACAAGTATAGGGGATCGCAACAGCTTTCGAGGGTAGAGTATTCAACCCAAATTTATTGATTCGACACAAGGGGAGCCAAAGAATATTCTCAAGTATTAGCAGCAGAGTTGTCAATTCAACCACACCTGGAAACTTAGCATCTGCAGCAAAGTGTTTAGTAGCGAAGTAATATGATAGTGGTGGTAGCGGCAACAAAAGTAAAGACAACAAAAGTAATGTTTTTGGTATTTTGTAGTGATTGTAACAGTAGCAGCGGGAAAGTAAATAAGCATAAACCAGTATATGGAAATCTCGTAGGCACCGGATCAGTGATGGATAATTATGCCGGATGCGGTTCATCATGTAACAGTCATAACATAGGGTGACACAGAACTAGCTCCAATTCATCAATGTAATGTAGGCATGTATTCCGTATATAGTCATACGTGCTGATGGAAAAGAACTTGCATGACATCTTTTGTCCTACCCTCCCGTGGCAGCGGGGTCCTATTGGAAACTTAGGGATATTAAGGCCTCCTTTTAATAGAGAACCAGAACAAAGCATTAGCACATAGTGAATACATGAACTCCTCAAACCACGGTCATCACCGGGAGTGGTCCCGATTATTGTCACTTCGGGGTTGCCGGATCATAACACATAGTAGGTGACTATAGACTTGCAAGATAGGATCAAGAACTCACATATATTCATGAAAACATAATAGGTTCAGATCTGAAATCATGACACTCGGGCCCTAGTGACAAGCATTAGGCATAGCAAAGTCATAGCAACATCAATCTCAGAACATAATGGATACTAGGGATCAAACCCTAACAAAACTAACTTGATTACATGATAAATCTCATCCAACCCATCACCGTCCAGCAAGCCTACGATGGAATTACTCACGCACGGCGGTGAGCATCATGAAATTGTTGATGGAGGATGGTTGATGATGACGACGGCGACGAATCCCCCTCTCCGGAGCCCCGAACAGACTCCAGATCAGCCCTCCCGAGAGGTTTTAGGGCTTGGCGGCGCCTCCGTATCGTAAAACGCGATGATTTCTTCTCTCTCATTTTTCTCTCTACGAAAGCGAATATATAGAGTATATAGAGTTGGAGTTGGCGTTGGAGGGTTTCCAGGGGGCCACGAGGTAGGGGGGCGCGCCCTAGGGGGGGGGCACCCTCGTGAGAAGGGTGTGGGCCCCCTGGTCTTCATCTTTGGCGAGGATTTTTTATTGTTTTTTCTAAGATGTTCCGTGGAGTTTCAGGTCATTTCGAGAATATTTGTTTTCTGCACATAAAACAACACCATGTTAATTCTGCTGACAACAGCGTTAGTCCGTGTTAGTTCCATTCAAATCATACAAGTTAGAGTCCAAAACAAGGGCAAAAGTGTTTGGAAAAGTAGATACGACGGAGACGTATCAACTCCCCCAAGCTTAAACCCTTGCTTGTCCTCAAGCAATTCAGTTGACAAACTGAAAGAAAGAAAGAAAAACTTTTACAAACTCTGTTTGCTCTTGTTGTTGTAACTATGTCAAGCCAGCATTCAAGTTTTCAGCATAGATCGTAATGAACCACATTTGCAATAATTCTCAGGTCTCATAATTACTCATATCAATAGCATAATCAACTAGCAAGTCATAATAATAAATCTTGGATGACAACACTTTCTCAAAACAATCATAATATGATATAACAAGATGGTATCTCGCTAGCCCTTTCTGAGATCGCAAAACATAAATGCAGAGCACCTTTAAAGATCAAGGACTGACTAGACATTGTAATTCATGGTAAAAGAGATCCACTCATAGTCACACCCAACATAAATTAATAGTGATGAATGCAAATGACAACTGTGCTCTCCAACTAGTGCTTTTTAATAAGAGGGTGATGACTCAACATAAAAGTAAATGGATAGGCCCTTCGCAGAGGGAAGCAAGGATTTGTAGAGGTGCCAGAGCTCGGTTTTGCAATAGAGATAAATTGTATTTTGAGCGGTATACTTTCGTTGTCAACGTAACAACTAAGAGATGGCGATATCTTCCATGCTAAACACATTATAGGCGGTTCCCAAACAGAATGGTAAAGTTTATACTCCCCCTCCACCAACAAACATCAATCCATGGCTTGCTCGAAACAACGAGTGCCTCCAACATACATTAGGTCCCAGGGGGAGTTTTGTTTGCAATTAATTTTGATTTAGTTTGCATAAAGCATGGGACTGGGCATCCCGGTGACCAGCATTTTCTCGTGAGTGAGGAGCGGAGTCCACTCCTCTTGAGAATAACCCGCCTAACACGGAAGATAAGGACAGCCTTGCTTGATACATGAGCCATTCGAGCATACAAAACAGAATGTTTATTTGAAGGTTTAGAGTTTGGCACATAAAAATTTACATGGAACGGCAAGTAGATACCGCATATAGGAAGGTATAGTGGACTCATCCGGAATAACTTTGGGGTTTAAGGGTTTGGATGCACAAGCAGTGTTTCCGCTTAGTACAAGTGAAGGCTAGCAAAAGATTGGGAAGCGACCAACTAGAGAGCGACAACAGCCATGTACACGCATTAAAATTAATAAACATTGGATGCAAGCATGAGTAGGATATAATCCACCATGAACATAAATATCGTGAAGGCTATGTTGATTTGTTTCAACTACATGCGTGAACATGTGCCAAGTCAAGTCACTTAAATCATTCAAAGGAGGATACCACCCCGTCATACCACATCATAACCATCTCAATAGCATGTTGGCACACAAGGTAAACCATTATAACTCATAGCTAATCAAGCATGGCACAAGCAACTACGATCTCTAATTGTCATTGCAAACATGTTTATTCATAATAAGCCGAATCAAGAACGAGGGACTCATCATATTTACAAAAACAAAAGAGGTCGAGTTCATACCAGCTTTTCTCATCTCAGTCAGTCCATCATATATCATCACAATTGCCTTTCACCTGCACGTCCGCATGGTGTGAATAATAATAAGAGTGTACGTGCATTGGACTAAGCTGGAATCTGCGAGCATCTAATAAACAGGAGAAGACAAGGCAATATGGGCTCTTTGGTTAATTCAACAATAATGCATATAAGAGCCACTTCAACAATTTAATTATGGTCTTATCTTACTGACCCCGAAGAAAAGAAAAGGAATAAAACTATTTACACGGGAAAGCTCCCAACAAGCAAAAGAAGAACGGGAAATATTTTTGGATTTTCTTTTTAATTGCTACTACAAGCAGAAAAATAAACTACTACTAATTTTTTTGGTTTTTCTTAAGGTTTAACAAACACACAAGAAGAAAGCAGGAAAGGGAATAAACTAGCATGGATAATACAATGAAAAAGTATGAGCACCGACATCTAGCAATGAGTGTGTGTGAACATAAATGTAATGTCGGTGAGAAATACGTACTCCCCCAAGCTTAGGCTTTTGGCCTAAGTTGGTTTATGGCCACGGCTGGCCTGGCGGATATCCATAATAATAGTTGTTGGGGTTGTACTGTGATAAGGAAGAAGAAGGCTCCGATTGCCACTGGCTGGCAGTCATCTCCGGATCCCACTGATAGTTAGACTATCATGAAGGATCAAATTGTGGTTCCGGTTCTGGGTCCTCGGCTGGTGCAGGGTTCCGGTAGGCGTGTATAGCCGTCAACGGAACAAGGTACGTGCCTACAGTCAAATCAAACAAAGAAGGAGCAGGCAAGGTAATAGTCTCAGGATGATGTTTATTAAAAAACAATTGATATTTAAGCTCCCCTGCCCTATTCTTAACAATAAAATCATGTGCCACCATACTTTTATGATCTAGATAAACACGGGGAAGCACCTTTTCTTCCTTCTTAGCATGCCTAATAGGTATGTTAAAATGTGCGGCTAGGCGTGTAGCATAGATGCCTCCAAAGATGGGGCCCTTAGCAATAATACCGCCCATACTAAAAGTGTTATCGCTGTATAAACCTTGGAGTAGAATAATTATATCAGGGATACTAAGGTTTCCACAGTTTCCGCGTCCAATTAAACAACGACTAGCAAATAATGCAAAGTAACGTAAAACAGGAAAATGTATGCTAGTGATTCGTGCATCGGAAACCTTCCTGGTTTCTCCTACCGTGATATTATTAATAAATCCCTCCACATCATCATGATGTGGTTCTTCTGTCTTGCCCTCAAAAGGGACTAAACAAATCCGACAGAAATCATAAAGTGACATCTCCTTATGCTCATCATATAACTGAAACTCCACAGTGGGTGGTGAGTTCCTAGAATGAAAATGAAAGTTTTGCACAAAGGTGTTTGTGAGTAAGAGATACTGACCGCATTGGTCATGGAGGAAAGCGGTGAGGCCTGCATTGTGAGCCAATTCATGGAAATCTTCATAGATACCGGCTGCTCTCAAGAAATCATCAAAAGGACATTCACACGCCCGAATCTCCGCGGTGCGCGGTAAATTATACTTAGGCTTGGGTGCCTTTTCCTTCGAGCTTTGGCTCGATGAGCCCCTCAAGAATCTCCTCATTATATTCTGAAAAATTCTGAAATTTTTAGTAACTTCAAACAAAAGTAAACCAACTTCAATAAAACTGATAGCAACTACTCCTACAAGTGCCTAGAGCCTATATCAAGCATTAGAACTACTTAGAACCATATAAATTTGACATGCAAGCTGAAGAACATGGTCACCTATGCAGCATAAATTTGCAATGAATAAAGCACTAGAACAAAAACTAATTGGACCAATGGAGGAGTCACATACCAAGGAACAATCTCCACAAGCACTTTTGCGAGAGGTGCTTTGAGCAAGGAGATCGAAAATCACAGCAAAAGTGGCTGGAACTCGTGCTTGAGTTGGTTTTTCGGGTTTGTGTGAGACAGAGGAAGAAGATGGGTGCTGGGATAAGTGGAGGGGGGCCACCATGGGCCCACGAGGCAGGGGGCGCGCCCTAGAGGGGGGGGGCACCCACCACCCTCGTGGCCAGGTGGCAGCTCCTCCCGCGGTAATTTTTGCACAGTAAATCCTCAAATATTCCTGAAAAAATCATATTAAATTGGCATGTCATTCTGAGGACTTTTATTTTCTGGTTATTTTTATATTGCACGGATAAGCCAGGAAACAGACAGAAAAATAATATTTTTACTTCATTTCTACTAATTAACAGAAAATATAGAGAGGGTACAGAAGGTTGTGCTTCTAGTTTCATCCATCTCATGCTCATCAAAAATAATCCACTAACAAGGTTGATCAAGTCTTGTTAACAAACTCATTCCGATAATCATGGATCCGGAGAAATTTCGAATAACACTAAGTTACCTCAACGGGGATATGCACATCCCCTATAATAAGTATATCATATTTATTTTTGATAGTAGGAAGAGGAAATTCAAAACCTCCAAATATAATCGATGGATTTTTTCCAATGGAGTTGATACTATGAACTTGAGGTTGTTTCCTCGGAAAGTGTACCGTATGCTCATTACCATTAACATGAAAAGTGAAATTGCCTTTGTTGCAATCAATAACAGCCCCTGCAGTATTAAGAAAAGGTTTTCCAAGAATAATAGACATAATATCATCCTCAGGAATATCAAGAATAACAAAGTCCGTTAAAATAGTAACGTCTGCAACTACAACAGGCACATCCTCACAAATACCGACAGGTATAGCAGTTGATTTATCAGCCATTTGCAAATATATTTTGGTAGGTGTCAGCTTATTCAAGTCAAGTCTACGATATAAAGAGAGGGGCATAACACTAACACCGGCTCCAAGATCACATAAAGCAGTTTTAATATAATTTCTTTTAATGGAGCAAGGTATAGTAGGTACTCTGGGATCTCCAAGTTTCTTTGGTATTCCACCCTTAAAAGTATAATTAGCAAGCATGGTGGAAATCTCCGCTTCCGATATCTTTCTTTTATTAGTAACTAGCAGTGTGCCCCGCGCATTTGCGCGGCTAGATTTTTAGCATTTATTTGCATGCGTTGTTTTAGATTTTCATAGGGTCTCCAGGTCATAAGTTTTCCCATTAATTTCCTATGAATATGCTATATAAAATTTTAGTATTGTAAGTGAGCAGTTGATAAATTGAAACTTTTTTCTTTTACAATAAATATATCATTAATATATTAGCAAGTAATTTTAGAAATTTAGGCAGCATAGGTTATTGCCGCTCTTGGTCTATTTTTTCATTCATCATGGGTTGGCAACGACCGTAACGATAAAATAAACCTCAACCAAGAGCTAAATCTAAATATGACGTCTTCCATCCAAACTTGTTTTTTCGTCCTTTGTATGCCTCACCATTACCGGTATGGTGGCTTGTGCATTCATGCCCACAGATTTCTTACGTATTGTCGACCTTAGTATAATTTTTTCAGTAATTTGCCCTCATCAAAACATATTTATAAGTCAATTCCAGTCAATACCCCTACCACATCTATCTTTTCATGATAGTGTCCCTTTCTTTTTCAAAGAAATCGCAAGGTGTAATCAATGTGGATTATTTTATATATTTTTGACAATAAATTGGCTCATGACATATAGTAACATTTTCTAGGTTCGTACTCTCCAAGAAAATCTCTTAGATGTTGTTTTATGGCTATCTAATATGATTGATTCTCATAATTTATATAAAATAGATCTTAATGGTTAGTTGGTTAATTGGTGCCATCAGTAATGATGGTATTGCATGCACTTCATGCGATATAGATAGCTACAGATTGATTTATCAAAGATGATTTGGCTACTACTACACGTATACCTTTTAATTTAAGTTTTTAATCTCATCTATCATAAATAGGATTCTTCATCTCGGTTTCTTGGTCATCGGCCCCATTAGCTCCTTAATATCAAATGTTCTTGAAGTCACCACCCCACATCAACATTATATACTTGTATTCCGTGGGTACACCCCATGACATGTCTTAATGGCTATAGAATTTGCATTTTTCTTCTGCACATACATGCAAATATAAACTTATGTCTCACTCCATCGTATTTACACAATCATATCGACCATTTTACCGCTCCATCTTTTACCGTGTTCTAATATCACCCTCCATTTTCCCAGGAATAAAATCTAACTCAATTTGTTTGCTCATCATTCCATTGGTTTTCTTCAATAGAATTACCATTACCAATCAGATTGCTTAAACTTACATAACTGGGATATTATAAAGGAACTCGAGAGCCATCCAACTTCTCCATGATGGTTATGAGTATCGCTCTCGCATCTTCCTTATTTGTTTTCAAAAGTAAATTGTGACTCAACCTTTTCCTCGACACTCCATAAGTCTCTCAACACAATTACTGCTACAAACGAAACTCATAAGTATACATCATTGGGATATTCATAGGTTCTCCAAGAGTTGTGCGACTTTGGGTAGATGGTTGCAAGTGGCCTACTCTTAATAAAATAATATATTACTCCATATGTTCCAAAATTTACTATTCACTAAATTATTTCTAGTTTCAAATCCACAATTTTATTTAATGATTCTAATTTAAGATAAATCAAAAAAATAAATGGCATTCGATATAAAAATATTTTGTAATATGATGTCATTCTTGCATATCTAATCCATACACTTTGCCTATATTTGTAAAGAATTTCAAACATTGATTGAGCATTTAGTTGTGCGCCTTATATTTTGAGATGGATGGAGTGCTTTTCTTTTCCATGTACTTTTATTTTCTATGCTTTCACGTGTTCCTTCACATGACTATTTCTTATGAAAATTGCTTAATTTATACTATCAACCTTTGTAATTAGCATTCACAAAAAAACATTGTAATTAGAACACATCATGATTCATTTGAAAAGATATGTGAGAATAGAAATAAAAAGTTCACACTTAGATGTTCATGTCTTTTAAGTATCAGCTTTCTGGTTTTGATTTATTGGTGCTTACATCCTATTGTGCGCATACTTTATTATTAATAATGTATTTTGTTAAATGTGAAGCGCTAATGTAGATGTATATAGATTTTTGTTAACGCAAAAAAAGAGTCCGGATTGATTAATTTGCTGAAATCATATCCCAGTTTATTTTGTTGAAATTGTAGTTCGCATCATGAGATGTAGCACTGTGATCGGACTCTATTTTTATAGGAGGGCGCTCACACTCCCTTATTTTGTTGAAATTGTAGTTCACATTGGCAGTGAAGCTTTCCTTCTTTTTTTTAAGCCGTTGGAAGTTGTACACTTTGCAATGGCAAAGTATGTTCATGCCATGTTCTGTTTTAGCCGTTCTATTTTTCAATTTTGTTTATCTAATCTATTTCTCAATCTTAGAGAAAGTTTTTTATGACAATGTAGTGCACGAATTATTATTTTTAGCAACATGTAGAGCACTAATTATATTCGCTGGAAAAAATTAGCGCGAAAAAAGTCAAAGCCCGGACTGATTTGCTGAAATAATAGAGCACATCAACCCACATACTTATTCTGCTTGGACACTTCTTCTTTTTTACGGGTGGGAGCGTTATGGTGGGACTCTTCCCTACTGTATTTTACCTACTTGGACTCTTACCTATTTGGTGCATGGCTGCACCAACAGTGGTCTCTTTTTTTATGCACCAACGTAGGCTAGTCTGACTTGATTCGGACTAACTTTTTGATAGGAAGTCATCTGAGTTTTTTTGTGACCAAAGCAAAGACATGTTGAACTATTAGTACGTGACACGTGATTTGTCAAGTTGTGTGTAGACAAAAAATATGTTACGCTACTTCTTTTAAATCTTGACCATTAATATTAGAAATTTACGGTCGTGATAATACAATCTATGTGGACACACGTGATGCTTTGTTTGCCTCTTGTCTTAATTATATAATAGATGATATCCTTCATATATTTAGCATAGGGATTTGTTTTGAGCACATCAGTTAATCACATACGCAAAAAGATAGGCCTAATCATTTCAGCAAAGCGCTCAAAATCCTCATCATCCTTTTTCTTGGATGGTTTTGGAGGAAAAGGCATGGGTTTCTGAACCCAAGGTTACCTTTCTTTACCATGTTTCCTAGCAACAAAGTCTCTTTTATCATAATGTTGATTCTTTGATTGTGGGTTATCAAGATCAACAGTAGGTTCAATTTCTACATCATTGTTATTACTAGGTTGAGCATCATCATGAACATCATTATTAACATTTTCACTAGGTTCATGTTCATTACCAGATTGTGTTTCAGCATCAGACATAGAGATATCATTTGGATTATCAGGTGGTTCAGCAATAGGTTCACTAGAAGTTTGCACAGTTCTATCATTTTTCTTTTTCTTCTTTTTAGAAGAACTAGGAACATCAATATTTTTCTCTGAGAATCTTGCTCGATTCTCTTAGGGTGGCCTTCAGGATACAAAGGTTCCTGAGTCATTCTACCAGTTCTAGTAGCCACTCTAACAGCATAATCATTTTTCTTACTATTCATTTCATCAAGCACTTCTTTTTGAGCTTTAAGTACTTATTGTACTTGAGTGGTAACCATAGAGGCATGTTTGCTAACAAGTTTAAGTTCACCTTTAATATCAGCCATATAATCACCCAAGTGTCTAATCATATATGCATTTTCTTTTAATTGTCTACCAAAATAAGCATTGAAGTCGCCTTGCTTATACATAAAGTTATCAAACTCATCCAAGCACTGACTAGCAATTTTAGTACGAGGAACTTCAGCTTTATCATATCTATAGAGAGAATTTACCTTTACTACCTGTGTCGGGATATCGGGGTCAGGAGGTTCTTCAATAAATAAAGAATTGAGACCATAAGTTTCTTCAACAGGCGGTATATTAAGACCATGTATTTCTTCAATAGGAGGTAAATTCTTAACGTCTTCAGCTTTAATACCTTTCTCTTTCATAGATTTCTTTGCCTCTTGCATATCTTCGGGACTGAGAAATAGAACACCTCTCTTCTTCAGAGTTGGTTTAGGAATAGGCTCAGTAATTGGAGCAGGAGCTGGCTCCGGAGGTGCCCAATTATTTTCATTTGTCAACATATTATTCAATAGAATTTCAGCTTCATCCGGTGTTCTTTCCCTGAAAAGAGAACCAACACAACTATCCAGGTAATCTCTGGAAACATCGGTTAGTCCATTATAAAAGATATCAAGTATTTCAGGTTTCTTAAGAGGATGATCAGGCAAAGCATTAAGTAACTTGAGAAGCCTCCCCCAAGCTTGTGGGAGACTCTCTTCTTTAATTTGCACGAAGTTGTATATTTCCCTCAAAGCAGCTTGTTTCTTATGAGCAAGGAAATATTTAGCAGAGAAGTAATAAATCATATCTTAGCATCACCCTTTAATGAGAATGGAAATATTTTGAGTATATAGAAGTAACGCGATCTCTCATCATTAGTAAATAGGGCAGCTATATCATCTAACTTAGTAAGACGTGCCACAACAGTTTCAGATTCATAGCCATAAAACGGATCAGATTCAACCAAAGTAATTATATCAGGATCAACTGAGAATTCATAATCCTTATCAGGAACACATATAGGTGAAGTAGCAAAAGCAGGGCCGGGGCTCATTTTATCTCTAAGTGATTCTTTGTTCCATTTAATTAATAACCTCTTAAGCTCATATCTATCCTTGCAAGCAAAAATAGCGGCAGAAGATTCCATATCAAAAAGATAGCCCTCAGGAATAACAGACATATTTTCATCATCACTATCATCATCGTATTCAGATTCAATAATTTCTTTTTCTCTAGCCCTAGCAATTTGTTCATCAGGAAATTCACCAAGGGGTACAATAGTATCAGGCATAGAGGCAGTTTCATCATAAGTATCATGCATAGCAGAAGTGGCATCATCAATAACATGCGACATATCAGAACGAATAGCAGAAGAAGGTGTAGGTGTCGCTAGCTTACTCATAACATAAGGTGAATCAAGTGCAGAGCTAGATGGCTGTTCCTTACCTGCCCTCGTAGTTGAGGGATAGATCTTGGTTTTTGGATCTCTCAAGTTCTTCATAATGATAGGCAGATATAAATCGTAAGTGACTCAAAGAATAGAGCTATGCTACCCGGCAACGGCGCCAGAAATTAGTCTTGATAACCCACAAGTATAGGGGATCGCAACAGCTTTCGAGGGTAGTGTATTCAACCCAAATTTATTGATTCGACACAAGGGGAGCCAAAGAATATTCTCAAGTATTAGCAGCTGAGTTGTCAATTCAACCACACCTGGAAACTTAGTATCTGCAGCAAAGTGTTTAGTAGCAAAGTAATATGATAGTGGTGGTAGCGGCAACAAAAGTAAAGACAGCAAAAGTAATGTTTTTGGTATTTTTAGTGATTGTAACAGTAGCAGCGGGAAAGTAAATAAGCATAAACCAGTATATGGAAAACTCGTTGGCACCGGATCAGTGATGGATAATTATGCCGGATGCGGTTCATCATGTAACAGTCATAACATAGGGTGACACAGAACTAGCTCCAATTCATCAATGTAATGTAGGCATGTATTCCGTATATAGTCATACGTGCTTATGGAAAAGAACTTGCATGCCATCTTTTGTCCTACCCTCCCGTGGCAGTGGGGTCCTATTGGAAACTTAGGGATATTAAGGCCTCCTTTTAATAGAGAACCGGAACAAAGCATTAGCACATTGTGAATACATGAACTCCTCAAACCACGGTCATCACCGGGAGTGGTCCCGATTATTGTCACTTCGGGGTTGCCGGATCATAACACATAGTAGGTGACTATAGACTTGCAAGATAGGATCAAGAACTCACATATATTCATGAAAACATAATAGGTTCAGATCTGAAATCATGGCACTCGGGCCCTAGTGACAAGCATTAGGCATAGCAAAGTCATAGCAACATCAATCTCATAACATAATGGATACTAGGGATCAAACCCTAACAAAACTAACTCGATTACATGATAAATCTCATCCAACCCATCACCGTCCAGCAAGCCTACGATGGAATTACTCACGCACGGCGGTGAGCATCATGAAATTGGTGATGGAGGATGGTTGATGATGACGACGGCGATGAATCCCCCTCTCCGGAGCCCCGAACGGACTCCAGATCAGCCCTCCCGAGAGGTTTTAGGGCTTGGCGGCGGCTCCGTATCGTAAAACACGATGATTTCTTATCTCTCATTTTTTTCTCTCCGAAAGCGAATATATAGATTTGGAGTTGGCGTCGGAGGGTTTCCAGGGGGCCCACGAGGTAGGGGGCGCGCTCTAGGGGGGGGGCGCCCCCCACCCTCGTGAGAAGGGTGTGGGCCCCTGGTCTTCATCTTTGGCGAGGATTTTTTATTGTTTTTTCTAAGACGTTCCGTGGAGTTTTTGGTCATTCCGGGAATATTTGTTTTCTGCACATAAAACAACACCATGGTAATTCTGCTGAAAACAGCGTTAGTCCGGGTTAGTTCCATTCAAATCATACAAGTTAGAGTCCAAAACAAGGGCAAAAGTGTTTGGAAAAGTAGATACGACGGAGACGTATCATGCACAGCTGCATGGGAGACTCGGAACGGTCGTTGCGTCGCATTAATAGTGAGTAATGAGCAGTCAAATCATAAGCCCCACCTTTCCCACTGTAAGTTGCTCGGAAGAAGCAACCATCAATACGCTCTTCTTTGAATCCACTCATACTTCTCCATCCATCACTGTTTATAGAGCGCGCTTCACAAAAATAGAAAATCTCCGGGACCAAGGCGACTAGCGATCGGCCTGAAAAATAGCATTGGTAGTTATAGCACATCGTCTATTACTAGAGGAAATAATGCGTACACACATGCATGCAGTGCTTCCACCCCGGGTACACACATGCATGCACTTACTCCACTCTGTAGTACTACATCGAGAGAAAATTGCGGTTACCACGCCCTAATTAATTGAGCATTAAACCAAACACGTCTAAAGTCTCTCTGGTGGTGGACATGCATTGAGAGAAATGCATCATAATGAATCGCGCCCTGTAAAGTGTGACGGAGGGAGGAGTAGTATGAATGTGCAGAACCAAGTACGCGTATGGCCAGTCGGTCAACGCACCTCCTCTTGGCATATCACTGACATGTGGGACCGGAGTGTGAGTAAACCGATCTCAATTGACGGCAAAATAGCCAACCCACCGTTCCTTGAGAGAGGCGAGGAGCGAGAACACACAGACGGGCTCGCACGGAGGCCAAGATATATTCGAGCATGGTTGATCGATATCATCATTACATGTTGGGCTGCCGTTTTCCGCCCTTCTCCGGAATAAATGTGTACTTTATCAGAGATTAAAAAAAGTACAGAGGCTCCACCATGCGGTTCTAGTAGTAGTACTACTCGTACTACTAAACCTTGCGCTTGGCTCTTCGCCTCTTCATGAAGTCAAACAATGATGGTACTCCGCATGTTCGGTACTACAGTGTATGCCTCTGGCAATCTGACACCGAATGAACTGATGCATGTCCATCGCCTGGGCGAGGGTACGTTGTATTAGTCAAAAGGCGTAAGTTAGCTTCACCTTGTACTGCAAGCTTCTCCTCGTTCTACGAGTTGACGGGACAAACCAACAAGTAGTGCTAGTCCATACTCCCTCCTTTCCGGTTAATATGGCTTAATATTTTTTACGGGTAAATGAGAGAGCTTTATTCATATATAAGCATTCTTAGGACGATCAGCCAAGACACTGGTCACTAGAAAGCGAGGTACTCCGCAAAAAAAGAAGTAGGAAGCGAGGTGTTTCATCAAGCCAGCTCTCGGCCACATTCAAAGTGCAGCAAGCATGGTTCGCACAAAGATGCACCGCAAGGTTTGCTGACCTGTTTACATGCTGAATAACAAAAAAAGAGGAAATATTACCGAGTGCTCCTATTTGTAACAGGATATGAGCCAGAATTAAGCGAGAATTGTGGCGAGTGTTCCATGCAATCAACTTCCATTATCACATGCGAGAACCCTCGAAGAGAACCAAATGTGTTGAAGATTGCTTTATCACATTTTAAAAATATAATAAGAGTGCAGACGCTCCTCCATCCGGTTCCTAGTACCAGTATAGTACCTCTATAGACTATAGTACTAGTACTAGTACTAGTAAACTTTGCGCTTGGTTGTTCGCCTCTTCAAGAAGTGCAAAATAATAGTACTAGTATAATGTATGCTTCTGGCAATCTGACACCGAATTAACTGTTGCACGTCCACCACCTGAGCGAAGGACAACTTGCATTAGTCAAAAGTTTCTCCTTGTCCTGCGAGCCACCGTGCGCAAGCTTCTCCCATCCTGCAAGCTTCTCCTCGTTCGGCAAGTTGATGGGACAAAGCAAAGTAATGCTAGTCCATACTGCCTCCTCTCCAGTTAATATGGCTTAATTTCAAACGAGATAAATACACTGTTTGTCATTGTATATTTGTAAAAATACGGTCAATGGACTTCATAATACGCTCATTGCGCTCAATATATACATTTTCCCGTGTTTATACAGTCACTAGCTCACCTTGGCTGAGTATGTGTGTGCATGCACGTGTAGGTTGAGCACTTGAGTGTGACCGTGTGTGTTCCGTCGTGTGCTCGGACATGCATGCATTAGGGCGTCGCACGCGTTTTTGCGTCCATGTGTACGTGTGACTGTTGCATACACGTAGGGGGGGGGGTACGTGTATGGGCCACTAAAGGAGCACTCAAATCACACAGTAAGTTAGTCGGAAGAAGCAACCATCATTTCACTCTTCAATGACACGTATGCCATATAAAATGGTTGATATGGAGAGAAAAAGGAAACCACTATATATACACTAGCAGGAGCCTAAGCTACAAGCTTGCTTTCTTGGGTTCCTCTCTTCACAAGCATAGAACGATGGTGGCCACACCGCTGGTCACATATCTGGCCTGATCCCGTAGCTGGGGAAGGGAACAATGTTCTGCGTAGACGCGGTCGACATCGGCAAGGGAGAAAATCCACAGTCGGTGCATCCCAATCGGGGGTCACCGCGGTGTGGGTCGATGCCGCGTCCCAACCGCCCTTCTAGCTACAGCCTGACGTCCGTTTTGAAAATATTAGTGCATGTCAACAGAAATTATACTAGTATCGCTGTTCCATTTCGAAAAAAGCATATAAGCTGTTACTTCTTACCCAAAGGATCTTTATATCCAACAGACACAAAATATCTATTTGACTGTTCGAAATTACTTTCATTGCTGATCTAATGTCGAGGTAATTGCTACATCACCACCAAAACCCACCATCTCTTAAGCTAAAGTAGACCGAGCTAACCACTATATTATCATATTACTAAGATAAACAGAAGGCACTGTAGAATCACTTAGGACGTGAGCTTGTCAATCTGAATGTGGAGGGACACCAGCTTAGCCCCGGCCAGCAGCTTGGGCGGAACTGTGAAGCAGGTCAGCTCCTGCACGGCGACATCGTCAGGATCCCTGCTGCTTGTCACCTCCATTTCCACCTTGACGGCGTCGGTCCTGCCTTTGGACTCCCCCAGCGGGCCGTTCGCCCATAGCTTGACCATGTAGTGCGGCAGTGGGGACGCCCCCGCTCTGATGCAGACGACCGACATGGCGATAGTTGAAGGAAATATGCCCTAGAGGCAATAATAAAGTTATAGGTTATTTCCTTATATCATGATAGATGTTTATTATTCATGCTAGAATTGTATTAACCGGAAACATAGTACATGTTTGAAGACATATACAAACAGAGTGTCACTAGTATGCCTCTACTTGACTAGCTCGTTGATCAAAGATGATTATGTTTCCTAACCATAGACATGGGTTGTCATTTGACCAACGGGATCACATCATTAGGAGAATGATGTGATTGACATGACCCATTCTGTTAGCTTAGCACACGATCGTTTACTATGTTGCTATTGCTTTCTTCATGACTTATACATGTTCCTATGACTATGAGATTATGCAACTCCCGTTTACCGGAGGAACACTTTGTGTGCTACCAAACGTCACAACATAACTGGGTGATTATAAAGGTGCTCCACACGTGTCTCCGAAGGTACTTGTTGGGTTGGCGTATTTCGAGATTAGGATTTGTCACTCCGATTGTCGGAGAGGTATCTTTGGGCCCTCTCGGTAATGAACATCACTTAAGCCTTGCAAGCATTGCAACTAATGAGTTAGTTGCGGGATGATGTATTACGAAATGAGTAAAGAGACTTGCCGGTAACGAGATTGAACTAGGTATTGAGATACCGACGATTGAATCTTGGGCAAGTAACATACCGATGACAAAGGGAACAACGTATGTTGTTATGAGGTCAGACCGATAAAGATCTTCGTAGAATATGTGGGATGCCAATATGAGCATCCAGGTTCCGCTATTGTTTATTGACCGGAGACGTGTCTCGGTCATGTCTACATAGTTCTCGAACCCGTAGGGTCCGCACGCTTAACGTTACGATGATAGTTATATTATGAGTTTATATGTTTTGATGTACCGAAGGTTGTTCGGAGTCCCGGATGTGATCACGGACATGACGAGGAGTCTTGAAATGGTCAAGACATGAAGATTGATATATTGGAAGCCTGTGTTTGGATATCGGAAGTGTTCCGGGTGAAATCGGGATTTTACCGGAGTACCGGGAGGTTACTGGAACCCCCCCTGGAGACTTAATGGGCCTTAGTGGGCCTTGGTGGAAGAGAGAGGAGGCGGCCAAGGCAAGGGCCGCACCCCCCTACTCCGAATAGGACAAGGAGAAGGGGGCGGCGCCCCCCTTCCTTCTTCTCCTCCACCTCTTTCCCCTCTCTCTCCTAGTCCAACATGGAAAAGGGGGGAGTCCTACTCCCGATAGGAGTAGGACTCCTTCTGGCGCGCCCTCTCCCTTGGCCGGCCACACCCCCCTTGCTCCTTTATATACGGGGGAAGGGGGCACCCCAGAGACACAACAATTGATCTGTTTGATCTTTTAGCCGTGTCCGGTGCCCCCCTCCACCATAGTCCACCTCGATAATACTGTAGCAGTGCTTAGGCGAAGCCCTGCGTCGGTAGAACATCAACATCGTCACCACGCCGTCGTGCCGACGAAACTCTCCCTCAACACTCGGCTGGATCGGAGTTCGAGGGACGTCATCGGGATGAACGTGTGCTGAACTCGGAGGTGCCGTGCGTTCGGTACTTGATCGGTCAGATCGTGAAGACGTACGACTACATCAAGCGCGTTGTGCTAACGCTTCTGCTTTCGGTCTACGAGGGTACGTGGACAACACTCTCCCCTCTCATTGCTATGCATCACCATGATCTTGCGTGTGTGTAGGAAAATTTTGAAATTACTACGTTCCCAACCAGTGGCATCCGAGCCATGTTTTATGCGTAGATGTTACATGCACGAGTAGAACACAAGTGAGTTGTGGGCGAGACAAGTCATACTGCTTACCTGCATGTCATACTTTGGTTCGGCGGTATTGTTGGATTAAGCGGCCCGGACCGACATCACGCGTACGCTTACGCGAGACTGGTTCTACCGACGTGCTTTGCACACAGGTGGCTGGCGGGTGTCAGTTTCTCCAACTTTAGTTGAACCGAGTGTGGCTACGCCTGGTCCTTGTGAAGGTTAAAACAGCACCAACTTGACAAACTATCGTTGTGGTTTTGATGCCTAGGTAAGAATGGTTCTTGCTAAGCCTGTAGCAGCCACGTAAAACTTGCAACAACAAAGTAGAGGACGTCTTACTTGTTTTTGCAGGGCATGTTGTGATGTGATATGGTCAAGACATGATGCTAAATTTTATTGTATGAGATGATCATGTTTTGTAACCGAGTTGTCGGCAACTGGCAGGAGCTATATGGTTGTCGCTTTATTGTATGCAATGCAATCGCCATGTAATGCTTTACTTTATCACTAAGCGGTAGCGATAGTCGTACAAGCTTAAGATTGGCGAGACGACAATGATGCTACGATGGAGATCAAGGTGTCGCGCCGGTGACGATGGTGATCATGACGGTGCTTTGGAGATGGAGATCACAAGCACAAGATGATGATGGCCATATCATATCACTTATGTTGATTGCATGTGACGTTTATCTTTTATGCATCTTATCTTGCTTTGATTGACGGTAGCATTATAAGATGATCTCTCACTAAATTTCAAGATAATAGTGTTCTCCCTGAGTATGCACCGTTGCCAAAGTTAGTCGTGCCCAGACACCACGTGATGATCGGGTGTGATAAGCTCTACATCCATCTACAACTGGTGCAAGCCAGTTTTGTACACGCAGAATACTCGAGTTAAACTTGACGAGCCTAGCATATGCACATATGGCCTCGGAACACTGAGACCGAAAGGTCGAGCGTGAATCATATAATAGATATGATCAACATAGTGATGTTCACCATTGAAAGCTACTCCATTTCACGTGATGATCGGTTATGGTTTAGTTGATTTGGATCACGTGATCACTTAGAGGATTAGAGGATGTCTTTCTAAGTGGGAGTTCTTAAGTAATATGATTAATTGAACTTAAATTTATCATGAACTTAGTACCTGATAGTATCTTGCTTGTCTATGTTTGATTGTAGATAGATGGCCCGTGCTATTGTTCCGTTGAATTTTAATGCGTTCCTTGAGAAAGCAAAGTTAAAAGATGATGGTAGCAATTACACGGACTGGGTCCGTAACTTTGAGGATTATCCTCATTGCTGCACAGAAGAGTTACGTCCTGGAAGCACCCCTAGGTGTACCACCTGCGCCAGCAACTGCAGACATTGTGAATGCCTGGCAGTCGCATGTTAATGACTACTCGATAGTTCAGTGTGCCATGGTTTACGGCTTAGAACCGGGACTTCAACGACGTTTTGAACGTCATGGAGCATATGAGATGTTCCAGGAGTTGAAGTTAATATACCAAAGGAATGCCCGGATTGAGAGATATGAAGTCTCCAATAAGTTCTATAGCTGCAAGATGGAGGAGAATAGTTCTGTCAGTGATCATATACTCAAGATGTCTAGGTACTACAATCACTTGATTCAACTGGGAGTTAATCTTCCGGATGATAGTGTCATTGACAGAATTCTCCAATCACTACCACCAAGCTACAAGAGCTTCGTGATGAACTATAATATGCAAGGGATGGATAAGACAATTCCCGAGCTCTTCGCAATGCTAAAGGCTGCGGAGGTAGAAATCAAGAAGGCGCATCAAGTGTTGATGGTCAATAAGACCACTAGTTTCAAGAAGAAGGGCAAAGGGAAGAAGAAGGGGAACTTCAAGAAGAACAGCAAGCAAGTTGCTGCTCAGGAGTAGAAGCCCAAGTCTGGACCTAAGCCTGAAACTGAGTGCTTCTACTGCAAGCAGACTGGTCACTGGAAGCGGAACTGCCCAAAGTATTTGGCGGATAAGAAGGATGGCAAGGTGAACAAAGGTATATGTGATATACATGTTATTGATATGTACCTTACTAGAGATCGCAGTAGCACCTGGGTATTTGATACTAGTTCTGTTGCTAATATTTGCAACCCGAAACAAGGACTATGGATTAAGCGAACACTGGCAAAGGACGAGGTGACGATGCGCGTGGGAAATGGTTCCAAAGTCGATGTGATCGCGGTCGGCACGCTACCTCTACATCTACCTTCGGTAATAGTATTAGACCTAAATAATTGTTATTTGGTGCCAGCGTTGAGCATGAACATTATATCTGGATCTTGTTTGATGCAAGACGGTTATTCATTTAAATCAGATAATAATGATTGTTCTATTTATATGAGTAATATCTTTTATGGTCATGTACCCTTGAAGAGTGGTCTATTTTTGATGAATCTCAATAGTTGTGATACACATATTCATAATGTTGAAGCCAAAAGAAGCAGAGTTGATAATGATAGTGCAACTTATTTGTGGCACTTCCGTTTAGGTTATATCGGTGTAAAGCACATGAAGAAACTCCATACTGATGGACTTTTGGAACCACTTGATTATGAATCACTTGGTACTTGCGAACCGTGCCTCATCGGCAAGATGACTAAAATGCCGTTCTCCGAACTATGGAGGGAGCAACAGATTTGTTGGAAATCATACATACAGATGTATGTGCTCCGATGAATGTTGAGGCTCATGGAGGATATCGTTATTTTCTCACCTTCACAGATGATTTAAGCAGATATGGGTATATCTACTTAATGAAGCATAAGTCTGAAACTTTTGAAAAGTTCAAAGAATTTCAGAGTGAAGTCAAAAATCATCGTAACAAGAAAATAAAGTTTCTACGATATGATCGTGGAGGAGAATATTTGTGTTATGAGTTTGGTCTACATTTGAAACAATGCGGAATAGTTTCGCAACTCACGCCACCCGGAACACCACAGCGTAATGGTGTGTCCGAACATTGTAATCGTACTTTACTAGATATGGTGCAATCTATGATGTCTCTTACTGATTTACCGCTATCGTTTTGGGGTTATGCTTTAGAGACGGTCGCATTCACGTTAAATAGGGCACCATCGAAATCCGTTGACACGACGCCTTATGAACTGTGGTTTGGGAAGAAACCAAAGTTGTCATTTCTGAAAGTTTGGGGCTGCGATGCTTATGTGAAAAAGCTTCAACCTGATAAGCTCGAACCCAAATCAGAGAAATGTGTCTTCATAGGATACCCAAAGGAGAATGTTGGGTACACCTTCTATCACAAATCCGAAGGCAAGACATTCGTTGCTAAGAATGGATCCTTTCTAGAGAAGGAGTTTCTCTCGAAAGAAGTGAGTGGGAGGAAAGTAGAAATTGATGAGGTAACTGTACCTGCTCCCTTATTGGTAAGTAGCTCATCACAGAAATCTGTTCCTGTGATGCCTACACCAATTAGTGAGGAAGTTAATGATGATGATCATGGAACTTCAGATCAAGTTGTTACTGAACCGCATAGATCAACCAGGGTAAGATCCGCACCAGAGTGGTACGGCAATCCTATTCTGGAAGTCATGTTACTAGACCATGATGAACCTACGAACTACAAAGAAGCGATGGTGAGCCCAGATTCCACAAAATGGCTTGAGGCCACGAAATCTGAGATGGGATCCATGTATGAGAACAAAGTGTGGACTTTGGTTGACATGCCCGATGATCGGTAAGCAATTGAGAATAAATGGATCTTCAAGAAGAAGACTGACGCTGACAGTAATGTTATTGTCTACAAAGCTCGACTTGTTGCGAAAGGGTTTCGACAAGTTCAAGGGATTGATTACGATGAGACTTTCTCACCCATATCGATGCTTAAGTTTGTCCGAATCATGTTAGCAATTGCCGCATTTTATGATTATGAAATATGGCATATGGATGTTAAAACTGCATTCCTGAATGGATTTCTGGAAGATGAATTGTACATGATGCAACTGGAAGGTTTTGTCGATCCAAAGGGAGCTAACAAAGTGTGCAAGCTCCATTGATCCATTTATGGACTTGTGCAAGCCTCTCGGAGTTGGAATAAACGCTTTGATAGTGTGATCAAAGCATTTGGTTTTGTACAAACTTTTGGAGAAGCCTGTATTTACAAGAAAGTGAGTGGGAGCTCTGTAGCATTTTTGATATTATATGTGGACAACATATTACTGATTGGAAATGATATAGAATTTCTGGATAGCATAAAGGGATACTTGAATAAGAGTTCTTCAATGAAAGACCTCGGTGAAGCTGCTTATATATTGGGCATTAAGATTTATAGAGATAGATTAAGACGCTTAATTGGACTTTCACAAAGCACATACCTTGACAAAGTTTTGAAGAAGTTCAAAATGGATCAAGCAAAGAAAGGGTTCTTGCCTGTGTTACAAGGTGTGAAGTTGAGTAAGATTCAATGCCCCACCACTGCAGAAGATAGAGAGAAAATGAAAGATGTTCCGTATGCTTCAGCCATAGGCTCTATCATGTATGCAATGCTGTGTACTAGACCTGATGTGTGCCTTGCTATAAGTCTAGCAGGGAGGTACCAAAGTAATCCAAGGGTGGATCACAGGACAGCGGTCAAGAACATCCTGAAATACCTGAAAAGGACTAAGGATATGTTTCTCGTTTATGGATGTGACAAAGAACTCATCATAAATGGTTACGTTGATGCAAGTTTTGACACTGATCCGGACGATTCTAAATCGCAAACCGGAACGTGTTTACATTGAACGGTGGTGTTGTCAGTTGGTGTAGTTCTAAACAAAGCTTCGTGGCGGGATCTACGTGTGAAGCAGAGTACATAGCTGCTTCAGAAGTAGCAAATGAAGGAGTCTGGATGAAGGAGTTCATATCCGATCTAGGTGTCATACCTAGTGCATCGGGTCCAATGAAAATCTTTTGTGACAATACTGGAGCAATTGCCTTGGTGAAGGAATCCAGATTTCACAAGAGAACCAAGCACATCAAGAGACGCTTCAATTCCATCCGGGATTTAGTCAAGTTGGGAGACATAGAAATTTGCAAGATACATACGGATTTGAATGTTGCAGACCCGTTGACTAAGCCTCTTCCACGAGCAAAACATGATCAACACCAAGGCTCCATGGGTGTTAGAAGCATTACAGTGTAATCTATATTATTGACTATAGTGCAAGTGGGAGACTGAAGGAAATATGCCCTAGAGGCAATAATCAAGTTATTATTTATTTCCTTATATCATGATAAATGTTTATTATTCATGCTAGAATTGTATTAACCGGAAACATAATACATGTGTGAATACATAGACAAACGGAGTGTCACTAGTATGCCTCTACTTGACTAGCTCGTTGATCAAAGATGGTTATGTTTCCTAACCATAGACATGGGTTGTCATTTGATAAACGGGATCACATCTGTCGGATTTCGGGTTCCGGCAGACCCTTGAGGTTCGAACACTGGGGTGCGCGCGGAGATCACCGATCTACGTCCAATCTCCTCGCGTGATCTAAGCTGGAGACAACGAACAACACAAGGGGCACGAGGTTTATACTGGTTCGGGCCACCGTTGTGGTGTAATACCCTACTCCAGTGTGTGGCATGGTGGATTGCCTCAAGGGCTGATGATGAACAGTACAAGGGAAGAACAGCCTCACGAGAGGTGTTCTTGAGCTGGTGCGATGAACTGTTTGGGTGAGTTCAGTCGTCTCTCTCTCTCTCTCTCTCTCTGCTAGGGCTATACCAGATCTCTAGCTGATGTCCCTCCCTCTATCTCTAGATCTCTCTGTCTCTATGATGGCTAGCTGTATTTATAGAGACCCTGGGCCGCTCCCAAAAATGAGCGGGAAGGGCACCAACAATTGGCCATTTTGGAGGGGAACATCTAGTACTAGTTATCCTGACCAAAGGTGGTCTTCGGCTGCCAAAAGTACCGGTGATGACGCCGTCTTGGGCTCCACGGTGACCTCCGTCCTGCCGCTCTGCTGGTCTTGGTCTCGTTGCACCGGAATGGTAACCTTTGCCTGATGCCTTTGCCTGTGCTTGCCCCTTTTGCTCCAAAGGGGAAACAAGGACACTGCGCGGGACGGTGCCCGCCTGGTCTCGATCGTCATGGCTTGCGTCACGGGCTCCTCACGAGGTACCCCTGCCTTGATTTCTCCGCCTCCTTGCGGGCCTGCCTGATGATGCTGCCTCTGAGGAAGCTTCCGGTCGTCCGCCCCGCGAGGCTTGGCCCCTCGCGAGGGTCTTGAGCTTGAGATGATGAAGATGGGCCGCACTGGGCTGCCACGCCGCAGGCCGCAGGCAGGCAAGTCTGGGGACCCCCGTTCCCAGAACGCCGACAGTAGCCCCCGGGCCCAAGGCGCGCCCGGGCTGGCCTAGCAGGGGAGCGAAGAGGCAAGCGCGAAGCGCCGCGGGCCCCAACAGCCTGCGGCCTTGGGCGCCATGTGGCGGTTGACTGGACGTGGGCGTCTGCGCTTCCCCACGACGCCTCGGCGGCTGCACGACTTGACAAGTCCCTGCATGCAGAGAAAACGGTCATGATTACCTGCGATCGTGGTGCTCGGCGGTTGGTCTCCTCCGGCTATAAGTACGGGGCTGCGTGAGCCCTTTCAGTCCATCCCTTCCTGCTGCTCCTTTCCTTCTTCCTTGTTCTTTCTCCTCCTTACGCCAATGGCACCAATCCACTGGTTTTCCGCAGAAGAGAAGGGAAAGGCCCTCCGAGAGGGTCCTGACCCGCTTCCGCCGAAGAAGCAGCTGGTCCTCTGCCACCGAGATGAGGGTGCTCAGCTGGAGGCACCGAGGCCCTGGTACGAGCGGCCACCACCTGGGTTTCCGTTACCCTTGCACGCCCACGTTGTGGGTCCTGGGGAGAAGGCGTCGAGCACATCGACGGTGCCGCCGTCGACGCCGGCGAGTCACGGTGGTGCGCGTCGTTCCTCCCAGAGTCCACGCCGAGCGTTCCTCTCGCGAGTTCGTGCTCCACGCCGCCATGCCTCCAAGCTCCTAGATTCGTCTTCCTCCTTCCTTCGCCTTCGAGATGCCGCCGAGCGGGGCCCTGGAGCTCTGGCTGCAGCATGCTGACTGCAGTACCCTCGCGACCGGAGCGGAGGTCGCGGTCGTCGCTCCGGGCAAGGTCTTCATGACCCGGGGCTAGGGCGAAATCGCCCGGGTCTGCCGGATGGTAGGTGCCCTCGTAATTCATCTTGAACATGACGGCGCCTCCCTGATGTTCTTCAAGGTCTTCGATGCTGAAGGATACCGGCTGGAGTGCTGCCCCAGGGAGAGCGGTGGGGGCAACGAACTAGCGCGGACCTGGCCCGCCCATCGGTCCTCCAGCAGCTCCTCAGGTAGCAACGGAGGAGCTGGGGAATCCAGCGGCTCCCCCGAGCTCCTCGCGTCTCCGGAGACGAGCAACGACAGCTACGATCCCCCGAGCTCGCGCCGTGCTCGGAGCGGGGCAGCTGCGTCCAGCCACCGACGCCGCTGATCTGGATGGGGTTGGCGTTGGCATTGGGCATCCCACTGTTGATGATGGCGTCCCTTGCGGAGGTGCGAGCGATTAGCGTCCCTTAGGATTAGTACTCTTGTTCCCTACGAGGAATCGAAGCAACACTCAGTGGGGGTATGTAAGGCGCCTGCCATGTCTTTTGTGAATATTATGTCTTAATACGAATCAGTGCGAGGTGCTTGTCCTGTCTCGGCTCGGCTCCCCCTTTCTATCCTCACGAGGACTTGGCGCTCTACGCTGACAGGTCCCAGTCCCCAGGCAGGCTTCAGCCGTCGCTGGTATGCCAGGTCACGATGCCGTGGTCAAGGCCAGGAGGTGAGCGGCCCGAGGTCCGGTAAGAGCCCCCGAGTCACGATGCTCGGGAGGTTCCCTTTAGCGCTTAAGCAGCCCTCGCTGGGCGAGAAAGGAAGGCAACGTCGCCGCGACAGAGCCGCACTGGGCGAGGGTTTTGCGCTGCGTTGGTCCAACTCCTGTAAGGGCGTGACTTATCTCTTGAGTTTGGTGTAGTTTCTTGACGAAGCGTCCGGCCCAAGTGTGGTAGCTGAGGCGCTGCTGGGTCAGGTCCTCATGAGCTTCTTCCCACTCCCCCGCACTTTCCTTAATGCTCTACATCCTCAGGTCCCGGCCCTCGAGCGAGCTCAGCCGCCGCTGGTATCACAGGTCGCGATGCCGTGTGTCAAGGCCAGGGGGTGAGGGCTGGAGAGCCAGTAGGATCCCATGAGTCGCGATGCTCAGGCGCCCCCTTTTAACTTGCAAGTGGTCCATGCCGGAGAGAGGGAGAGGCAGCTCGCGATGTCCCCAACGTTGCTCCTGGAGTAGGTCCTGCACACCAGTCATGAAGAGAAACAACACCTGTAGTTATGGTTGCCAGCCAAACTTTGGTCGCTCCGGGGAAGTGATTGGGGCACTGAGGGCCTGGTGAGGTGGCGCCTTGCGGGGCTGCCGCGGCAGAGCTCGATCACTCAGATTTATCGGCATTGCAGGGACGGACCCTTGCGCAAACGCCGTGCCAAAGCGAGTGGCTCCATAGGTAGGCGTCAATCGAGCAGGCGATTAGGTCGGGTACGTTAAGCACGCAGGAGGAAATTCATTTTAAGTAGACGCAAGAAAAGCAAACGCCGCTGGGCCAGGCCCGAGCAGCTCGGGGATGATGCAGCCTGAGGGGCACCCCCAACAAGGTAAGTAAAGAGCATAAGAAAAATGGATACATGCCGCAGGGACGGACCGACGCGACCTGGGAATGATGCGGCCCTGTGGGCGCTCCCAGCTAAAAACGGAACTTAGAAAGATGTCACCTGGTGCCGTTGGAGATGTAGTGATGTTGAAGAAGTGGGCAATGTGCGATGATGACATCGACCCTCACGAGCCCCCAGGCCCAGGAGCCTCAGGAGGCTCCGGGGGCACTGGCGGGTCTCCGAGGGCCATCTCCATCTCCGCCAGGACCGCACAACGCCTAACCTCCTGGGCCTCCAGAATGCTCCTCCACAGGCGCTGATGAGCGGCGACCGCGTTCGGCAGGCCGAAAGGCATGCGAATGTAGCTGTGAGGTGGACCCTCGCAACGCCCCATGCCCGAAGGCCAGAGTCACTCCTGAGACGCGGCTTGGTTGAGCCCTGGCACGTCGATGCAGACGCGCAGCCCACCATCCTCGCCTGGATGTGGGGCCACGGTGGGCAAGCAGCGGCTGCCACGCATGACTCTCGACTCCCGTAGCTCCTGGGTGTTTCTTGCGATGAACTCCTGAGGGTTTGGTCTTCCTTGCCTTGTACCTTCTTGAGGGAAACGTGCCTGGAAGCACCCCTCCAAGTGGTGCCCGAGCGCCTCCCTCGCGACCTTGGCAAGGTCGGTGGCTCTCCAAGAAAGAGCCCCCCGAGCCCTGCCTGAGGAGGGCGCCGGGCGCGCCTTCCTATGCGAGAGAGGGTGAAGCTCCCTGATTGGGCGCAGATCCTGACGCAACACCTCCGGAGGCGCCGGCCTCCTTATGGCTTGGGCCAGGCGAAACCTTCTTCTTCTTAAGGGTCGCCTCGGGAAGTCTTCCGTTCCTGTGGTCCGGGTCTTTGATTGCTGCGGCTTGGAATGCGCGCTCAAGTGAACACACTGCGTCCCTTTCTTCACAGGGTACGGTGATGACTCCACCGCTTCCTGGCATGTTGAGGACATTGTATCCATGATGAGTCACTGCCATGAACTTGGCCAGGGCTGGGTACTCGAGGATGGCGTTGTATGGCAGATAGATGTGGGCGACGTCGAAGTCGATGAGCTCGGTGCGGTAGTTGTTGCGCTGCCTGAAGGTGACTGGAAGGCGAACCTGCCCTATTGAAATAGTGGAACCATCAGTGACCCCTGAGAAGGGCTTGGTCGGCTGAAGCTGATCGTACGGCACTTGGAGATTGTCGAACGTCTCGACGGACAGGACGTTGAGTCCTGCTCCGCCGTCAACGAGGGTCCTGGTGACCTGCACGTTGCTGACGACCGGGGAGCAAAGCATCGGGAGGACTCTGGCCGTTGCCACGCACTTGAGCTGATCCGCTGAGATGAACGTGATAGCGCACGCAGACCACCTGAGAGGGCGCTGTTGGGTTTCGTAGTAATTTCAAAAAATTTCCTACGCACATGCAAGATCATGTGATGCATAGCAACGAGAGGGGAGAGTGTTGTCTACGTACCCACGCAGACCGACTGCGGAAGCGTTGACGCAACGTAGAGGAAGTAGTCGTATGTCTTCACGATCCAACCGATCAAGCACCGAAACTACGACACCTCCGAGTTCGAGCACACGTTCAGCTCGATGACGATCCCCGGACTCCGATCCAGCAAAGTGTCGGAGAAGAGTTCCGTCAGCACGACGGCGTGGTGATGATCTTGATGTACTACAGCAGCAGGGCTTCGCCTAAACTCCGCTACAGTATTATCGAGGACTATGGTGGCTGGGGGCACCGCACACGGCTAAGGAATAGATCACGTGGATCAACTTGTGTCTTTCTGGGGTGCCTCTGCCTCAGTATATAAAGGAGCCAAGGGGAAGGGGGGCGCCGGCCAGGAGGAGGGCGCAGGAGGAGTCCTACTCCTTCCGGGAGTAGGACTCCCCCCCCAATCCTAGTTGGACTAGGATTCCCCGAGGGGGAAAGAGAGAGAAGGGGGGCCGGCCACCTCTCCTAGTCCTAATAGGACTAGGGGGAGGGGGGAGGCGCGCGGCCACCTTGGGCTGCCCCTTTCTCCTTTCCACTAAAGCCCATCTAGGCCCATATGGTTCCCGGGGGGTTCCGGTAACCTCCCGGTACTCCGGCAAAATCCCGATTTCACCCGGAACACTTCCGATATCCAAACATAGGCTTCCAATATATCAATCTTTACGTCTCGACCATTTCGAGACTCCTCGTCATGTCCGTGATCACATCCGGGACTTCGAACAACCTTCGGTACATCAAAATGCGTAAACTCATAATATAACTGTCATCGTAACCTTAAGCGTGCGGACCCTATGGGTTCGAGAACAATGTATACATGACCGAGACATGTCTCCGGTCAATAACCAATAGCGGGACCTGGATGCCCATATTGGCTCCTACATATTCTACGAAGATCTTTATCGGTCAGACCGCATAACAACATACGTTGTTCCCTTTGTCATCGGTATGTTACTTGCCCGAGATTCGATCGTCGGTATCCCATACCTAGTTCAATCTCGTTGCCGGCAAGTCTCTTTACTCGTTCTGTAATACATCATCCCGCAACTAACTCATTAGTTGCAATGCTTGCAAGGCTTATGTGATGTGCATTAATGAGAGGGCCCAGAGATACCTCTCCGACAATCGGAGTGACAAAACCTAATCTCGAAATACGCCAACCCAACATGTACCTTTGGAGACACCTGCAGTACTCCTTTATAATCACCCAGTTACGTTGTGACGTTTGGTAGTACCCAAAGTGTTCCTCCGGTAAACGGGAGTTGCATAATCTCATAGTTATAGGAACATGTATAAGTCATGAAGAAAGCAATAGCAACATACTAAACGATCGGGTGCTAAGCTAATGGAATGGGTCATGTCAATCAGATCATTCAACTAATGATGTGACCTCGTTAATCAAATAACAACTCTTTGTTCATGGTTAGGAAACATAACCATCTTTGATTAATGAGCTAGTCAAGTAGAGGCATACTAGTGACACTTTGTTTGTCTATGTATTCACACATGTATTATGTTTCCGGTTAATACAATTCTAGCATGAATAATAAACATTTATCATGATTATAAGGAAATAAATAATAACTTTATTATTGCCTCTAGGGCATATTTCCTTCAGTCTCCCACTTGCACTAGAGTCAATAATCTAGAATATACCGTAATGATTCTAACACCCATGGAGCCTTGGTGCTGATCATGTTTTGCTCGTGGAAGAGGCTTAGTCAACAGGTCTGCAACATTCAGATCCGTATGTATCTTGCAAATCTCTATGTCTCCCACCTGGACTAGATCCCAGATGGAATTGAAGCGTCTCTTGATGTGCTTGGTTCTCTTGTGAAATCTGGATTCCTTTGCCAAGGCAATTGCACCAGTATTGTCACAAAAGATTTTCATTGGACCCGATGCACTAGGTATGACACCTAGATCGGATATGAACTCCTTCATCCAGACTCCTTCGTTCGCTGCTTCCGAAGCAGCTATGTACTCCGCTTCACATGTAGATCCCGCTACGACGCTTTGTTTAGAACTGCACCAACTTAAAACTCCACCATTTAATGTAAACACGTATCCGGTTTGCGATTTAGAATCGTCCGGATTAGTGTCAAAGCTTGCATCAACGTAACCATTTACGATGAGCTCTTTGTCACCTCCATGTACGAGAAACATATCCTTAGTCCTTTTCAGGTATTTCAGGATGTTCTTGACCGCTGTCCAGTGATCCACTCCTGGATTACTTTGGTACCTCCCTGCTAGACTTATAGCAAGGCACACATCGGGTCTGGTACACAGCATTGCATACATGATAGATCCTATGGCTGATGCATAAGGAACATCTTTCATATTCTCTCGATCTTCTGCAGTGGTCGGGCATTGAGTCTTACTCAACTTCACACCTTGTAACACAGGCAAGAATCCTTTCTTTGCTTGATCCATTTTGAATTTCTTCAAAATCTTGTCAAGGTATGTGCTTTGTGAAAGTCCAATTAAGCGTCTTGATCTATCTCTATAGATCTTTATACCTAATATGAAAGCAGCTTCACCGAGGTCTTTCATTGAAAAACTCTTATTCAAGTATCCCTTTATGCTATCCAGAAATTCTATATCATTTCCAATTAGTAATATGTCATCCACATATAATATCAGAAATGCTACAGAGCTCCCACTCACTTTCTTGTAAATACAGGCTTCTCCGAAAGTCTATATAAAACCAAATGCTTTGATCACACTATCAAAGCGTTTATTCCAACTCCGAGAGGCTTGCACCAGTCCATAAATGGATCGCTGGAGCTTGCACACTTTGTTAGCTCCCTTTGGATCGACAAAACCTTCTGGTTGCATCATATACAACTCTTCTTCCAGAAATCCATTCAGGAATGCAGTTTTGACATCCATCTGCCAAATTTCATAATCATAAAATGCGACAATTGCTAACATGATTCAGACAGACTTAAGCATCGCTACGGGTGAGAAGGTCTCATCGTAGTCAACCCCTTGAACTCGTCGAAAACCTTTTGCGACAAGTCGAGCTTTGTAGACAGTAACATTACCGTCAGCGTCAGTCTTCTTCTTGAAGATCCATTTATTCTCAATTGCTTGCCGATCATCGGGCAAGTCAACCAAAGTCCATACTTTGTCCTCATACATGGATCCCATCTCAGATTTCATGGCTTCAAGCCATTTTGTGGAATCTGGGCTCACCATCGCTTCTTCATAGTTTGTAGGTTCATCATGATCTAGTAGCATGACTTCGAAAACAGGATTACCGTACCACTCTGGTGCGGATCTCACTCTGGTTGATCTACGAGGTTCAGTAGTATCTTGATCTGAAGTTTCATGATCATTATCATTAGCTTCCTCACTAACTGGTGTAGGTGTCACTGAAACAGTTTTCTGTGATGTACTACTTTCCAATAAGGGAGCAGGTACAGTTACCTCGTCAAGTTCTACTTTCCTCCCACTCACTTCTTTCGAGAGAAACTCCTTTTCTAGAAAGTTTCCGAATTTAGCAACAAAAGTCTTGCCTTCGGATCTGTGATAGAAGGTGTATCCAATAGTTTCCTTTGGATATCCTATGAAGACACATTTCTCCGATTTGGGTTCGAGCTTATCAGGTTGAAGCTTTTTCACATAAGCATCGCAGCCCCAAACTTTCAGAAACGACAACTTTGGTTTCTTGCCAAACCATAGTTCATAAGGCGTCATCTCAACGGATTTTGATGGTGCCCTATTTAACGTGAATGCGCCCGTCTCTAGAGCGTATCCCCAAAACGATAGCGGTAAATCAGTAGGAGACATCATAGATCGCACCATATCTAGTAAAGTACGATTACGATGTTCGGACACACCATTACGCTGTGGTGTTCCGGGTGGCGTGAGTTGCGAAACTATTCCACAATTTTTCAAATGTACACCAAACTCGTAACTCAAATATTCTCCTCCACGATCAGATCGTAGAAACTTTATTTTCTTGTTACAATGATTTTCAACTTCACTCTGAAATTCCTTGAACTTTTCAAATGTTTCAGACTTATGTTTCATTAAGTAGATATACCCATATCTGCTTAAATCATCTGTGAAGGTGAGAAAATAACGATATCCGCCACGAGCCTCAATATTCATCGGACCACATACATCTGTATGTATGATTTCCAACAAATCTATTGCTCTCTCCATAGTACCGGAGAACGGTGTTTTGGTCATCTTGCCCATGAGGCACGGTTCGCAAGTACCAAGTGATTCATAATCAAGTGGTTCCAAAAGTCCATCAGAATGGAGTTTCTTCATGCGCTTTACACCGATATGACCTAAACGGCAGTGCCACAAATAAGTTGCACTCTCATTATCAACTCTACATCTTTTGGCTTCAACATTATGAATATGTGTGTTACTACTATCGAGATTCAACAAGAATAGACCACTCTTCAAGGGTGCATGACCATAAAAGATATTACTCATATAAATAGAACAACCATTATTCTCTGATTTAAATGAATAACCATCTCGCATCAAACAAGATCCAGATATAATGTTCATGCTTAATGCTGGCACCAAATAACAATTATTTAGGTCTAATACTAATCCCGAAGGTAGATGTAGAGGTAGCGTGCCGACTGCGATCACATCGACTTTGGAACCGTTTCCCACGCGCATCGTCACCTCGTCCTTAACCAATCTTCGCTTGATCTGTAGTCCCTGTTTCGAGTTGCAAATATTAGCAACAGAACCAGTATCAAATACCCAGGTGCTACTGCGAGCATTAGTAAGGTACACATCAATAACATGTATATCACATATACCTTTGTTCACCTTGCCATCCTTCTTATCCGCCAAATACTTGGGGCAGTTCCGCTTCCAGTGACCAGTCTGCTTGCAATAGAAGCACTCAGTTTCAGGCTTAGGTCCAGGTTTGGGTTTCTTCTCTTGAGTAGCAACTTGCTTGCTGTTCTTTTTAAAGTTCCCTTTCTTCTTCTCTTTGCCCTTTTTCTTGAAACTAGTGGTCTTGTTGACCATCAACACTTGATGCTCCTTCTTGATTTCTACCTCCGCAGCTTTCAGCATTGCGAAGAGCTCGGGAATAGTCTTGTTCATCCCTTGCATATTATAGTTCATCACGAAGCTCTTGTAGCTTGGTGGCAGTGATTGAAGAATTCTGTCAATGACGCAATCATCTGGAAGATTAACTCCCAATTGAATCAAGTGATTATTATACCTAGACATTTTGAGTATATGCTCACTGACAGAACTGTTCTCCTCCATCTTGCAGCTATAGAACTTATTGGAGACTTCATATCTCTCAATCCGGGCATTTGCTTGAAATATTAACTTCAACTCCTGGAACATCTCATATGCTCCATGACGTTCAAAACGTTGTTGAAGTCCCGATTCTAAGCCGTAAAGCATGGCACACTGAACTATCGAGTAGTCATCAGCTTTGCTCTGCCAGACGTTCATAACATCCGGCGTTGCTCCTGCAGCAGGCCTGGCACCCAGCGGTGCTTCCAGGACGTAATTCTTCTGTGCAGCAATGAGGATAATCCTCAAGTTACGGACCCAGTCCGTGTAATTGCTACCATCATCTTTCAACTTTGCTTTCTCAAGGAACGCATTAAAATTCAATGGAACAACAACACGAGCCATCTATCTACAATCAAACATAAACAAGCAAGATACTAATCAGGTACTAAGTTTCATGATAAATTTAAGTTCAGTTAATCAAATTAATGAAAGAACTCCCACTTAGATAGACATCCCTCTAATCCTCTAAGTGATTACGTGATCCAAATCAACTAAACCATAACCGATCATCACGTCAGATGGAGTAGTTTTCAATGGTGAACATCGTTATGTTGCTCATATCTACTATATGATTCACGCTCGACCTTTCGGTCTCCGTGTTCCGAGGCCATATCTGTATATGCTTGGCTCGTCAAGTATAACCTGAGTATTCCGCGTGTGCAACTGTTTTGCACCCGTTGTATTTGAACATAGAACCTATCACACCCGATCATCACGTGGTGTCTCAGCACGAAGAACTTTCGCAACGGTGCATACTCAGGGAGAACACTTCTTGATAATTTAGTGAGAGATCATCTTATAATGCTACCATCAATCAAAGCAAGATAAGATGCATAAAAGGATAAACATCACATGCAATCAATATAAGTGATATGATATGGCCATCATCATCTTGTACTTGTGATCTCCATCTCCGAAGCACCGTTGTGATCACCATCGTCACCGGCGTGACACCTTGATCTCCATCGTAGCATCGTTGTCGTCTCGCCAAGCTAGTGCTTCTACGACTATCGCTACCGCTTAGTGATAAAAGTAAAACATTACATCGCGATTGCATTGCATACAATAAAACAACAACCATAAGGCTCCTGCCAGTTGCCGATAACTCGGTTACAAAACATGATCATCTCATACAATAAAATTCAGCATCATGTCTTGACCATATCACATCACAACATGCCCTGCAAAAACAAGTTAGATGTCCTCTACTTTGTTGTTGCAAGTTTTACGTGGCTGCAACGGGATTAAGCAAGAACCAATCTCACCTACGCATCAAAACCACAACGATAGTTTGTCAAATAGACTCCGTTTTAACCTTCGCAAGGACCGGGCGTAGCCATACTTGGTTCAACTAAAGTTGGAGAGACAGTCGCCCGCAAGCCACCTATGTGCAAAGCACGTCGGGGGAACCGATCTCGCGTAAGCGTACGCGTAATGTTGGTCCGGGTCGTCTCGTCCAACAATGCCGCTGAACCAAAGTATGACATGCTGGTAGGCAGTATGACTTATATCGCCCACAACTCACTTGTGTTCTACTCGTGCATATAACATCAACATAAATAACCTAGGCTCGGATGCCACTGTTGGGTTTCGTAGTAATTTCAAAAATTTTCCTACGCACACGCAAGATCATGTGATGCATAGCAACGAGAGGGGAGAGTGTTGCCTACGTACCCACGCAGACCGACTGCGGAAGCGTTGACGCAACGTAGAGGAAGTAGTCGTACGTCTTCACGATCCAACCGATCAAGCACCGAAACTACGGCACCTCCGAGTTCGAGCACACGTTCAGCTCGATGACGATCCCCGTACTCCGATCCAGCAAAGTGTCGGGGAAGAGTTCCGTCAGCACGACGGCATGGTGACGATCTTGATGTACTACAGCAGCAGGGTGTCGGAGTAAATGGCCATGGGTAGCCTGGCCGGCTTCCCCTGGCGCCTCTGCAAAAACTACGAGCCAGCCCGGCTCTCATGAATCCAAGACATAGGGCCGCCTTCCCCCCCGCCGGCTGCGATCCAGGCCGGCTTTGGGAAGGCGGTCCGACTTCGACCTTCATTGGAGTCCGACTCCAAGGAGCCGGCTACGAGAAGGCCGACTCCTTGGAACCGGCTCCCCTTAAAGTAGTCAAGACTGTACCTACAAAGTTTGCACCCACCTAACGGCGGTGCGACGGGGCGTGGCTACAGAAGAGCCTGCCACCCCCGAATCCCGGAACACGCTCGGCACAGTGCGCCGTACGAGGTAGGCACGACCCGTCCGGCGCAGCACTGTTGCCATGTTGACCTTGGCGTCGCCCACGACGGGCCACCAGCGCGGCCCACAGGCGGTGGGCCCCTTAGAGCAGAGAGACGGCCGAAGGCGGCCGCGCTTCCAACCAGCCGGCCCAAGACGGAGCCGGCTCCCGTAGCCGGCCCACCGCTTCCCTCGAAGAGGACGCCCCATTAAGAAGACAAGACGCGGTAAGGCTACAGCGATCGCCCGGCAGGCGGCGGTACTGTAGCCGCGCTTACCACGATGAAGCTCACGTCAGCAAGATGAAGCCACAGTAGGCGAAGGAGTTGGCAGCCGGCGAGACCCACCAGCCGGCGGGCCCCAGCAGTCGGCGCAGAAGCCGGCGAGTGCGGTCACAGACGGCTGGGCCCTGCGCCCAGCCGGATTACCATTGTACCCCTGGGGGGTAGGCCTATATAAACCCCCCGGGGCACCCATGCAAAGGGTTGGACCCCCTGCTAGTTTTAGACACCATAGAAGGAGAAGAAGCAGGCTAGCCGTGCCCTTTCTTCCTCCTCCCCCCCTGAAGCAGCTCAAGGAGCGTTGTGTAGCCACTTGATTCATCGAGTGATCATGCGGAGACCCCGTAGAGCAGTAGTAGGGGTGTTATCTCCTTGGAGAGCCCCGAAGCTGGGTAAGGTCCGCCGGCGTGCATGTCTTCGCCTCATCCCGCTTCCAGGCACCGGCGACGTCTTACTAGTTCCCACAAAGATAAGCCACCCGTTGGCATATGTCGCACCTACCACCCGACATTTGGCGCCCACCGTGGGGCAAGGCGCACCGTCGTCCGGAGACCTGTTCTGGACGGGAACCCTCTTCCTCCCCAGCGAGCGTAGCCAGCCCGGCACGCCCGATGGCGCTTGCCACGACGCGCTGCAAGGCGTCACCAGCATCTGCGCGGCAAGCGGCCTCGCCGACCTCCCCGACGAGCTCGCTGCCGGTGCGGGCACTGACCGCCTCGCCAACCTTCTCGGCCAGCTCCATGTCTCCAGCGAGCCCGCTGCGGACCTGGAGTCGGTTGGTTCCACCGACCCGATGCCCGTCGACTCCTATGACGCCTTCCCCACCAACGTCGCGACCTACAACGACCCGCTTCCCCGAGCCGACGGCCACGATGCTGTCGCCGCCGAAGTAATGGTTGTCGGCCACAGCGGCCCGGCCGACGAGAGCGCCCGCGACGCCTCGCGCGCGGCGGCCCACGACTTGTCCGCCCCTCTCCCGGCGGACGCCGACGACGAAGCCCTGGAAGCACGCCGCCTCGCCCTCCTCGCAGAGGGCCGAAGGCTGGCCTCCGTAAGACACCTCACTGAGGCCTACCGGCATGAGGCTGACCGCGCCGCCTTCAGCACGCCGGCCCCGAGCGTGCCAAGCCGGGCCGGCCTTGTCAAGCAACGCGGCGCCCTCATCGCCGACACGCTGGGAGTCGACCGCCCGGTCTATGCCACTCCGCTCGAGAACTTGCGTGCCGCCCAGGCGGCCGTAGACGAGCTGGACGGCCTGGAGCCCTTAGACCTTCCCCACATGACCCGGCGCATCCAGCAGTTGATTGATGCCGCCACGCAGCGACACGAAGCCGACGCTCGCGCGGAAAGCCTTCCCCCGCGCCGAGAGCACGGCGCGACGTCCCGGGCGCCGACTACGAGCGATACCCGCGCGCGACGCGAGAAGGAGCCGGCTACCAGCCGCGGCCGGACCCGGATCTCCATCGAGCGGGACGCGGACGGTCATCCCCGAGCCATGGAGTGGCGGGGCGACCCGCCTCCGCCTCCGCCCCGTGGAGAGAGATACCCCGCCTCACCGCCAGCGGCGCACCCGACTCTCAGCGGCCGGCTGGGCCGGCGTGAAGGAATCGGCGAGAACGACGCCCGTCATCGGATCGACCGCTTGGCGCGATCCCTGGCATTGGAAGAAGAAGACGATGTCGGCCCGCCTTGCTTTGGCCCCCGCATCCGCGACGAGCCCTTTCCCAAAGGGTTCTCGCTCCCAAGAGACACACCCAAGTACAACGGCTCCGTGAAGCCGGAAGATTGGTTGATCGACTACTCCACCGCAGTTAGCATCGCCAATGGCAATCGGCGCGTCGTCGTGAAGTACGTGCCCCTCATGCTGCAGGGCACGGCGCGGACCTGGCTCAACAGCCTCAAGCCGCGTAGCATCAACAACTGGCTAGACTTCACAGAAGCCTTCATCCGCAACTTCACCAGTACCTACAAGCGGGCTCCCAAGCCCAGACAGCTTTCCTTGTGCGTGCAAGGCCCCGCCGAGTCCACTCGCGATTACCTCACGCGTTGGGCCGAGCTCCGCAACTCCTGTGAAGGGGTGCACGAGGTACAAGCCATAGAGTACTTCACAGCCGGATGCCGAGAAGGCACCCTCCTCAAGCACAAGCTTCTCTGTGACGAACCGGCTACTCTCGACGAGCTTCTGGATATAGCGGACAAGTACGCTACCGCCGACTCCTCGATGAAGACCGAGCTTCGGGTAGACGCGTCCGGAAAGGTGCTCAACCCGGCGCCCAAGACGCCGGCTGGAGAACCCGGCCGACACCCCAACTCGAACGACAACAAGCGCAAAGGCCCCGCGCCGCCTCCCGCTAGCCGGCAGGTGGCCACAGTCGAAGATGCGTCGCCTGAAGAACGACCGGCGCCCAAGAAGCCCAAGGGCGGCAGGACGGCTTGGCAGCCCGCCTTCTCCTACGAGCAAACCCTCGACGCCCCTTGCAAGTTCCATAGCGGCGCAAAGCCGTCCAACCACACGACCCGGAAGTGCAACTGGCTCACCCGAATCTCTAAGGGCGAAGGCCTCTTGCCACCTCCACCAGCCGGCCCGCCGCCTCCGCCTCCGCCGCCTCCGGCCACTCGGCCCGCAGTCGGAGCCGTGCATGATGAGTTTCCTGATGAGCAAGCAACCTACGTCGTCTTCACCAGCCAGCTCGAAGACCGGCGCAGCAAACGCCGAGAGCACCAGGAAGTCAGCGTGGTCGCTACCAGCCCCACTGAACACATGCATTGGTCAGAAAAGCCCATCAGCTGGAGCCGGGCCGACCATCCGGAGGTGATGCCGTCTCCTGGCTCTTATGCTTTGGTCCTGGAAGCCACCCTGGCAACGGACAGACGCGCCGCCCGTTTCTCTCGTGTGTTGATAGACGGTGGGAGCAGCATCAACATCTTGTATCGTGACACCCTGGAGAAGTTGAACGTCAAGACCAAACAGCTCACGCCCACTCGGACAGTGTTCCACGGCATCGTACCCGGCCTGTCCTGTGCCCCCATTGGTAAAATCAAGATTGATGTACTTTTTGGGGACAAGGAGCATTTCCGCCGGGAAGCGATCTGGTTTGAAGTGGTGGACCTGGAGAGCCCTTACCATGCATTGCTGGGCCGACCTGCCTTGGCCAAATTCATGGCGGTTCCCCACTATGCATACCTCAAGATGAAGATACCAAGCACCAAAGGCGTCATCACCGTAGTCGGCGACTACAAGAAGTCCTCCGAGTGCGCCGCGGCTAGCAGCCGGCTTGGCCAAATTCATGGCGGTTCCCCACTATGCATACCTCAAGATGAAGATACCAAGCACCAAAGGCGTCATCACCATAGCCGGCGACTACAAGAAGTCCTCCGAGTGCGCCGCGGCCAGCAGCCGGCTGGCCGAGTCCCTTGTGATCGCCGAAGAGAAGAAGATGCTGGACCGAGTCGTGGCCATGGCCGGCAAGCAGTCGGCCGTGTCCCCCGACCCCAAGGAGCATGGTACTCAAGGGTCTTTTCAGCCGGCCAAGGAGACGAAGAAGATACCTCTTGACCCCGAGCGTCCGGAGAGGTTTGCCGTCACCGGGGCAAACCTGAACAACAAATAGGAAGGCGAGCTCGCCGATTTCCTCCGTGAGAATCGGGACATCTTTGCGTGGTCCCCCAAGGACATGCCAGGTGTTCCGAGGAAATTCGCCGAGCACAAGTTACATGTTCGAGAAGACGCAAAGCCAGTCAGACAGCCCCTCCGCCGACTGTCGGAGGAGAAACGTAGGATTGTAGGGGAGGAAATAGCCCGGCTCCTGGCGGCTGGCTTCATCATGGAAGTTTTCTTTCCAGAGTGGCTCGCCAACCCGGTCCTTGTGCTGAAGAAGAATAACAAGTGGCGCATGTGTATAGACTACACGAGTCTCAACAAAGCCTGCCCCAAAGATCCTTTCGCCCTGCCAAGGATAGATCAAGTGATAGACTCCACAGCCGGATGCGAGCTGTTGAGTTTTTTGGATGCTTACTCTGGATATCACCAGATAAAGCTAGACCCGGATGACCGCCTGAAGACCGCCTTTATCACGCCGTTCGGAGCCTTCTGCTACCTGACTATGACATTCGGCTTGAGAAATGCCGGTGCCACGTTTCAGCGTTGCATGCAGAAGTGCCTCCTCAAGCAGCTCGGCAGGAATGCTCACGTTTACGTGGACGACATCGTGGTGAAGACGGAGAAGCGTGGCACCTTGCTGGAAGACCTCAAGGAAACATTTGAGAACCTGCGCCGGTTCCAAATCAAGCTCAACCCCGAGAAATGCGTGTTCGGGGTGCCAGCCGGCCAGCTCCTAGGCTTCCTGGTCTCCTAACGCGGCATCGAATGCAACCCAGCGAAGATCAAGGCCATCGAGAGAATGGCGATCCCCACCAAGCTTCGAGACATTCAGAAGTTCACCGGGTGCTTAGCCTCCTTGAACCGCTTCATGAGCCGGCTCGGAGAAAAGGCCCTCCCCCTCTACCGCCTCATGAAGAAGAGCACTCACTTCGAGTGGAACGACCAGGCCGGCCAAGCTTTCCACGAGTTGAAGAAGATGCTGGCCACGCCGCCTATCCTCGCAGCGCCGACTGAGAAAGAGCCCATGCTCCTTTACATCGCTGCAACCAGCCGGGTGGTCAGCACCGTCATCGTAATCCAGCGCCCGGAAGAAGGCCGAGCCCAGCCGGTCCAGAGGCCGGTGTATTATCTGAGCGAGGTGCTGTCCGCCTCGAAGCAGAACTACTCGCAGTACCAAAAGATGTGTTACGGCGTGTACTTCACCGCCAAGAAGCTGAAGCCCTACTTTCAAGAGCATCCCGTCACGGTTGTATGCACTGCCCCGCTGGCCGAGACCATAGGCAGCCGGGATGCATCTGGCCGGGTCGCGAAATGGGCAATCGAGCTGGCCCCTTACACAATCTTTTACCAGCCCCGCACCGCCATCAAGTCCCAAGCGCTGGCCGACTTCCTCGTCGACTGGGCCGAGACCCAGTACCTGCCGCCGGCTCCGGACTCCACCCATTGGCGCATGCACTTCGACGGGTCCAAGATGCGCACCGGCTTGGGAGCCGGCATCGTCCTTACCTCTCCCAAAGGCGACAAGCTCAAATACGCGCTACAGATCCACTTCGCCGCCTCCAACAATGTGGCCGAGTACGAGGCGCCTATACACGGGCTCCGGCTTGCCAAAGAGCTTGGAATTCGCCGGATCCTATGTCATGGCGACTCGGACCTGGTGGTCCAGCAGTCATCCGGCGACTGGGACGCCAAGGACGCGAACATGGCGAGCTACCGTTTCCTGGTCCAACAACTCAGCGGATACTTTGAAGGGTGCGAGTTCCTCCACGTACCTCGAGCCGACAACGAGCCAGCCGATGCCTTGGCCCGAATAGGTTCCACCCGGCAAGCAATTCCAACCGGCGTCGCTCTACAACGCCTACTCAAGCCGTCTATCAAGCCGTCTCCGGAATCCGATTCCATCTTCGTGCCGCCTGACCCCGATGCTGCCAGGTCCGGCTCGAAGAATCAAGTGGCCGACCTCAAGACCCCTGAAGCCGGCTCGGGGACTTCGGCAGCCGGCTCGGGGATTGCGGTAGCCGGCCTGGGGACTGCACCAGCACTACAGCCGGCGGCCGACTCCAGCACCTCACCGCCCAGCCCGCCCACCCTGGTGGCAGTAGCCAATTTGGCAGTGGAAGAAGTCGCGGCCCCGTCATGGGCTCAGTCCATCCTCAACTTCCTAGTAAACCAAGACCTGCCGGCTGATGAAACAGAAGCAAGACAAGTCCAGCGCCGAGCCGGGGCATACACAATCGTCAACAGAGAACTACTCAAGCGCAGCGTCACCGGAGTCCTCCAGCGATGCGTCGAGCAAGAGAAGGGCATTGCAATCCTTGCAGACATTCACCAAGGAGAGTGCGGCCACCATGCAGCCTCAAGATCACTTGTCGCCAAAGCCTTCCGCCATGGTTTCTTCTGGCCGACTGCTTTGGACGACGCCAAAGAATTAGTCAAGCATTGCAAGGGATGCCAGCTCTTCAGCTCCAAGCAGCACATGCCAGCTTCGGCACTCAAGACCATTCCCCTCACTTGGCCCTTTGCCGTTTGGGGACTGGACATGGTGGGCCCATTCAAGACGGCGCGCGGCGGCATGACGCATTTTCTCGTTGCCGTGGACAAATTCACCAAGTGGGTTGAGGCGAAGCCGATCAAGAAGTTGAATGGGCCGACTGCCGTGACGTTCATCGCGGACATAACAACTCGGTACGGCGTGCCGCACAGCATCATCACCGACAATGGCACGAATTTCGCCAAAGGACCCTTGGCACGTTTCTGCGCAGCCCAGGGTATCCGGCTGGACTTAGCATCCGTCGCCCACCCGCAGTCAAACGGCCAGGTCGAGCGAGCCAACGGCCTCATCCTCTCCGGCATCAAGCCCCGACTGGTTGTACCTCTGGAGCGCTCAGCCGGCTGTTGGCTCGATGAGCTGCCGGCTGTCCTCTGGAGCCTGCGCACTACACCAAACAAGTCAACCGGCTTCACCCCTTTCTTCCTAGTGTATGGCGCCGAGGCGGTCATCCCAACCGACATCGAGTTCGACTCGCCTCGAGTAACCATGTACACGGAAGCGGAGGCCAAGGAAGCACGAGAAGACGGCGTTGACCTGCTGGAAGAAAGCCGGCTGTTAGCTCTCAGCCGGTCTACAATTTACCAGCAGGGTTTGCGCCGCTACCACAGCCGGAAGGTCAGGCCAAGATCTTTCCAAGAGGGCGACCTTGTGCTCCGGTTGATTCAGCGAACAGCCGGCCAGCACAAGCTCTCAGCCCCTTGGGAAGGCCCTTTCGTCATCAGCAGAGCTCTAGGCAACGACTCCTACTACCTGATCGACGCACAGAAGCCGAAGGCACGCAAGAGAGACGACTCCGGCAAGGAGTCGGAACGGCCATGGAACGCCAACCTCCTTCGAAGATTTTATAGTTGAAAGGCAGTATGTATCGCGCTAACTTTTGTATTAAGTACAAGACAATAGGCTCCCCGAGGAGGGCTCGGGGACTGCCATCCCTTATTTACGAATGAAAATATCATGCTTGTCGTATCATTTACTTTTTCCGTCCGGCACCGAGTCCGACTAGTCGGCTCGGGGACTGGCCGACTGAAGTTATATTAGAAGTCTTACCCGTAGTCAGACAAGTAGTGTGCCGGCTCTCAAGCCTTCCCTTTCCAAAGTCGCAGTTCGAAGAACCGGCTGTCCGGCTGGCAAGGGTTAAAGGCAGGAGCGACCGCCCACACGAAAAACGGCTAGGGAATAACGGACTAATATAACAAAGCCGGTTTTTCCCGCACCGCCGACCGGCTACCAGGGTAGCCGGCTGGCCGGTTTCCATTCACTTCACTTTAAATCCAAGAAAGCTCAAGTACTTGCCTCCCCAAAGAGGGAAGGCGGCAAAGGAAAAAGCCTAAGGATAAACAAGCATACGCGAATGGAAACCAAACATGCACGTGATAATATTTATATAAAAAGACCTCCAAGAGGCCAGCATTCAACATAGTTTGGATACACCCCTAGTGGGTGGAACTGCGAAACTTAACAAAAGATTGTTCAAAGACCACAAAGCAGGAAAGATAAAGACGGCAAGTCAGGCTGGCGGAGCGGCCGACTGGTTGGCGGAGACGGTCGCGCCGGCTGAAGGAGCGGCCGGCTGACGAACTTCGGCTTGGTCGCCGCCTCCCGCAGAGGGCGCGCTTCCACGTGCCTCATTGCTGGAGGCACGGTCGGCCTGAGGTCGGCTGGTTGTTCCACCAGCCGGCTCGATGTCTCCGCCGTCGTCGTCTTCGTCCTCTTCGCCCTCGTCGCTGGAGGCAATCTCCTCCGCCGAGTCCTCGCCCACCGCCGGGTTCAGCCCGAACCACTCCTCCGGCTGCGTGACACCGTCATCATTGATTTTGGGTGCGAAAACGCTGATGTCGGTGCACTCGGCGATCGTTGAAGCTCGCTGGGCGATAGCCGGCCTCACCTCCTCCAGCTCCGCGTCGGCCTCCATCCGCCAAGTACGCAGCTGGTCCAGGCTCAGTCCTGGGTACCAAGCCCGTACGAATTCCAACGCCCGCCCGGCTCCGAGGCGGGCCGCTGACGCCTTCCAAGCCTCGAAGCGTCCGACTGCGACTTCCAGCCAGTCGGCAGTTCGGCTCGGGGTGCGGGGGATCGTCTCGCCAGGCCAGAGGGCAGCCAGCACTTGCACCCCGGCACGTTGGAGCCGGCGGAGCATCCGGTGGGCCGGCTGCAGCCGCACCTGGACAGCCAGAAGCTGCTCCTCAAGGGTCCGGTTTGCATCCGGCGCAATGTCGGCCCCCGCTTGACGGCGCGCTTCGCGATGAGCCTCGATGGTTTGGGCAGCGAAGACGGAGTAGCCCGGGAAGTAATCTGCAAGAAACAACAAGCAGCAGTCCAAGATAAGTCAAAAAACCCAGACGGCAAGGGACGGGGGAAGGCTGTGGAAAGCAGCTTACCGTCGATCAAGTCTTCAATCCGGCCGTAGCCTTCCTCCAGGCCTCGCCGGGTCTCGGACCAGGTCACCGCCGCTATCTCATATTCCGCCAGCACGGCGGCTTTGCTCTCCTTCGCTGCCTGAAGGGCCATTTTGTGGCTCTCCTCTTGGTCGGCCAGCTTCTTGGCCAGGCGATCCCATTCCTGGGCCAAGGCAGAGCACTCGGCCTCTTTGGCGAAAAGGGCGGCCTTTGCTTCGCCAAGCTCCTTCCTCAAGTCGGCGTTGGCCCCTGAAGACAAAGAAGAAAAATCAATAAGAAAGGAGTCATCAAGAAAGATCCGACCCGACTGCGCGGCAGTCGGCCCGAATCTCGGGGACTACACCCAGTGGGTGCGCTGGCGCGCCCCCACAGAAGACAAACAAACCAAGTACTTACTTCGGCTGTCGGCCAGGTCGTTGGTCCGCCGGCTCAGCTCTCGAGCCTGGGAGTCGAAGGCGGCAACACGGAGGTTGTGGTATTCCTGAAAGTTTAGAAAGAAAGCAAAGTAAGGTGGCCGTCGAGAAAGATCCGACCCGACTGCGCAGCAGTCGGCCCGAATCTCGGGGACTACACCCAGTGGGTGCGCTGACGCGCCCCCATGGAAGAAATCAAGAAAGCAAAGCAGCCAAGAGCGAAGGACTTACCCGGACAGAGGTTCGTGTCGACGAGAACTCTTGGTTGAGCTGCTGCAGCAGGGCGGCTTGAGCTCGTAGCCGGCTCCGGACCCCTTGAGCCGCTGCTTCTAGCTCGCCGGTCCCCCCGATGGGAGTCCACTCGGACACGGCGGAGCAAGCCACCTCCAGATCTCCTGCCGGCTGGCCTGCGCCCGCGGCTCGGCGCAACTCCGGCAGAGCGGCGCCTCCTTCAGCACGCCGGCCCGTCGCCAGCTGCACCTTGAGGCCGGCCCGGCTCCCTGGCTCACCTCCGGCCGGCTCCTCCGGCGCCGCTGGCGATCGACTGCCTTGGCCCGCCCCGGTTGGCGCCGCAGGCGGCGTTCTCCCGGCCAAGACCACGGGCTCCTCCTCTCTCTCCAACAGCGGCGGATCTTGGATGATCTCCTCCGCCATGGGCAACGGGGTGTTGGGGGCCACGGCTCGGAGGGGAACGGCGAGCAGCGGAGGCTGGCTGCGCGAGCTTTCCGCCTCCGTCTCCGCAGGAGCCGCCTCCTTCTGGGCCTTGGCTACTGCTTCAGCCTGCCCCTTTGCCGCCTGGGCGGCCGCCTTCTCCGCCGCCTCGCGCTCCTCCCGCGCTTCGCGGGCGTTCCGCTCTGTGGCCTCCCTAAGATCGGCGCGGGGGTCCACGCGGCGGGAGCTCGAAGAACCTACAGCCGGCCCCACGACGGAGTCGCCTGGGCCCCGCTCGAGAGAAAGCGGCGCCCTGTCCAGCAAACGAAGAAAGCTAAGAGTGCATTTGAAGAAGAAAGAACAATGGCGAGACTACGACAAGCGGTCAAAAACTTACGCCGAGACCGCCTGGGGCTGTTTCACGGCTTTGCGGAAGCGAGCCGCCTTCGCGGCCGCCTCTTCTCGCTTCGTCGCCGCGGCGGAGGGCTTGGACTTCTTCGGCTGACTGCCGAAGAGGCGTAGAGCGGCCCGACGTTTCTGCGCGCCGCCGGCAGCCGGTGCGACGGACGAGCCGGCGCCCTGTTGGTCGGCCGCCGGCTGGCGGCGCGGAACGACTTTGGCTTCAAAGTCGTCCGGCCAGTCCTCGAAGCTCGCGGTGAACTTCGAGCCTCCGGGCTCGGCGCTGTCCCCCACGACGGCGTCTTCCATGGCGGCCGCCCCCAAGTCCGGGTCGTCAACATCGTCCACCGTGCGGTCGGGGACGTACTGGCGCTCGATCCCTGCCGCCCCGGCCGGCGGTGGGAGAAGAGGGTTCTGCACAGAGAGCCGGAAGGTCAGAAGCCGGCCGTCGCGAAGCCGGCTGACGACGAAAGAGAGGATAAAGAGAGAAGCTTACCACGGGTGGAGGATTCGCGCGAGAGTACGGCGCCTTGCCGTACTGCCAGTCCCCGCTGAGCTTGCAATTGGCGATGTAGTTGACCATAAGCGCCACCTCTGCGTGGGGCATCTCCCACGTGCTGAGCCGGCTTGGGTCGAACCGACCGCTCATCTGACACATCATGTGGGGCCGGCTCTGGAGAGGAAGGATCCGGCGCTCCACGAAGGCGGCCACCAAGTCGGCCCCGCGCAGGCCTTCTGACTGAATGAGCACCCGAAGCCGGGAGATGGCGGCGTTCCCGGCCGGAGACAACGACCGGGATCGGAAGCTCCACGAGGGCTGCCTCCCAGCCGGCGGGCCGGCTACGTAAGCCGGCAAGTTGATGTAGTCTTCACGCTCGGCGACGTTCTTCACATAGAAGTAGGATCTCTGCCAGACCTTCACCGACTGGATCAGGGGGATGGGCGGGAACGGATTGTTCTCGCTCGCCCTCCTCATGGCGATGAAGGCTCCGCAGGGGGCGGGCACGCCGGCGACGACCGTGCCGAGCTTGCTCTGGAAGAACTCTCCCCAGAGCTCCAGCGTGGGGAGCAGCCCCAAGAAGCCTTCGCAGAGGGAGACGAAGGCCGAAAGCAGCATCACCGCATTGGGCGTGAGGTGATGCGGCTGGAGGTTGTAGAAGTCGAGGAAGGAACGAAGAAACCCGCTCGCCGGGAGGCCGAAGCCGCGCAGGCAGTGCGAGCGGAAGACGACCCGCTCGCCCTCCTCCGGCGCCGGCGAGATCTCCCTCTCGGGCGCTAGACGGACATGAACGCGGTCGGCGTCGGGCAGGCGCCGGGTCTGGCGAAGGAACTCCACGTGATCCTCGTGGACGTTGGAGCCGTCCCAGGAGCTTGACAGAGCCATGGCGACGAGGTGGTGAGGAGGCGCGACGGCGTTGAGGAGGAGGCTGCGGCGGCAGCGAGAGTAAGGAAACGAGAGTTAAGGAGGGACGGAGTGGGAGGGAGCGCGCGAGCCTCTGTCGCACCCCCTCCTCCCCCTACTTATAGGCTCACGTGGCGGAGCCGAGGAGGCGTGGCGTGGGGAAGCGTGGGGGTCGATCGTGCCCACTTCCCACGTCCCGCGATTACCGACCCTTAATGGCGAGGCAAAATTGCCTTGAGAAGGCGAGCGGCCCTGTGGGCCACGGGAGATTCGCGCCCGGACCGAGGCTCGCGAGTGGCGGGTCCGGGCCTGCGGCAGCGTCCCATCGCGCACGTGCGCTCGCAGGACCCTGCTGCCACGTGGCCGCGAGAGGGCCCGGGGTCGGCACGCAGGTCCCCTCTCCTCCCGCATTCGCGGGGTCATCTGAAGTCGGCATGCGCCCGCGAAGCCGGCTCTTCAGGATAGGAAACTGACCAAGCTTCTCGTCCCCTTATTCGCCTCGGAGCCCGATCAGCTTCGGGGACTACTGTCGGAGTAAATGGCCATGGGTAGCCTGGCCGGCTTCCCCTGGCGCCTCTGCAAAAACTACGAGCCAGCCCGGCTCTCATGAATCCAAGACATAGGGCCGCCTTCCCCCCCGCCGGCTGCGATCCAGGCCGGCTTTGGGAAGGCGGTCCGACTTCGACCTTCATTGGAGTCCGACTCCAAGGAGCCGGCTACGAGAAGGCCGACTCCTTGGAACCGGCTCCCCTTAAAGTAGTCAAGACTGTACCTACAAAGTTTGCACCCACCTAACGGCGGTGCGACGGGGCGTGGCTACAGAAGAGCCTGCCACCCCCGAATCCCGGAACACGCTCGGCACAGTGCGCCGTACGAGGTAGGCACGACCCGTCCGGCACAGCACTGTTGCCATGTTGACCTTGGCGTCGCCCATGACGGGCCGCCAGCGCGGCCCACAGGCGGTGGGCCCGTTAGAGCAGAGAGACGGCCGAAGGCGGCCGCGCTTCCAACCAGCCGGCCCAAGACGGAGCCGGCTCCCGTAGCCGGCCCGCCGCTTCCCTCGAAGAGGACGCCCCATTAAGAAGACAAGACGCGGTAAGGCTACAGCGATCGCCCAGCAAGCGGCGGTACTGTAGCCGCGCTTACCACGATGAAGCTCACGTCAGCAAGATGAAGCCACAGTAGGCCAAGGAGTTGGCAGCCGGCGGGACCCACCAGCCGGCGGGCCCCAGCAGTCGGCGCAGAAGCCGGAGAGTGCGGTCACAGACGGCTGGGCCCTGCGCCCAGCCAGATTACCATTGTACCCCTGGGGGGTAGGCCTATATAAACCCCCCGGGGCACCCATGCAAAGGGTTGGACCCCCTGCTAGTTTTAGACACCATAGAAGGAGAAGAAGCAGGCTAGCCGTGCCCTTTCTTCCTCCTCCCCCCCTGAAGTAGCTCAAGGAGCGTTGTGTAGCCACTTGATTCATCGAGTGATCATGCGGAGACCCCGCAGAGCAGCAGTAGGGGTGTTATCTCCTTGGAGAGCCCCCAAGCTGGGTAAGGTCCGCCGGCGTGCATGTCTTTGCCTCATCCCGCTTCCAGGCACCGGCGACGTCTTACTAGTTCGCACAAAGATAAGCCACCCGTTGGCATATGTCGCACCTACCACCCGACACAGGGCTTCGCCTAAACTCCGCTACAGTATTATCGAGGACTATGGTGGCTGGGGGCACCGCACACGGCTAAGGAATAGATCACATGGATCAACTTGTGTCTTTCTGGGGTGCCTCTGCCTCAGTATATAAAGGAGCCAAGGGGAAGGGGGGCACCGGCCAGGAGGAGGGCGCAGGAGGAGTCCTACTCCTTCCGGGAGTAGGACTGCCCCCCAATCCTAGTTGGACTAGGATTCCCCGAGGGGGAAAGAGAGAGAAGGGGGGCCGGCCACCTCTCCTAGTCCTAATAGGACTAGGGGGAGGGGGGAGGCGCACGGCCACCTTGGGCTGCCCCTTTCTCCTTTCCACTAAAGCCCATCTAGGCCCATATGGTTCCCGGGGGGTTCCGGTAACCTCCCGGTACTCTGGTAAAATCCCGATTTCACCCAGAACACTTCCGATATCCAAACATAGGCTTCCAATATATCAATCTTTACGTCTCGAGCATTTCGAGACTCCTCGTCATGTCCGTGATCACATCCGGGACTCCGAACAACCTTCGGTACATCAAAATGCATAAACTCATAATATAACCGTCATCGTAACCTTAAGCATGCGGACCCTACGGGTTCGAGAACAATGTATACATGACCGAGACATGTCTCCGGTCAATAACCAATAGCGGGACCTGGATGCCCATATTGGCTCCTACATATTCTACGAAGATCTTTATCGGTCAGACCGCATAACAACATACGTTGTTCCCTTTGTCATCGGTATGTTACTTGCCCGAGATTCGATCGTCGGTATCCCATACCTAGTTCAATCTCGTTGCCGGAAAGTCTCTTTACTCGTTCTGTAATACATCATCCCGCAACTAACTCATTAGTTGCAATGCTTGCAAGGCTTATGTGATGTGCATTACTGTGAGGGCCCAGAGATACCTCTCCGACAATCGGAGTGACAAAACCTAATCTCGAAATACGCCAACCCAACATGTACCTTTGGAGACACCTGCAGTACTCCTTTATAATCACCCAGTTACGTTGTGACGTTTGGTAGTACCCAAAGTGTTCCTCCGGTAAACGGGAGTTGCATAATCTCATAGTTATAGGAACATGTATAAGTCATGAAGAAAGCAATAGCAACATACTAAACGATCGGGTGCTAAGCTAATGGAATGGGTCATGTCAATCAGATCATTCAACTAATGCTGTGACCTCGTTAATCAAATAACAACTCTTTGTTCATGGTTAGGAAACATAACCATCTTTGATTAACGAGCTAGTCAAGTAGAGGCATACTAGTGACACTTTGTTTGTCTATGTATTCACACATGTATTATGTTTCCGGTTAATACAATTCTAGCATGAATAATAAACATTTATCATGATTATAAGGAAATAAATAATAACTTTATTATTGCCTCTAGGGCATATTTCCTTCAGGCGCGTGGCCTCAAGCTCGGGGAGGACTACATTCACCTCATGAGCAAACTGCTCGAAGATGCGTTGTGAGGCCGGGGCTTGCGCGCCACCCAAGATGCAAGCGATCGCGCGGGGCTCCTGGAAGCCCCCAGCCCCCTCGTCTTGATGTTGGTCTTCGGTCCTCCTTGGCAGTGGTGGCAGAGGAGGAAGGCCTGTGTTGCCGTGCGGGCGATTCTCGCGGGGCTGATCTCTCCAGCCTCCCTCGTGAGGCTGGTCCTGCCAGCGAACCTCGCGAGGTCGGTCACGCCACCCTTGGTATGCGCCACGGTCTTCCCATCGTCTGCACATCTTCCTCCTCCTCGGCCATAGCCCATGTCGTTGCGCTCGGGGCGTCGGCCGACACGCCCATCTCTCACGGCCCTGAGCTCCTGACATTCGTTGGTGTTGTGGGTGTGGAGGTTGTGGTACACGCAGTACCAGCTGCCCTTGGATGACTCGGGCTGATCCCTGCCTCGCTTGGTGTCTGGTTCCGCTGCAAGCACGGCAGCCCCCTTGCGCTTCACGTCCTTGGCCTTGGGCTTCTTCTCTTCTGGGTTGGCAGCCGGGAGTTCGAGGAGGGAAAGGCGCCCTTCCTCAGCCCTGGCGCACTTGGTCGCCAAGTTGAACAGCTCCAGGGATGTGCACAGGTCTTCGTGGATTGCTAGCTCCTCCTTCATCTTGATGTCGCGTACGCCATTGGAGAAGGCCGAGATGATGGCTTCTTCAGTCACCTTAGGATCTTGAGGCGAGCGTTGTTGAAGCGCTGGATGTATTTCTATAGGGTTTCCCCTTGCTACTGCTTGATGCGGCGCAGATCGCTCACGGCCGGGGGCCGATCGCGAGTGCCCTGGAAGTTGGCGATGAAGCGAGTGCGCATCTCGTCCCAGGAGGAGATCGTGCCAGGAGCCAGGTTCAGGAGCCAGGTGCAGGCCCCGTCCTTGGTCGCCATGGGAACCAGTTCGCCATGACCCTTTCGTCTCCGTTGGTAGCTTCGATGCATAGCTCGTAGAGCTGTAGGAACTCCGCGGGGTCCGCCGTGCCATCGTAGAAAGGGGGCAGGTCAGGCTTGAACTTGCCTGGCCATTCGACACCGCGTAGCTCGGGGGTGAGGGCGCGGCAGCCTGCTGTGGCCACCGGTGCCCTTTGCTGGTACTGGGCTTGCTCCTGGGGATTACCGCGCGCCACCGCTTGGAGCAGCGCGGGGTCTTGTCGTGGAGGTGCAGGCACGCGATCTTGGAGCGCCGGCGCTAGGAGCGCGCGAGCACCTTCTTGGGGACGAGGGATCTCTTGGCAGCTCCTTTCTTGCTGCGCAGGCGCCGGACGCGGAGGGTCTCGCCTTGGGGCTGAGCGCCTTGGAGCCAGGGCACCTTCTCGGGGAGGAGGTGGTAGAGGCACCTCCTGATCCTCGCCTCCTGCGCGGAATGGAGGGCGAGGCAGCGAGAAGGAAGGAAAGGGGTAGCCCCCTGTGGCGCTGACGAGCTCGGTGATGCGGGGGAGCCAGTCTTCGTAGAGGTCGTCGATGGGGCGGTAGTGCAGGAGCTCCCTTGCCAGGAGCAGTGCGGCGTGAGCGTCCACGGGGGCGCGACGGGCGTGGGATGACGAAGCGGCTGGAGTCAGTGACGGTGTAGCGGTGCGGCCCTCCCACCGCACTGAAGGATGCTGGGACGAGGCCTGCTACTCATTCCCCGCCGGGCTGGTGGCGGCGTTGGCGGCAGGCGACGGGGAACGACGAGGGCGACCGACGACGGGCGTCGTCTAGGCGACGCGGGTGGCGAGAGCAGCCCGGCGCTCGGCGCGAGCCCGACGAGCGTCAGCCATGGACACGACGGAAGATCACACGCAAACAGCAGAAGAAAGATTCCGGCGCACCCCTACCTGGCGGGCCAAATGTCGGATTTCGGGTTCCGGCAGGCCCTTGAGGTTCGAACACTGGGGTGCGCGCGAAGATCTCTCCCCTACCGATCTACGCACAATCTCCTCGCATGATCTAAGCTGGAAACAACGAACAACACAAGGGGCACAAGGTTTATACTGGTTCGGGCCACCGTTGTGGTGTAATACCCCACTCCAGTGTGTGGCATGGTGGATTTCCTCAGGAGCTGATGATGAATAGTACAAGGGAAGAACAGCCTCGCGGGAGGTGTTCTTGAGCTGGTGCGATGAACTGTTTGGGTGAGTTCAGTCGCCTCTCTCTCTCTGTCTCTGTGATGGCTAGCTCTATTTATAGAGACCCTGGGCCTCTCCCAAAAACGAGCAGGAAGGGCGCCAACACTTGGCCATTTTGATGGGGAACATCTAGTACAAGTTATCCTGACCAAAGGTGGTCTTCGGCTGCCAAAAGTACTATTGATGACGCCGTCTTGGGCTCCACGGTGACCTCCGTCCTGCCGCTCTGCTGGTCTTGGTCTCGTTGCACCGGAATGGTAACCTTTGCCTAATGCCTTTACCTGTGCTTGCCCCCTTTGCTCCAAAGGGGAAACAAGGACACTCCGCGGGTCGGCGCCCGCCTGGTCTCGATCATCATGGCTTGCGTCACGGGCTCCTCGCGAGGTACCCCTACCTTGATTTCTCCGCCTCCTCGCGAGCCTGCCTGATGAGGCTACCTCTGAGGATGCTTCCGGCCGTCCGCCCCGCGAGGCTTGGCCCCTTGCGAGGGTCTTGATCTTGAGATGATGAAGGTGGGCCGCGCTGGGCCCCCACTTGAGCCACGCCGTAGGCCGCAGGCAGGAAAGTCTGGGGACCCCCATTCCCAGAACGCCAACAGCATCATTAGGAGAATGATGTGATTGACATGACCCATTCCATTAGCTTAGGACACGCTCGTTTAGTATGTTGCTATTGCTTTCTTCATGACTTATACATGTTCCTATGACTATGAGATTATGCAACTCCTGTTTACCGGAGAAACACTTTGTGTGCTACCAAACGTCACAACGTAACTGGGTGATTATAAAGGTGCTCTACAGGTGTCTCCGAAGGTACTTGTTGGGTTGGCGTATTTCGAGATTAGGATTTTTCACTTCGATTGTCGGAGAGGTATCTCTGGGCCCTCTCGGTAATGCACATCACTTAAGCCTTGCAAGCATTGCAACTAATGAGTTAGTTGCGGGATGATGTATTACGGAACGAGTAAAGAGACTTGCCGGTAACGAGATTGAACTAGGTATTGAGATACCGACGATCGAATCTCGGGCAAGTAACATACCGATGACAAAGGGAACAATGTATGTTGTTATGCGGTCAGACCGATAAAGATCTTCGTAGAATATGAGGGAGCCAATATGAGCATCCAGGTTCCGCCATTGGTTATTGACTGGAGACGTGTCTCGGTTCATGTCTACATTGTTCTCGAACCCGTAGGGTCCGCACGCTTAATGTTACGATGACAGATATATTATGAGTTTATATGTTTTGATGTACCGAAGGTTGTTCGGAGTCCCGCATGTGATCATGGACATGACGAGGAGTCTGGAAATGAAGATTGATATATTGGAAGCCTATGTTTGGATATCGGAAGTGTTCCAGGTGAAATCGGGATTTTACCGGAGTGCCGGGAGGTTACCGGAACCCCCCAGGGACTTAATGGGCCTTAGTGGGCCTTGGTGGAAGAGAGAGGAGGCGGCCAGGGCAAGGGCTGCGCCCCCTCCCCCTAGTCTGAATAGGACAAGGAGAAGGGGGAGGCGCCCCCCTTCCTTCTTCTCCTCCACCTCTTTCCCCTCCCTCTCCTAGTCCAACAAGGAAAAGGGCGGAGTCCTACTCCCGGCAGTAGTAGGACTCCTCCTGGCGCGCCCTCTCCCTTGGCCGGCCGCACCCCCCCTTGGTCCTTTATATACGGGGGCAGGGGGCACCCCAGAGACACAACAATTGATGTGTTTGATCTTTTAGCCGTGTGTGGTGCCCCCTCCACCATAGTCCACCTCGATAATACTGTAGCGGTGCTTAGGCGAAGCCCTGCGTCGGTAGAACATCAACATCGTCACCACGCCGTCGTGCTGACGAAACTCTCCCTCAACACTCGGCTGGATCGGAGTTCGAGGGACGTCATCGGGCTGAACATGTGCTGAACTCGGAGATGTCGTGCGTTCGGTACTTGATCGGTCGGATCTTGAAGACGTACGACTACATCAACCGTGTTGTGCTAATGCTTCCGCTTTCGGTCTACGAGGGAACATGGACAACACTCTCCCCTCTCATTGCTATGCATCACCATGATCTTGCGTGTGTGTAGGAAAATTTTGAAATTACTACGTTCCCCAACAATAGGCACGCCGATGTCGAGCACGCCGCCGACCAAGAAAAATGCGCGGCCGTCCTCCTCCGCGAACAGTAGGAGCCGTGTGGCACTTGCAGCTGGAGCGCCTTGCCGTACTGGATCCTTTGCACGTGCATGGGATGCACGGTGCTGATCTGGTGGGAGAGCACCGGCGGCGGGTGAGGGAGTCCTGGATTAGGGGGTCTCCGGACAGCCGGACTATGTCCTTTGGCCGGACTGTTGGACTATGAAGATACAAATTTGAAGACTTCGTCCTATGTCCGGATAGGACTCTCCTTGGTGTGGAAGGCAAGCTTGGCAATACGAATATCTAGATCTCCTCCCTTGTAACCAACTCTTGTAATACTCATATCATGAAGATCAATCAAGCAGGACGTAGGGTATTACCTCCATCAAGAGGGCCCGAACCTGGGTAAACATCATGTCCCCCGCCTCCTGTTACCATCCTCCTTAGATGCACCGTTCTGGACCCCCTACGCGAGATCCACCGGTTTTGACACTGACAGCGGGCCTTCGTAGCCGTAGACGGGCACGGGGCATTTGCAGGGCACGAGCGGACACACGCTCTGGTGATCGGCGAGCTTGTGGTAAGTGACGTAGAGCCCACAGCCTTCGTGCGGGCACTCCACCCTCACCGAGGAGAGGACGGCGTCCACTGCCGCGCTCGCACTTCTGGCACTGCCACTGGTTCCCGGGGCGCTCGACGCGGCAGTCCGTGCAAGCCAGGTGCCCTCCCTTGCACCGCACAAATCAATCGAACAACACATCAACCAAGAAACCTGCACCGTGCTCGATCAGCCGAACGGACGAGGTGTATTCGGACCTCATACCCTAGAGGCTTCAAGGGGCGGAGGCACAAGGGGAAGTGGAGCAAGGTGAGGTCCATCGAGACCATAGAGAGCTCCATCATCGGGTCATGTTCTGTCTGCATGATCTCGCCCTCCTCGTGCACAACCATATCTTGCTTTATTAGGGCCGGGGCATTACAAAGCTTTACCGTTACATATTCGTTCTACTTCAAGGTGCATTAAATCAAAACATGCAAGTATCAAAAGGAGAGTCACGACAGGCATGCATGCATTGTAATTAATGCATCGGTAAACGCAAATTATTGAAATATATCGAGTGCAGTGCTTTGATGTGTCTCGTCAACTCGTACAAGACCGAGAAGTTTGATTACTACAATGCCCTCTCGCCTTAACTGCACCTGCCTTTGGCTGCATGAGAGGTGGGCCACCGACCTGTGGGGCCCACCTGTCATGGACGGAAAGGCAGGAGCAGTAAGTCAATAAAGCTGCATCCCTCCCTCGCCCATGAGCGTGGTGGCTGGTAGGACTAGGGGAAGCTTTTGTTTGCTACATGCTCTCCCTCCCGTACGCGGTGGACATGCAGCAGTTCAATCGGTGTCAGATGGCACTTCCTCGAGGTAGATCCCTCCTCACTTCCTCGAAGCTTCTTGTCCTCTCCCTCCCTCCCTCTCGCACCGCCCGTGAAGGCGCCTCGCATTATCCGCGCTCCATCTAACCCTGCTATCCAAACACCTTTTTTGTTAGAGTTAGTTCAGGATTAGAATCTAACTCTAATCTCTAACTGAGTTAGAGTATCCAAACAGGGCCATTGTTCGATTTCCCGAAGAGACGAAGAGCCAAACGCAGCCCAGACGCTTGTGTGGCAGTTTCATGTGTAGAGTAGTCTAGGATAGCGTGTATCATGCCTATAAGCTTAAAATCGTTGGGGTCGGCTGCATGCTATATTTTTTGGTTAAAATAATCTTCTGGCCCTACCTGTCATCCTGGTGATTCTAGTTTGCACGCTCATCTGGTCAAGACAGAAATATATATTTTAATTTGTGGTGGGGTAAATGTTAGAGGTTGCAGCAAATGATTATTGTACACTGCGGGTCTTTCAGCCAAGTTTAGAGGCAACCATGTGGGGCTAGTGCTATGATGTGTCACGTCAACTCGTACAACGAGGAGAAGCTTGATTTTACTACTACACGCCTTCTCCCTCGCCCAAGCGCGCGGTGGCTCGCAGACGAGGACAGGCTTTTGCTTATCCCTCCTGCTTGCGGTGGACGGACATGCATCAGTGGATTCAAACATGCAGCAGTGGACTCGATACTGTAGAAGCAGTAGTAGTAACATCATTGTTCGTCTTCTCGAAGAGGCGAAGAGCCAAGTGCAACCCGAATGTGGCAGTTGCGAACCTTGGAGCACGCATATAGCCAGGCTCTTGCATCAAACAAAATTGCTATGTGAGCCCACTATTTTAGTACTACTTGCTAGTATAGCCCTGTAAACCATAAAGGAGTATTTTCCTTTCAAGATATTTCAACAAGTGACTAGACTACACCGAGACGGAGTACATATGGAGCAAAATGAGTGAATCTACACCATAAATAAATACTTAGTTCTCTTGTTTTCCTCTCGGCGTTGGTCGCGTTGCACAATATTGAGTATACTAGTACTATCATCTTGCAATTTACGAAGTCACCATAGGCACCTCGTCGTCGATGGGAACGTCTCCTGACACGCAATAGACGCGAGTGGCAGTCGCCTCCATAGGTTCTTGAATGCCAAGGAGTGAGAGGGTAGCGGTTCCCGAGACATTGAAGGGTCAATGATGCATCCTCAAATTACTCTACATGCAGAGGGAATTAATTGGAGAAGCGTAATAGAGCCAGCACGATGTGAAAGCAACAGAGTTTGGATTCTCATATAAAGGCGCCCCACCACTCCAATCCATCTACTCCTTAGTCTCTGCGCAACACTGCTCACTCCAATCCAAGACCAAGTTACCAGAAGCCAAAAGCACCTATGGAGGCGATGGACGCGAGCGGCAGTCGGCTGTGCCAAATCATCCAAGGCGCCGGCCTACAGCCCCGCACCGCGCAGCATTTCTAGAGGGTGCTGGTGACCGCCGGTGTCGTAGCCCTCGCCGATGCCGGCTTCGCCTCTCGCATGGACGACATGATGGTCAACTCCATCCGCAAGTTTGCCGCCGTCAAGAAGCGCGCGGACGACCTTGCCGTACTGCTCCAGCCCGCATGCCCAGGCTCCTCATTCCCTGCCACCCTCATTGGCCTCCATGGTGACGAACTCTTTGAAGCCCTGGCGGCCCTGCAGTTGCCGGAGGTCACGATGAAGAATGTGCACCTCGAGGCCGTGCTCGTCGCGCAACGCCTCGCCATGCAAGAAACTGTCGACCTGCACATCCACGTCTACATAGGCCACTACAAGGCCAGCGAGGACAGAAAGACATTGGCCTTCTTCCAGCGGCTGCAATCTTTGGACGCCATTGTCCAGAAAGCATGTCGACCTGGCCACGAAAGCCGCTGCTACTTAGCCGCCATTCGGTGGGCCGGCACCCTGAGTCAAGGAGGTGGACGTCGTCGATGGATGCATCTCTTCTTCTTGCCTGCTGTAACCAGCACTGCATCGCCTCGTGGCCTTAAAGTTTTATTAGTATAGGAGTATATGGCATTTTTATTCTAGTAGTAACGATTTCACTGTGAGGTGGGGCCGTAGTTGAGCAAACCGACCATCTGCAAATCCCCACCCCGCCCACCGGGCGTCGGCTGAGTTTAGAATTAGAAGAGAGAAATGCTACGTCTTGAGCTTGCGTTGGTTTTCCCCGAAGAGGAAGGGATGATGCAGCAGAGTAGCGTAAGTATTTCCCTCAGTTTTTGAGAACCAAGGTATCAATCCAGTAGGAGGCCACGCTCAAGTCCCTCGTACCTGCACAAAACGATAGTTGCTCGCAACCAACGCGATTAGGGGTTGTCAATCCCTTCACGGTCACTTACGAGAGTGAGATATGATAGATATAATATTTTTGGTATTTTTGGTATAAAGATGCAAAGTAAAAAGTAAAGGCAAAGTAAAAAAGCAAAGCAAGATTAAAGTGATGGAGATTGATATGATGAGAATAGACCCGGGGGCCATAGGTTTCACCAGTGGCTTCTCTCAAGAGCATAAGTATTCTATGGTGGGTGAACAAATTACTGTTGAGCAATTGACAAAATTGAGCATAGTTATGAGAATATCTAGGCATGATCGTGTATATAGGCATCACGTCCGTGACAAGTAGACCGAAATGATTCTGCATCTACTACTATTACTCCACTCATCGACCGCTATCCAACATGCATCTAGAGTATTAAGTTAAAAACAGAGTAATGCCTTAAGCAAGATGACATGATGTAGAGAGATAAATTCATGCAATATGAAATAAACCCCATCTTGTTATCCTCGATGGCAACGATGCAATACGTGCCTTGCTGCCCCTTCTGTTACTGGGAATGGACACCGCAAGATCAAACCCAAAGCTAAGCACTTCTCCCATGGCAAGAACTACCAATCTAGTTGGCCAAACCAAACGGATAATTCAAAGAGACTTGCAAAGATAACCAATCATACATAAAAGAATTCAGAGAAGATTCAAATATTATTCATAGATAGACTTGATCATAAACCCACAATTCATCAATCTCAACAAACACACCGCAAAAAGAAGATTACATCGAATAGATCTCCACAAGAGAGGGGGAGAACTTTGTATTGAGATTCAAAGAGAGAGAGGAAGCCATCTAGCTACTAACTATGGACCCGAAGGTCTGAGGTAAACTACTCACACTTCATCGGAGGGGCTATGTTGATGTAGAAGCCCTCCGTGATAACAGCCCTCTTCCGGCGGAGCTCCGGAACAGGCCCCAAGATGGAATCTCGTGGATACAGAAAGTTGCGGCGGTGGAATTAGGTTTTTGGCTCCTGTTCTGATCATTTGGGGGTACGTAGGTATATAGGAGGAAGGAGTACGTCGGTGGAGCACCGAGGGGCCCACAAGGCAGGGGGCGCCCCCACCCTCGTGACCTCCTCTTTGATCCCTTGCAGTAGGGTCCAAGTCTCCTGGATCACATTCGGTGAGAAAATCACGTTCCCGAAGATTTTATTCCGTTTGATATTCCGTTTCTCTGAAACACAGAAATAGGCAAAAAACAGCAATTCTGGGCTGGGCCTTCGGTTAATAGGTTAGTCCCAAAAATAATATAAAAGTGGAAAATAAAGCCCAATATAGTCCAATACAGTAAATAATATAGCATGGAGCAATCAAAAATTATAGATACGTTGGAGACGTATCAAGAAACGAGGGAGAAGACCTAGCTGTAGCACAGATGCTGTTGTCAGATGGGACTCGCGTTGATAGAATAGGAGTACTGAGCACTCGTACCTCTTTTTTTAGGGAAAAGGAAGTCGTATGTCTAGTACTACCACTAGTTGGGTGCGTGCGACCTATAAGCCAGAAGCACCTATGGAGGCGATGGTTGTGAGCGGCAGTCGGCTGTGCCAAATCATCCAAGGCGCCGGCCTGCGGCCCCGCACCGCGCAGCGTTTCCAGACGGTGCTGGCGACCGCCGGCGTTGTAGCCCTCGCCGACGCCGGCTTCACCTCTCGCATGGACGACATGATGGTCAACTCCATCTACAAGTTCGCCGCCGTCAAGAAGCATGTAGCAAAAGCTCCTACTAGTCTTGCCAGCCACCACGCTTATGCGCGAGGGAGGGACGCAGCTTCATTGACTTACTGCTCCTGCCTTTGCGTCTATGACAGGTGGGCCCAATAGGTGGTTGGCCCACCTGTCATGCAGCCAAAGGCAGGTGCAGTTAAGGCACCGGAGCTCAGTCCGCGAGGGAGAGGGCGTTTTAGTAATCAAACTTCTTGGTCTTGTACGAGTTCACGTGACACATCAAAGCACTACACTTGATATAAGTCTTTTTACACATTTCAAATGGACTACTACTACATACGGATGTATGTAGACATATTTTGCTTCGTATATAGTCACTTGTTGCTGTCGGGACCCCGATCCTAAGTCACACCGATCTAGCATGTAACACTTCATATCACTTTTCGGCCTCACGCACGGTATTCCCACGGGTGCCACCTTACCTGGCCCGGGACCGTTTGCGCCTTTTGGCTCACGTATATGATAGTGTCACTAGCATCCATATGACAGAGAACCCGGGCCGACATGACTAGTCGTGAACCCAAAGTAGCACTAACTTATAGGGACAGGCATACATGAATCAACCTCGAGCATGTCGGTCAACAGCGTATGAATCCGGGCTGTAGCACTGGGCTAACAAGACTCCGGGAACCCAGGCTGTAGCAGGCTAGGCAGGACTCCGGATGTCACCGCGTGACATTTCCCGAAGGGATAGACACAGGAACGAAGTGAATCACATGTCGGCTAGTCAAGTGTTCCGGAGCAGTAGTGCTGGGCTAGCAGGACTCCGGTGAACCGGGCTGTAGCGGACTACTATGGCTCATGGAAGCACAAGACTACGTTTCCCCATAAGAGAGGCTACCAGAGGTAAACAACTAGGTTGTCGGATCCCACACATAGCAATACACGTTACACGTACGCATAACATGCAAGTATGGGCTGTACAACATGGCATCACAACATAACTCAAACTCATATAGATAAAGGCCCAGAAGAGCCACATAGCATTCAATACAAACAGGGGTCTCATGACCCATCATTCAGAGCATACAAGCAACAGAAGCATTACATGTCTGAGTACAGACAACTACAAAAGGAAAAGACTAAGAATCCTGACTAAACACGACCCTCCCAAGGGTACAAGATCTTAGCGGGGATACAAGCTACTCATCGAAGTCACTAGTGTAACCAACTGCAAAACATAAATAAGCAAACATGAGTACAAAGGTACTCAGCAAGTCTTACATCAGAACTAACTACATATGCAACATTATCAACAAGGGGGGTGGTGGAGTTAACAGCAGCAAGCCAGCTTTGACTCAGTGGCTAGCCTATACTACGAGTATTAGAAACTTCTTTAAGGTGAGAAGACGCACACGAGGTCACATATTCACCATATCAATACTCCACTATGGATCCGTTCCCCTACGAGAAGGCCATCCATAGCACTCACGCTTATCTTGCGGATTTTAGAGTATCCACTTCAAGTTGTCTATGTACTACATAAGTTCTCCAAGTTTCCATAACCGAGGAAAACGGCTATTCGAATAGATAATGTTAACCCTGCAGGGGTGTACTTCTTCACACATGCTCTCGCCACTTATAGCCATGTACACGTCATGTACCTCGGCAACCTTCAAGCGGAAGCCGGGCGAGGGTGTCGGCCACGACCTGACTAACCACACAAGTCTCTCGTCCAGGTTTATTGCCTATTCGGGTTCCATCCGCAAGGAGATCCGGCCGGGGTGTCGCTCATGGCCCCAAATGATGCGTGCAGGGTTCCCAAGCCCACCATCCGGGTGCCACTTGGTACACCGTGCCATGGTGCCTAGTCTGTCCCAGGCCCGTCCCGTCGGACACCACCTGGTAGACAAGTAGCACTACCTACAAACGCCAGAAACTAGTTACAACTCCAGAACAGAGATCAAGTGGATTAATAAGCCGAGAGGGGCCGGATAACCGGAACCCAATGTGTGGTAGTAACTGGTCTTGGATAACATACACAGAACTCAGTGCTTAGGGACGGTTCCAATGAGACAACCCACCATGTACTCCTACATGGCCTCTCATCGCTACCTTTACCAAAACGTGTTCACACACTTAGCCTTTACTGGTAGGACATGTTCACCACTCCGATTCATTCCCGATGAATCAGACCTGACACAACTCTAAGCATAGCTGGCGTAAAGAAAACAAGCATGGATGAGTAGGCACATCAAGGCTCAAGCAATTCCTACTCATGCTAGTGGGTTTCAACTATTTACTGTGGCAATGACAGGTCATGCAGAGGAATGGGTTCAACTACCGCAGCAGAAAGTAGCAGTTTGAATCGTTGTTGTCCTAATGCAGTATAAGGAGCAGGAGCGAGAGAGTGGGATTTATCAAAATGCTCAAGGGGGGTTGCTTGCCTGATAGAACGACGAAGGGGTACGGCTCCTTTGACAGGTACTCGGGAACACCTTCCGTAGTGGAACCTCTCGAGAATAAACGGTGCCGGCGATCAACACACAAATAAATTCAACAAAATGATGCATGAACATGACATGTGCAAATGCTAGTGTTTGGGCTAATGCAAGTTGCTACCAATTGGTTGAAGCCCATTTGAGTCAAAGATTCAAATGCAAATTCAAAATGAAGCATTTAAAATGCCCATATTATGTTTTCACTTATACAACATGTATAAGTTGGGTTTTCATGCATGTAACAGGCATAAATGGATTCCTTGCATTTTTCTGATGATTTTTCATATATAAATTATTTCATTCTGAGCTACGGTTTAATTTCTAGGAATTTTAGAAGTTTTAAATATTTTCTGAAATTCTCTGAATTATTTAAAATCCAGAAAATCAATTACTGCGTCAGCGTGACGTCACAGAGGCGTCAGCAGGGCTGACCAGGTCAAACCTGACGTGTGGGGGCCACACGTTAGTGACACTGGGGTTAACCCCGAGTCAAACCCGCACTGACCAGGGTTTGACTTGGCCCTGGGGCCCACTGTCAGCGGCTGGTGGGGTGGATTAGGCTGCGGGATTAGCGCTAATGAGAGCCACGTCGACCTCGCCGGAGCCTGGCCGGCGGCGACCAAAACAACGGCGGCACGGCTCGGATTTGAGCTTCAGGCGGTGGTTTGGCGCGCTGAGCACACAGGGGAGGAGCTCTTGCTCGTCCGCATCCAAAGGACAGGACGAGAGGCTGCGGGGTGGCTGGGAGCAGCGTCGACGGCGAGCGAGGCGGTGGCCGGAGCTACGGCTCCACGGGCGTGAGGCCTGCAGCGCGCTAGCGAGCGAGCTGATGGCCGTGTTGGGCTCCTAGGAGCTCCCTGAGCACATACCAGTGCTCGGACGCGAGCGAAACTCGCTCTAGCCACGGCGGCTTCATGGTCGGTGGGCGGAAGCTCTCGGCTCCGATGGAAAACGAGCTAGTGGAGAGGAACGGAGGGAGAGAGCATGGGGGAAGGAGCAGGAGCTCACAAGGAAGGCGGAGAACGGCTCAGCGGACTTGGGGACGTCCTCGATGGCGCGAATCGACCGGCGGTGATCCACGGGTCCAAGGAGGAAGAAGAGCTCGGGGTCGTCGTCATGGAGCTCCTGGCGGCGCCTGGATTGGTGCAGAGGACGCGGGGGTCGAGGCGGAGCTCGTGGCATAGCTGGATGGGCGTGGGGAGGTCGATGGCAGCGGCGAACGGCGGCGGTGCATCCATGGAGGCTTCGGCCATGGCGAGAAACGGGCGAGGGGGAGAGCGAGGGAGGGAGAGATCGATCCATACGGGTCTGGGGGGGTGGCGTGGCGCGACGGAAGGCTCAGGGCGCCCCAGGAAAGCAGGAGGTGGCCGGGCGCGCGCGTGCATGCCGCGGGCACACGCCCTCGTGCCTACTGGCACGAGGTTGAAGACAAGGGAGGAGTTGGGCTGGGCTGGCTACAGTGTTGGGCCGCACAGCTGGGCTGCAGGTAAGCCAGGTAAGTGTTTTCCCCTTTTTTTGTTTTCTTTTCTATTTCTAACATTTGTTCTGATTTAGTAAAATACTAAATCAACTTATTTTATTCTGTATATTTTAGTAGGGACTAGTTGGACCACTCCAAAGCCCCTCACCAAAATTCAGAAATATTGGACAATATTTTGTATATATAAAAATATTTATCCAATGCAAATAAATACTGGATTAATTCCAAATGGCCAAAATAAATATTTATGAGCTCCTGAAAATATTTGTTTGAATTTTACCTCTGACCAATATTTTCAGAGAGCAACATGAACATTTTCTAGGACTTTTTTGGAGCAATTTTTATCTGGGTTATTTCCAGAAATGCTTTTTAAGGGTTTCACAATTGCCCAATTCAAATTTAAATGAAGTGGAAACATGATGCACACATGACTAGCTAGTCTAGGTCATACCAGAACTAGGGATGTGACAACTCGCCCCCACTCGGAAGAATCTCGTCCCGAGATTCAGGAGTTGGCGGAAAGAAAGCGGGGTACTCAAGTCGAAGACGATCTTCTCACTCCCAAGTAGCTTCTCTCTCGGCATGATGAGACTAGTGAACCGTGAGAAACTTGATGTTATGACGTCGAGTGACACGCTCTGCTTGATCCAGAATGCGAACGGGGTACTCTCGATAAGTGAGGTTATCTTGGAGATCAAGCGTTTCGTGGTCCACTCCGCAGATGGGATCCGAGAAGCAACGCCTGAGTTGAGAGACGTGGAAGACATCATGAACTCGAGAAAGATGTGGGGGTAGTTCCAACTAGTAGGAAACCTCCCCTTGTTTAGCGAGAATGCGAAAAGGACTGATGTAACGAGGAGCCAACTTGCCCTTGATACCGAAACGATGGGTACCCTTCAAAGGAGTAACCCGAAGGTAAGCCTTGTCGCCAACTTCATAAGCCACTTCCTTATGACGACGGTCATACTGGCTCTTTTGATGAGATTGGGCTGTTTTCAAATTCTCACGAATGATGCGAACTTGCTCTTCTGCCTCCTGGATCATATCCGGTCCAAAGAATTGTCTTTCACCAGTTTTTGACCAGTTCAAAGGTGTTCGACATCTTTGTCCATACAGAATCTCGAAGGGTGCTTTCTTAAGACTGGATTGGTAGCTATTGTTATAAGCAAACTCGGCAAAGGGAAGACATTTCTCCCAATCCATACCAAATGAGATAACGCAAGCTCTAAGCATGTCTTCAAGAATTTGGTTGACCCTTTCCACCTGACCACTTGATTGAGGGTGGAAAGCGGTACTGAAGGAAAGATGGGTGCTCATGGTAGTTTGGAAACTTTCCCAGAAATGAGAGGTGAAAAAACTGCCACGGTCTGAATTGATCTCTAGTGGAACACCATGGAGTGACACTATTCGGGAGATATATAAGTCAGCGAGCTGACTAGCAGTGATACTCTCTCGAACAGGTAGGAATTGAGCCACTTTGGAAAGACGGTCAATGACTATGAAGATAGCATTATTCCCCTTTCTTGGTCCTGGGAAAGCCGGTGATGAAGTCCATACCAACTTTGTCCCATTTCCACTCGGGAATAGCTAAAGGTTGAAGGGTGCCAGCAGGTCTCTGATGCTCTGCCTTAACGCGACGACAAACATCATAGTCGGCAATATACTGAGCGATTTCTCTCTTCATCCTAGTCCACCAGAACCTCTGGCGTAGGTCCTGATACATCTTTGTACTACTGGGATGAATCGTGAGAGGGGATTCATGGGCCTCCTTAAGGATCAGTTGCTGCATCTGTTGACATTTGGGAACCACCAAATGGTTTCCAAAGTAAACAACACCTCATTCATCCATAGAGAAACAGCCAGCAACTCCCTTGGAAATATTCTTCTTGATACGGGAAATTCCCGTATCATGCTTCTGAGCCTCTATGATCTGATCCGTAAGGGTAGGTTTCGCCACCAAGGTAGAAAGGGAACCACGAGGAGCTATGTGAAGGTTAAGCTTACAGAATTCCTCATGGAGGGGTGGTTGACATTGTTGCAACATGAGTTTGTTGCAATAGGATTTACGACTTAAAGCATCAGCCATGACATTGGCTTTGCATGGGGTGTAGGTGATTCCTAAGTCGTAATCCGAGATCAACTCCAACCAACGTCTCAGTCTGAGATTCAGATCCGGTTGGGTGAAGATATACTTGAGACTCTGATGGTCAATGTAGATTTCGCAACGGTTACCAAGAAGGTAATGTCGCCAAGTCTTAAGTGCATAGACTACGGCTGCAAGCTCCAGATCATATGTAGGATAATTTTCCTCATGTGGATGCAACTGTCGAGATGCATAGGCAATCACATGACGATCCTACATAAGAATGCAACCTAGTCCTTGACGCGAAGCGTCGCAATAGATAACAAAGTCTTTAGTGAAATCCGGTGGCACGAGTATGGGCGTAGAAGTCAGGCGTCTTATCAGTTCCTAAGAACTATGCTCACACTGTGGGGTCCACTCAAACCTTTTATCTTTCTTGAGAAGCTCCGTGAGGGGTTTGGCCACTTTGTAGAAGTTTTCAACGAAGCGGCGACAATAACTGGCTAGACCAAGGAAACTCCTAACTTGTTTGACCGTTTCGGGTGGAGTTCAATCGAGAACGGCTTTGACTCTCTCGGGATTGACAGCAATGCCCTTAACAGAGATCACGTGGCCCAGATAGGTCACTTCTGGCAACCAAAATTCACACTTGGAGAACTTGGCATAAAGGCGGTGCTCTTTGAGTTTTTCTAACACAAGCCTAAGATGTTCGTCATGCTCTTCCTTGTTCTTCGAGTAAATAAGAATATCATCGAGATAAACCATGACGAACTTATCTAAGTACTCCATAAAGATCGAGTTCATCAAGCAGGAGAAAGTAGCTGGAGCATTGGTTAGGCCGAAAGACATCACGGTGTACTCGTATTGACCATAACGAGTGACAAAGGCCGTTTTGGGGATGTCCCCGTTTTTGATCTTGATTTGGTGGTAGCCTAACCTCAAATCCATCTTGGAAAAGACTGAGGATCCAGCGAGCTGATCATATAGGTCGTTGATCCTGGGGAGCGGATACTTGTTCTTTACCGTGACCAAATTAACGGGGCGATAATCTACAACCATCTGATCCGTACCATCCTTCTTCTTGACGAAGAGGACAGGACAAGCCCAAGGAGAAGAACTGGGACGGATGAAACCCTTTTGCAAGGACTCATCAAGTTGTTTCTTAAGCTCAGCTAACTCCAAAGGTGCCATCTTGTATGGTCTCCTAGAGATTGGAACAGTTCCTGGGATAAGTTCTATGACAAACTCTACATCTCTGTCAGGTGGGACACCTGGCAGTTCTTCTGGAAAGATATCCGGGAAGTCACGGACTACCGGAATATCTTCAAGATCTGGAAGAGGGCTGGCATTAAGAGAATAGAGTTGATGCCTTGCAACTCTAGTGGAGACAGTGACTATTTTGCCAGATGGATGTGTAAGTTGAACAGATCTAGTGTAACAATCGATCTTGGCATGATGAGCTGTCATCCAGTCCATACCCAAGATGATGTTAATATCTGAAGACTTGAGAGATATCAAAGAAGCAAGGAATACCAGTTTGTCAACAAGGATTTCATTACCATGGCTTACCTTGGAGGTTTGCCATTTGGAACTAGGAGTCTGGATTATTAGTGGAGTTGGCATATCACAAAATGACATGTCGTGCAACCGAGCATAACCTTCGGATATGAAGGAGTGGGACACTCCAGTATCGAACAGAACTGAAGCTGGGTGACAATTGACAAGAAGCGTACCTAGTACGACGTCGGGATCATCTTGAGCTTCTGTAGCTGAGACATGGTGCACACATGCTCGTTCAATGGAGGATGGCTTGGTACTGATCATCTTGACTGATGGCTTTTCACGGCCAACAGACCTCTCAGACTGGGGTGGAGTATAACTGGACTGAGGGCAGTCACATGCATAGTGTCCTGGTTCTCCGCAGGTGAAGCAAGGTCCTGAGGTAGGACGTGTACCTACATTGGCAAGTGGTCCACTAATAGGCCTGGGTGGAGCACGTTGCTGAGTTGGGTGAGGCACCACATCGGATGGCCTCGGTGCATATCCAGGTGGAAGGGCTGAGTTCGGAATCCAAATCCATCGCTTCTTAGAGCCAGAGCAGGAGGAAGAACCCAGATCACGATTGTGCTTACGAGACTCCTCGTAAGTGAGCTGAGATGTCTCTACATTAATGGCCTTGTTCACAAGAGCCTGGAAAGTATCACAATGATGCAGGTGGAGATTACGGCGCAACTTTGGGTTGAGACCCTTCCGGAACCTAGCCTGCTTCTTAGCATCCGTGGACACTTCTTCTGTAGCATAGCAGGCGAGGCTTCCAAACTCTCTACTGTAAGCATCAATAGGCAGCTTACCCTGGGTAAAACTACAAAACTCTTCCCTCTTGCAGTCAGTGAGATCCTGAGGAATGTGGTGCTCACGAAAAGCCTCGGTGAAATCCTTCCACGTAGGAATCTGGCCAGCTGGAAGCATAGCCTCATAGCTCTGCCACCAAATACTAGCAGGAACTTCCAGGTGATAGGTAGCACAGGTGACCTTGTCACCTTCAGCTACGTTCGCAGAATGAAACTTATGAGTAATGCTCCGGAGCCAGTCATCCGCATCGAGTGGCTCAATGGAATGATGGAAGGTGGGTGGTTTCAGACCAATGAAGTCGGTGATGGAAACCAACTTCTTACACTGATGTGCGGTGTTCTGCTCAATCTATGCCAGCAAGTGGTTAGTCTCACGCTTGTTCCTCTCGGATGCTAACAAGAACTCCGCCATCAAAGGCTGGTCAGGAGGATCCTCATCCCTACCATCTCCGTGGTTCTTGCTATGAGCAACTGAACCTCGAGTAGCAGACGACATCCTGGCACAGAAACCAAGGAAACAAGGATGGAATTAGCATCGACATAAGGATGTGGAATGTAATGCAAAAGCATTGGAAACTCTTGAAATCCTGGGACAATTTCGGCAGCATAACGGCTGTAAATGCTCAAAAGGACTTTTTAGACATTCATCAAAGGAATAGCATAATCAATCAGCATCATAATATCAAGGTTCTGGGTCAAACTGAGGACACACGGAAGTAGTAGAACTGTACGGAGACACAAACCAACAATCCTAAGACTTTATGGTTTAGTAACACATCATCCTGAGAGATAGAGGAGAAGCCTAGGCCTTAACCCTCGTAGAAAAGAAGAGGCTGACTCAGAAAGAATGACATGAGGTAAAGGAGTAAAAAGAGCCTTACGTTCCCTTCCACAATCAATTCCCTTATATAACTAAAGCATTTCTAGACTCACTTTGACTAGTTTGGCTTGGTAATCCTATAGTCAGTCAGGCTCTGATACCAATGCTATCGGGACCCCGATCCTAAGTCACACCGATCTAGCATGTAACACTTCATATCACTTTGCGGCCTCACGCACGATATTCCCACGGGTTCCACCTTACCTGGCCCGGGACCGTTTGCGCCTTTTGGCTCACGTATATGATAGTGTCGCTAGCATCCATATGACAGAGAACCCGGGCCGACATGACTAGTCATGAACCCAAAGTAGCACTAACTTATAGGGACATGCGTACATGAATCAACCTTGAGCATGTCGGTCAACAGCGTATGAATCCGGGCTGTAGCACTGGGCTAACAGGACTCCGGGAACCCGGGCTGTAGCAGGCTAGGCAGGACTCCGGATGTCACCGCGTGACATTTCCCCGAAGGGATAGACACAGGAACGAAGTGAATCACATGCCGGCCAGTCAAGTGTTCCGGAGCAGTAGTGCTGGGCTAGCAGGACTCCGGTGAACCGGGCTGTAGCGGACTACTATGGCTCATGGAAGCACAAGACTACGTTTCCCCATAAGAGAGGCTACCAGAGGTAAACAACTAGGTTGTCGGATCCCACACATAGCAATATATGTTACACATACGCATAACATGCAAGTATGGGCTGTACAACGTGGCATCACAACATAACTCAAACTCATATAGATAAAGGCCCAGAAGAGCCACATAGCATTCAATACAAATAGGGGTCTCATGACCCATCATTCAGAGCATACAAGCAACGGAAGCATTACATGTCTGAGTACAGACAATTACAAAAGGAAAAGACTAAGAAGCCTGACTAAACACGACCCTCCCAAGGGTACAAGATCGTAGCTGGGATACAAGCTACTCGTTGAAGTCACTAGTGTAACCAACTGCAAAACATAAATAAGCAAACGTGAGTACAAAGGTACTCAGCAAGTCTTGCATCAGAACTAACTACATATGCAACATTATCAACAAGGGGGGTGGTGGAGTTAACGGCAGCAAGCCAGCTTTGACTCAGTGGCTAGCCTATACTACGAGTATCAGAAACTTCTTTGAGGTAAGAAGACACACACGAGTCCACATATTCACCATATCAATACTCCACTATGGATCCGTTCCCGTCTCCCTACGAGAAGGCCATCCATAGCACTCACGCTTATCTTGCGGATTTTATAGTATCCACTTCAAGTTGTCTATGTACTACATAAGTTCTCCAAGTTTCCATAACCGAGAAAAACGGCTATTCGAATAGATAATGTTAACCCTGCAGGGGTGTACTTCACACACGCTCTCGCCACTTATAGCCCTGTACACGTCATGTACCTCGGCAACCTTCAAGCGGAAGCCGGGCGAGGGAGTCGGCCACGACCTGACTAACCACACAAGTCTCTCATCCAGATTTATCGCCTATTCGGGTTCCATCCGCAAGGAGATCCGGCCGGGGTGTCGCTCACGGCCCCAAACGATGTGTGCAGGGTTCCTGAGGGAGTCCTGGATTAGAGGGTGTCCGGATGGCTGGACTATACCTTCAGCCGGACTCCTGGACTATGAAGATACAAGATTGAAGACTTCGTCCCGTGTCCGGGAGGGACTTTCCTTGGCGCGGAAGGCAAGCTTTGCGATACGGATATACAGATCTCCTACCATTGTAACCGACTCTATGTAACCCTAACCCTACCCGGTGTCTATATAAACCGGAGGGTTTTAGTCCATAGGACAACATACACATCAACAATCATACCATAGGCTAGCTTCTAGGGTTTAGCCTCCTCGATCTCGTGGTAGGTCTACTCTTGTACTACCCATATCATCAATATTAATCAAGCAGGACGTAGGGTTTTACATCCATCGAGAGGGCCCGAACCTGGGTAAAACTTCGTGTCCCTTGCCTCCTGTTACCATCCAGCCTAGACGCACAGATCGAGACCCCCTACCCGAGATCCGCCGGTTTTGACACCGACATTGGTGCTTTCATTGAGAGTTCCTCTATGTCGTCGCCTTTAGGCTTGATGGCTCCTACGATCATCAATGGTGATGCAGTCCAGGGTGAGACCTTCCTCCCCGGACAGATCTTCGTCTTCAGCGGCTTCGCACTACGGGCCAATTCACTTGGCCATCTGGAGCAGATCGAAAGCTACGCCCCTAGCCGTAGGTCAGATTCAGAAGTTTAAACTACAGGGCTGACATCCGCGGGGACTTGATCTTCGACAGATTCGAGCCACTGCCAAGCGCGCCGCACTGTCTCGACGAGCATGATCTAGCTCTGCCGCCGAACAGTGCCCTGGAGGCCGCACCCGCATCGGCTCTGATCCTTAATTCAGAGCCAACTGCGTTGATCGAGGATGGGCGGTTGGACGCCGCCTCGGGGGCTGCGATCCCAATGGCGATTGAGCCGAACACCAGCCCCGCACTCCGCGAGACTCGTAACTCCAAGGAGCCGGACTCCTCCTCGGACTCCGAACCCTCCGCGCCCCTGCCGATCGAATCCGATTGGGCGCCGATCATGGAGTTCACTGCCGCAAACATCTTTCAGCACTCGTCTTTTGGCGATATTCTGAAGACACTGATGTCTCTCTCTTTATCAGGAGAGCCCTGGCCGGACTACGGCCAGAAAGGTTGGGATTCAGACGATGAAGAAATTCAAAGCCCACCCACCACCCACTTTGTAGCCACTGTCCACGACTTAACCGACATGCTCGACTTCGACTCTGAAGATATCGACGGTATGGACGCCGACGAAGGAGATGATGAAGAACCAGCGCCTACTAGGCCCTGGAAAGCCACCTCTTCGTATGACATATACATGGTGGACACCCCAAAAGAGGGAGATGGTGATGGAAGAGCGGAGGACGACCCCTCCAAGGAACAGCCTAAGCGCCGACGTCAGCGGCGCCGCTCAAAATCCCGCCAAAACAAACACGGTGATTCCAGCACGGGAGAAAATAATACTCCAGAAAGCGTCGAAGCAAACCCCTTCCAGCAAGATTTAGCAATGGAGGATGGAGAAACCAACCCTCATGAGAGAGCGGCAGACAGAGAGGTCGAGGACGATAATTATCTGCCTCCCTCCGAAGACGAGGCAAGCCTCGACGACGACGAATTCATCGTGCCAGAGGATCCTGTCGAGCAAGAGCATTTTCAATGCAGGCTTATGGCCACGGCAAGAAGCCTCAAGAAAAAACAGCAACAGCTAAGAGCTGATCAAGATTTGCTGGTCGACAGATGGACTGAAGTCCTTGCGGCCGAAGAGCATAAACTCGAACGCCCCTCCAAGAGCTACCCAAAGCGCAGGTTGCTACCCCAATTAGAGGAGGAAGCACTTGATGCGGCCGACTGGCCACCTCATGGCCGCGACAGAGAGGCCTCTCGGCCCTCCACTCAAGCCGCACCCCATACCAAGGCACGGGAATATGCGCCGGACTTACGAGATATGTTGGAGGACAAGGCAAGGCAAACAAGATCGACCTACGGATCGCGTGGGCGCCCGACGGCTCGAGACGGTAACCGTCACGCCGGCCACAAATTCGGCAGGGCCGAACACAGTAGACAAAGGTCATTGGAGCTACTTCATGATATAGCCCAGTACAGAGGCGCCGCACACCCACTCTGCTTTACAGACGAAATAATGGATCATCAAATCCTCGAGGGTTTCAAACCCGTAAACATCGAATCATATGATGGCACAACATATCCTGCGGTATGGATCGAGGATTATCTCCTTCATATCCACATGGCCCACGGCGATGATTTCCACGCCATCAAATACCTCCCACTCAAGCTTAAAGGACCAGCTCGGCATTGGCTTAACAGCTTGCAACAGGATCAATCAGCTGTTGGGAGGACCTGGAAGCCGCATTCCTCGACAATTTCCAGGGCACTTATGTGCGACCCCCAAACGCCATGACCTAAGTCACGTAATCCAGCAGCCAGATGAATTGGCCAGTTAATTCTGGACACGGTTCCTAACAAAGAAAAATCAAATAGTCGACTGTTCGGATGCTGAGGCCCTACCAGCCTTCAAGCACAATATCCGTGACGAGTGGCTGGCCTGGCACCTTGGACAGGAAAAGCCAAAATCTATGGCAGCACTCACGACACTCATGACCCGCTTTTGCGCGGGAGAAGAAAGCTGGCTTGCTCGTAGCAACAATATAACCAAGAACCCTGGTAATTCGGACACCAGGGATAGTAGTGGCAGGTCACGTCGCAACAAGCAGAAGCGCCACATTAACGGCGACAATGCAGATGATACGGCAGTTAATGCCGGATTCAGAGGCTCTAAATCCGGTCAGCGGAAAAAGCTATTCAAAAGGAATCCTAGGGGCCCGTCCAGTTTGGACCGAATACTTGACCGCTTATGCCAGATACATGGCACCCCCGAAAAGCCGGCAATCACACCAACAGGGATTGTTGGGTGTTCAAGCAGGCATGCAAGTTAAACACCGAAAACAAAGACAAGGGGCTGCATAGCGATGACGACGAGGAGCCCCGGCCGCCGAACAACAGTGGACAGAAGGGTTTTCCCCAACAAGTGTGGACAGTGAACATGATATACGCAACCCACATCCCCAAGAGGGAGCGGAAGCGCGCGTTAAGGGACGTATACGCGATAGAGCCAGTCGCCCCAAAGTTCAACCCATGGTCCTCCTGCCCGATCACCTTTGATCGAAGGGACCACCCCACTAGCACCCATCACGGCGGATTGGCCGCATTGGTTCTAGACCCAATTATTGACGGATTTCATCTCACTAGAGTCCTTATGTACGGCGGCAACAGCCTGAACCTGCTTTACTAGGATACAGTGTGGAAAATGGGCATAGATCCCTCGAGGATTAAGACCACCAAAACGACCTTTAAAGGCGTAATACCAGGTGTAGAGGCCAACTGTACAGGTTTAGTCACAGTTGAAGTGGTCTTCGGATCCCCGGATAATTTCCGAAGCGAGGAGTTAATCTTCGACATAGTCCCGTTCCGCAGTGGTTATCACGCATTGCTCGGGCGAACCGCATTTGCTAAGTTCAATGCGGTACCGCACTACGCATACCTTAAGCTCAAGATGCCAGGCCCTCGAGGAGTAATTACGGTCAATGGAAACACCGAACGCTCCCTCCGAACGGAGGAGCACACGGCGGCCCTTGCAGCGGAAGTACAAAGCAGCCTCTCCAGGCAGTTCTCCAGTCCGGCCACTAAACGACCGGACACCGTCAAGCGCACCCAGAGTAACCTACAACAAGACCGCCTGGCACGATCTGAGCAGGCGTAGCAATTCGGCCCCAACCCCAACCCTCACAAAAAGGCGACGCCAGTGCTTCGCGTACATAACTACGCTCTAGAGATACCATGGGCACAGGGGGAGGGGCACCATCACGGCACGCCCAAAACACGGCTTAAACCGTACCAGGGGCTGTCGATTTTTTAATTTTCTCTTACTTTCAGGACTCCATCCTTCGGAAGACCTGTTCGGCAGTTCAATTGCGGCACAAATGATGCAAGAACCAGGGAAGCAGACAAGCCACGCCGCATTACGGAACTCCCAGGTGGTCTCTATCACGAGCAGTATACCTGTTTCCCATACTATTCCGCAGCTTGCCCCTGGAGCGGACATGTTAAATAGTCCAACCTTTTCGCTTATCGCGTTATTTGTATCGTTCTGCTTTGATCGCAGCTCTCTTTAATAAACAATGCATAGCTTTTGTCTATTTTTGCATTACTCTCCTTTTTTATATATTTATATATGTTCCTTAATGACATGTTGCACCCGTACACTTTGGTACGGCCAAAATGCGCCAAGGGCTTTAGTACCCCTCAATATGGTGTGAGAAGTCCGAACACTTTAACAAGTGCGGCACCCCGAACTTATAGCATTATATGCATCGGCTCCGAATCATGTCTTGGGTCAATAGTTGTGTTTGCCCGGCTCCTATGTTTTGGTGCCTTACGTTCCGCTATATCGGCTAAGGTAGCACTAGGAGAACGACTACGATTGTGCCCCGGTTGAGCTGGGTCGAGCACCTCAGTGGAGAAAGCTAAAACTGACCATCATGATGAGGCGAGAGCTGGTCGCTGTTCGAGAGGTTTTTTCGAGTCCTTAAAGACTTATGCCGGTTAGGGCGAGGAGCCGGCTCTGTCCGGCCAAGGCGTGGATAGCGCCCCGAACTTGGTCTTCCGAATACCAGGGGCTTTGCCAAAATTTAAAATTATAGAATTCTATGGCTAAGTGAGAGTGTTCACGCATTATAGTCCGATTGCCTTGTTCGTTGGGCTGAGCGCGTCCCTCGAAGGACCCAAACATGGGAAAAAGAGCGCTCAGGTTTATCCCTGAACACCTCAGCACTAGCGGCACGGGGGTAGAAGCCGACGACTCATCATCTCTCAGAATTGATAAATAGCCGCACAGAAGGTAATATTTTAAATTCAAACAGCATTGCTTAGCGCATATGAACAAGTTTTCAGCGCACAGGACAAAACGAGCGAGTTTTACTCAAAGATTACATCCATAGAACATTCATCCGCCACAAGGCGGGCACCCTTCAGCACATCCTTATAATAATTCTCGGGCTTGCGATGTTCTTTCCCCGGCGGTGGCCCGTCCTTCACTAGCTTCTCAGCATCCAGCTTGCCCCAGTGCACCTTAGCACGGGCAAGGGCCCTACGGGCACCTTCGATGCAGACGGAGCGCTTGATGACTTCGAGCCTTGGACAGGCCTCCACCAGCCGCCGCACCAGCCCGAAATAGCCCCCAGGCAGAGCCTCTCCAGGCCACAGCCGAACTATGAGGCCCCTCATGGCCTGTTCGGCTGCCTTGTGGAGCTCGACCAGTTGCTTCAACTGGTCGCTCAGGGGCACGGGGTGTCTGGCCTCAGCTTACTGAGACCAGAACACCTTCTCTGTCGAGCTGCCCTCCTCGGCTCGATAGAATGCAGCAGCATCAGATGCACTCCGGGGAAGATCTGCGAACGCTCCTGGAGAACTCCGAATTCGGGTAAGTAACAAGTAACTCACGTTTATGTGTTTGCTTTGCATAAAGAATGCCTTACCCGCCGCTATCTTCTTCACCTCATCCAACTCCTGCAGGGTCTTCTGGGATTCGGCCTTGGCAGACTTGGCATTTTCAACAGCCGTCGCGAGCTCGGACGCTCGCGTCTTTGAGTCTAGCTCCAAACTCTCATGTTTTTCGCTCGGACGCACGGTATTCCCACGGGTGCCACCTTACCTGGCCCGGGACCGTTTGCGCCTTTTGGCTCACGTATATGATAGTGTCGCTAGCATCCATATGACAGAGAACCCGGGCCGACATGACTAGTCATGAACCCAAAGTAGCACTAACTTACAGGGACAGGCATACATGAATCAACCTCAAGCATGTTGGTCAACAGGGTATGAATCCGGGCTGTAGCACTGGGCTAACAGGACTCCGGGAACCCGGGCTGTAGCAGGCTAGGCAGGACTCCGGATGTCACCGCGTGACATTTCCCCGAAGGGACAGACACAGGAACGAAGTGAATCACATGCCGGCCAGTCAAGTGTTCCGGAGCAGTAGTGCTGGGCTAGCAGGACTCCAGTGAACCGGGCTGTAGCGGACTACTATGGCTCATGGAAGCACAAGACTATGTTTCCCCATAAGAGAGGCTACCAGAGGTAAACAACTAGGTTGTCGGATCCCACACATAGCAATACATGTTACACGTACGCATAACATGCAAGTATGGGCTGTTCAACGTGGCATCACAACATAACTCAAACTCATATAGATAAAGGCCCAGAAGAGCCACATAGCATTCAATACAAACAGGGGTCTCATGACCCATCATTAAGAGCATACAAGCAACGGAAGCATTACATGTCTGAGTACAGACAACTACAAAAGGAAAAGACTAAGAAGCCTGACTGAACACGACCCTCCCAAGGGTACAAGATCGTAGCTGGGATACAAGCTACTCGTCGAAGTCACTAGTGTAACCATCTGAAAAACATAAATAAGCAAACGTGAGTACAAAGGTACTCAGCAAGTCTTACATCAGAACTAACTACATATGCAACATTATCAACAAGGGGGATGGTGGAGTTAACGGCAGCAAGCCAGCTTTGACTCAGTGGCTAGCCTATACTACGAGTATCAGAAACTTCTTTGAGGTGAGAAGACGCACACGAGTCCACATATTCACCGTATCAATACTCCACTATGGATCCGTTCCCGTCTCCCTGCGAGAAGGCCATCCATAGCACTCACGTTTAACTTGCGGATATTAGAGTATCCACTTCAAGTTGTCTATGTACTACATAAGTTCACCAAGTTTCCATAACTGAGGAAAAAAGCTATTCGAATAGATAATGTTAACCCTGCAGGGGTGTACTTCTTCACACACGCTGTCGCCACTTATAGCCATGTACACGTCATGTACCTCGGCAACCTTCAAGCGGAAGCCGGGCGAGGGTGTCGGCCACGACCTGACTAACCACACAAGTCTCTCGTCCAGGTTTATCGCCTATTCGGGTTCCATCCGCAAGGAGATCCGGCCGGCGTGTCGCTCACGACCCCAAACAATGTGTGCAGGGTGCCTGAGGGAGTCCTGGATTAGGGGGGGTCCGGATGGCCGGACTATACCTTCAGCCGGACTCCTGGACTATGAAGATACAAGATTGAAGACTTCGTCCCGTGTCCGGGAGGGACTTTCCTTGGCGTGGAAGGCAAGCTTTGCGATACGGATATACAGATCTCCTACCATTGTAACCGACTCTATGTAACCCTAACCCTACCCGGTGTCTATATAAACCGGAGGGTTTTAGTCCATAGGACAACATACACATCAACAATCATACCATAGGCTAGCTTCTAGGGTTTAGCCTCCTCGATCTCGTGGTCGATCTACTCTTGAACTACCCATATCATCAATATTAATCAAGCAGGACGTAGGGTTTTACCTCCATCGAGAGGGCCCGAACCTGGGTAAAACTTCGTGTCCCTTGCCTCCTGTTACCATCCAGCCTAGATGCACAGATCGAGACCCCCTACCCGAGATCCGCCGGTTTTGACACCGACATTGGTGCTTTCATTGAGAGTTCCTCTATGTCGTCGCCGTCAGGCTTGATGGCTCCTACGATCATCAATGGCGATGCAGTCCAAGGTGAGACCTTCCTCCCCGGAGAGCTTCGTCTTCTGCGGCTTCGCACTGCGGGCCAATTCACTTGGCCATCTGGAGCAGATCGAAAGCTACGCCCCTGGCCGTCAGGTCAGATTTGGAAGTTTAAACTACACGGCTGACATCCGCGGGGACTTGATCTTCGACGGATTCGAGCCACTGCCGAGCGCGCCGCACTGTCCCGACGAGCATGAACTAGCTCTGCCGCCGAACAGTGCCCTGGAGGCCGCACCCGCATCGGCTCCGATCCTTAATTCAGAGCCAACTGCGCCGATCAAGGATGGGCGGTTGGACACCACCTCGGGGGCTGCAATCCCAACGGCGATTGAGCCGAACACTAGCCCCGCACTCCGTGAGACTCGTAACTCCAAGGAGCCGGACTCCTCCCCGGACTCCGAACCCTCCGCGCCCCTGCCGGTCGAATCCGATTGGGCGCCGATCATGGAGTTCACTGCCGCGGACATCTTTCAGCACTCGTCTTTTGGCGATATTCTGAAGACACTGAAGTCTCTCTCTTTATCAGGAGAGCCCTGGCCGGACTACGGCCAGAAAGGTTGGGATTCAGACGATGAAGAAATTCAAAGCCCACCCACCACCCACTTTGTAACCACTGTCCATGACTTAACCGACATGCTCGACTTCGACTATGAAGACATCGACGGTATGGACGCCGACGAAGGAGATGATGAAGAACCAGGGCCTACTAGGCCCTGGAAAGCCACCTCTTCGTATGACATATACATGGTGTACACCCCAAAAGAGGGAGATGGCAATGGAAGAGCGGAGGACGACCCCTCCAAGAAACAGCCTAAGCGCCGACGTCAGTAGCGCCGCTCAAAATCCCGCCAAAACAAACACGGTGATTCCAGCACGGGAGATAATAATACTCCAGAAAGCGCCGAAGCAAACCCCCTCCAGCAAGATTTAGCAATGGAGGATGGAGAAACCAGCCCTCATGAGAGAGCGGCAGACAGAGAGGTCGAGGACGACAATTATATGCCTCCCTACGAAGACAAGGCAAGCCTCCACGACAACGAATTCGTCGTGCCAGAGGATCCTGTCGAGCAAGAGAGTTTTCAACGCAGGCTTATGGCCACGGCAAGAAGCCTCAAGAAAAAACAGCAACAACTAAGAGCTGATCAAGATTTGCTGGTCAACAGATGGACTGAAGTCCTTGCGGCCAAAGAGCATAAACTCGAATGCCCCTCCAAGAGCTACCCAAAGCGTAGGTTGCTACCCAATCAGAGGAGGAAGCACTTGATGCGGCCAACCGGCCACCTCATGGCCGCGACAGAGAGGCCTCTTGGCCCTCCACTCAAGGCGCACCCCGTACCAAGGCACGGGAATATGCGCCAGACTTACGAGATATGTTGGAGGACAAGGCAAGGCAAACAAGATTGATCTACGGATCGTGTGGGCGCCCCACGGCTCGAGACGGTAACCGTCACGCCGGCCACAAATTCAGCAGGGCCGAACACAGTAGACAAAGCTCATTGGAGCTACGTCATGATATAGCCCAGTACAGAGGCACCGCACACCCACTTTGCTTTACAGACGACATAATGGATCATCAAATCCCCGACGGTTTCAAACCCGTAAACATCGAATCGTATGATGGCACAACATATCCTGCTGTATGGATCGAGGATTATCTCCTTCATATCCACATGGCCCGCGGCGATGATTTCCACGCCATCAAATACCTCCCACTCAAGCTTAAAGGACCAGCTCGGCATTGGCTTAACAGCTTGCCAACAGGATCAATCAGCTGTTGGGATGACTTGGAAGCCGCATTCCTCGACAATTTCCAGGGCACTTATGTGCGACCCCCAGACGCCGATGACCTAAGTCATGTAATTCAGCAGCCAGATGAATCGGCCAGGCAATTCTGGACACAGTTCCTAACAAAGAAAAATCAAATAGTCGACTGTCCGGATGCTGAGGCCCTACCAGCCTTCAAGCACAATATCCGTGACGAGTGGCTGGCCTGGCACCTTGGACAGGAAAAGCCAAAATCTATGGCAGCACTCACGACACTCATGACCCGCTTTTGCGCGGGAGAAGACAGCTGGCTTGCTCGTAGCAACAATATAACCAAGAACCCTAGTAATTCGGACACCAGGGATAGTAGTGGTAGGTCGCGTCGCAACAAGTAGAAGCGCCACATTAACGGCGACAATGCAGATGATACGGCATTTAATGCCGAATTCAGAGGCTCTAAATCCCGTCAGCGGAAAAAGCCATTCAAAAGGAATCCTAGGGGCCCGTCCAGTTTGGACCGAATACTCGACCGCTTATGCCAGATACATGGCACCCCCGAAAAGCCGGCCAATCACACCAACAGGGATTGTTGGGTGTTCAAGCAGGCAGGCAAGTTAAACGCCGAAAACGAAGACAAGGGGCTGCATAGCGATGACGACGAGGAGCCCCCGCCGCCGAACAACAGTGGACAGAAGGGTTTTCCCCCAGAAGTGCGGACGGTGAACATGATATACGCAACCCACATCCCCAAGAGGGAGCGGAACCGCGCGTTAAGGGACGTATACGCGATAGAGCCAGTCGCCCCAAAGTTCAACCCATGGTCCTCCTGACCAATCACCTTTGATCGAAGGGACCACCCCACTAGCACCCGTCACGGCGGATTCGCCGCATTGGTTCTAGACCCAATTATTGACGGATTTCATCTCACTAGGGTCCTTATGGATGGCGGCAGCAGCCTGAACCTGCTTTACCAGGATACAGTGCGGAAAATGGGCATAGATCCCTCGAGGATTAAGACCACAAAAACGACCTTTAAAGGCGTAATACCAGGTGTAGAGGCCAACTGTACAGGCTCAGTCACAGTTGAAGTGGTCTTCGGATCCCCAGATAATTTCCGAAGCGAGGAGTTTATCTTCGACATAGTCCCATTCCGCAGTGGTTATCACGCATTGCTCGGGCGAACCGCATTTGCTAAGTTCAATGCGGTACCGCACTACGCATACCTTAAGCTCAAGATGCCAGGCCCTCGGGGAGTAATTACGGTCAATGGAAACACCGAACGCTCCCTCCGAACGGAGGAGCACACGACGGCCCTTGCAGCAGAAGTACAAAGCAGCCTCTCCAGGCAGTTCTCCAGTCCGGCCACTAAACGACTGGACACCGTCAAGCGCGCCCGGAGTAACCTACAACAAGACCGCCTGGCACGATCCGAGCAGGCGTAGCAATGCGGCCCCAACCTCAACCCTCGCAAAAAGGCGACGCCAGTCCTTCGCGTACATAACTACGCTCTAGAGATACCATGGGCACAGGGGGAGGGGCACCATCATGGCACGCCCAAAACACGGCTTAAACCGTACCAGGGGCTGCCAATTTTTTAATTTTCTCTTACTTTCAGGACTCCATCCTTCGGAAGACCTGTTCGGCGGTTCAATTGCGGCACAAACGATGCAAGAACCAGGGAAGCTGACAAGCCACGCCGCATTACGGAACTCCCAGGTGGTCTCTATCACGAGCAGTATACCTGTTTCCCATACTATTCTGCAGCTTGCACCTGGAGCGGACATGTTAAATAGTCCAACCTTTTTGCTTATCACGTTATTTGTATCGTTCTGCTTTGATCGCAGCTCTCTTTGATAAACAATGCATAGCTTTTGTCTATTTTTGCATTACTCTCCTTTTTTATATATTTATATATGTTCCTTAACGACATGTTGCACCCGTACACTTTGGTACGGCCAAAATGCGCCAGGGGTTTTAGTACCCCTCAATATGGTGTGAGAAGTCCGAACACTTTAACAAGTGCGGCACCCCGAACTTATAGCATTATATGCATCGGCTCCGAATCATGTCTTGGGTCAATAGTTGTGTTTGCCCGGCTCCTATGTTTTGGTGCCTTACGTTCCGCTATATCGGCTAAGGTAGCACTAGGAGAACCACTGCGATTGTGCCCCGGTTGAGCTGGGTCGAGCACCTCAGTGGAGAAAGCTAAAACTGACCATCATGATGAGGGGAGAGCTGGTCGCTGTTCGAGAGGTTTTTTCGAGTCCTTAAAGACTTATGCCGCTTAGGGCGAGGAGCCGGCTCTGTCCGGCCAAGGCGTGGATAGCGCCCCGAACTCGGTCTTCCGAATACCAGGGGCTTTGCCGAAATTTAAATTTATAGAATTCTATGGCTAAGTGAGAGTGTTCATGCATTATAGTCCGATTGCCTTGTTTGTTGGGCTGAGCGCGTCCCTCGAAGGACCCAAACATGGGAAAAAGAGTGCTCAGGTTTATCCCCGAACACCCCAGCACTAGCGGCACGGGGGCAGAAGCCGACGACTCACCATCTCTTAGAATTGATAAACAGCCGCACAGAAGGTAATATTTTAAATTCAAACAGCATTGGTTAGCGCATATGAACAAGTTTTCAGCGCACAGGACAAAACGAGCGAGTTTTACTCAAAGATTACATCCATAGAACATTCATCCGCCACAAGGCGGGCACCCTTCAGCAAATCCTTATAATAATTCTCGGGCTTCCGATGTTCTTTCCCCGGCGGTGGCCCGTCCTTCACCAACTTCTCAGCATCCAGCTTGCCCCAGTGCACCTTAGCACGGGCAAGGGCCCTACGGGCACCTTCGATGCAGACGGAGCTCTTGATGACTTCGAGCCTTGGACAGGCCTCCACCAGCCGCCGCACCAGCCCGAAATAGCTCCCAGGCAGAGCCTCTCCAGGCCACAACCGAACTATGAGGCCCCTCATGGCCTGTTCGGCCGCCTTGTGGAGCTTGACCAGTTGCTTCAACTGGTCGCTCAAGGGCATGGGGTGTCCGGCCTCAGCATACTGAGACCAGAACACCTTCTCTGTCGAGCTGCCCTCCTCGGCTCGATAGAATGCGGCAGCATCAGATGCACTCCGGGGAAGATCTGCGAATGCTCCTGGAGAACTCCGGATTTGGGTAAGTAACAAGTAACTCACGTTTATGTGTTTGTTTTGCATAAAGAATGCCTTACCCACCGCTATCTTCTTCACCTCATCCAACTCCTGGAGGGTCTTCTGGGATTCGGCCTTGGCAGACTTGGCATTTTCAACAGCCGCCGCGAGCTCGGACGCTCGCGTCTTTGAGTCAAGCTCCAAACTCTCATGTTTTTCCATGAGAGACTGGAGCTCTTGCCGTACCTTGCCAACCTCGGCCTCATACTTTTCCCGCTCGGTGCGCTCCGTGGCCGCCGTTTTTTCGGCCTCGAGTAGCGCTTGCTTAAGGGTCCCCACCTCAGATGTGGCCTCTACAATAGCCACGATAATCCTGCCATTTTTTGCAATTGCACCTTTTTATATATTTAAACATAGTATTTCTTACCTTCATTGTCCTCGAGCTGCTTCTTGGCACGTACGAGCTCTTGCTCGGACCGCTCGAGGTCCTGCTTTAGCGTGTCCACTTCCACAGTCAGTGTGGCAGAAGCCAGCAGGGAAGCCTGCACATGCATATTGACTCTTTTTTTGTTAGACTCCTGCGAATTTTATTTGATCCTCTATTCGGCTTTTCTTCCCGAACACCGAACAGAGCATCAGGGGCTACTGTCTATGCGGTAATATTATTTACACATTCTTTACTTACCTCAAAGCCTGTTAAAAGGCTTGTACAAGCTTCAGTCAGTCGGCTCATGGCGGACTGAACCTTCTGCACCACCGCACTCATAAGGGTGCGGTGCTCTTCGTCGATGGAGGCGCCTTGGAGCGCTTCCAACAGATTGTCTAGCGCCTCTGGTTGGACGGAGGTCACCGGCACGGCGGGATTGCTCCTCTTGGAAGGAGGTCCCCCGCCGGACTCTGGAACCTTTGAAGGTTCCGGAGCGGTGTCCGGCCCAGGGCTGGACTTGGAGCCCTGGGGGGTTTCATCCCCTTTTCTCCTGGAGTCCGGGAGGTCGCCTTGCGGCGCCTCCAGCACCACCTCCTCCCGGATTGGAACCTGCTGGGACAACACTTCGGTGTCGTCCATAGGGAAGGGGGAGGAAACCGTCGGAAGCGAGTTCATGTCCGACGAGTCCAGCGAGCCGCTCGACGACGCGTCGAGCCGGTCTTTGGGTGGGCTGCATAAACAGATTCGACATAAGGGAAAGCTGTACAATAAACGAATACTATGAATTACTCTGGTATCCCGATACTTACGATTTGGCCAGGGGCTTAGCCCTGGGCGCCCACTCCTCTGCCGTCGTCGGCGTCGATGGAGTAGTCCGGAGAAAGGGTTTTCCCCTTCTTGGACCCTTCGGCCTCCCCAGTTGGGGCGGCCTTCCTTTTCTTCCCTTCCCCCACTGGAGGGGGAGAGGACTCTTCTTCCTCCTCCTCATCTTCGTGGGAGGAGTGCGTCTTGGATTCGTCGGATGATGAATCTGACACCTCCAGGCGCCGGGCACTCTTTCGAGTCCCCACGGCCTTTTTGCGGCCTTCTTCTCCAGCACTACATGGGGTGCCGGAACCAGCAGCTTCGCCAAGTGAGCGTCCGCTGGGCCTTCGGGCAAAGAAGCCGGACAGTTGATCTGTCCGGACGTCACCTGCCAGTCCTGTCAAAGGTAAGGGAGCTTAGATCCTGCATGAAGTCAGACTATGAAAAACTGATACCCTATAAGAGGAAAAAGCAGCTTACCACGAGAGCGTGACGCTGCGCACTAAATCCGCGATCCTCGGTAGCGGATGCGGGAGCCTTGGCACCCTTGAAAAGCACCTTCCAGGCATCTTCGTACGTCATGTCGAAGAGCCTGCTCATAGTTTGGTGCCGCGCCGGGTCGAACTCCCACTGGTTGAAAGCCCATTGTTGACACGGGAGGATCCGGCGGATGAGCATAACCTGGACTACGTTGACAAGCCTGAGCTGCTTGTTCACCAGGGTTTGGATGCATGTTTGGAGTCCGGTCAGCTCTCCTTTTTTAACCCACGACAGTCCGGTCTCCTTCCAGGAGGTGAGCCGCGTAGGGGGTCCGGATCGAAACTCGGGGGCTGCGACCCATTCGGGGTCGCGCGGCTCGGTGATATAAAACCATCCCGATTGCCACCCCTTCAGGGTCTCCACAAAGGAGCCCTCAAGCCATAGGACGTTGGCCATCCTGCCCACCATGGCGCCTCCGCACTCCGCCTGGTTGCCGCGCACCACCTTCGGCTTGACGTTGAAAGTCTTGAGCCATAGGCCGAAATGGGGGCGGATACGGAGGAAGGCCTCGCACATGACGATAAACGCCGAGATGTTGAGGACAAAATTCGGGGCCAGATCATGGAAATCCAGGCCGTAGTAGAACATCAGCCCCCGGACGATTGGATGGAGAGGGAAACCTAGTCCGCGGAGGAAATGGGGGAGCAACACCACCCTCTCATGGGGCCTAGGGGTGGGGATGAGCTTCCCCTTTTCGGGAAGCTGGTGTGCAATGTTTTTAGACAAGTATCCGGCCTTCCTTAGTCTTTTGATGTGCCCCTCCGTGACGAAGGTGGCCATCCACTTGCCTCCCGCTCCGGACATGACTGGAGAAGGTTGAGATGGGGAGTGCGGACTTGGGCGCTGCAGCTCGAGTGCACGAGAATGGATAGGCAAAGGAGGAAGAAGGCGTAGGTGAAAAGGTGGATCCTTATCCCCTTATATGGGTAGACACGATTATGCGTCCCCACCAGCCAGGTAAAACTCGCTTATCTCCCAAGCGCCGTAATCAATGGCGCGGTTGGGTTACCCACGCCCGTATTGACGAGAATCCCGGAATAAGGGGACACGATCTCTGCTTTAACAAGATGTGCCAAGGAAACCGCCTCGCATAATGCGCTGAGATGGGACAGTAAAACGGTTCGAATAAAAGCTTGGCCGTGGTGTGATGTCACACTACGGAATACGTCAGCATATTAGATTTGTGTAAATATTATTCTCTCTATGGCAATATGTGGAAACCTATTTTTCAGAGCCGGACACTATCTTTGTGTTCAAAATCTTCTATGAAGTACTTGGAGGAGGAACCCGCCTTGCAATACCAAAGACAATATGCATGCCGGACTCGTCGTCATTGAAGCCTGGTTCAGGGGCTACTGAGGGAGTCCTGGATTAGGGGGTGTCCGGATGGCCGGACTATACCTTCAGCCGGACTCCTGGACTATGAAGATACAAGATTGAAGACTTCGTCTTGTGTCCGGGAGGGACTTTCCTTGGCGTTGAAGGCAAGCTTGGCGATACGGGTATACAGATCTCCTACCATTGTAACCGACTCTATGTAACCCTAACCCTACCCGGTGTCTATATAAACCGGAGGGTTTTAGTCCATAGGACAACATACACATCAACAATCATACCATATGCTAGCTTCTAGGGTTTAGCCTCCTCGATCTCGTGGTAGATCTACTCTTGTACTACCCATATCATCAATAGTAATCAAGCAGGACGTAGGGTTTTACCTCCATCGAGAGGGCCCGAACCTGGGTAAAACTTTGTGTCCCTTGTCTCCTATTACCATCCAGCCTAGACACACAGATCGGGACCCCCTACCCGAGATCCATCGGTTTTGACACCGACAGTTCCCAAGCCCACCATCCAGGTGCCACTTGGTACACCGTGCCACGGTGCCTAGTCTGTCCCAGGCCCGTCCTGTCGGACACCACCTGGTAGACAAGTAGCACTACCTACAAACGCCAGAAACTAGTTGCAACTCCTGGACAGAGATCAAGTGGACTAATAAGCCGAGAGGGGCCGGATAACCGGAACCCAATGTGTGGTAGTAACTAGTCTTGGATAACATACACAGAACTCAGTGCTTAGGGACGGTTCCAATGAGACAACTCACCATGTACTCCTACATGGCCTCTCATCGCTACCTTTACCAAAACGTGTTCACACACTTAGCCTTTACCGGTAGGACATGTTCACCACTCCGATTCATTCCCGATGAATCAGACCTGACACAACTCTAAGCATAGCTGGCGTAAAGAAAACAAGCATGGATGAGTAGGCACATCAAGGCTCAAGCAACTCCTACTCATGCTAGTGGGTTTCAACTATTTACTGTGGCAATGACAGGTCATGCAGTGAATGGGTTCAACTACCACAACGAAAGTAGCAGTTTGAATCGTTGTTGTCCTAATGCAGTATAAGGAGCAGGAGCGAGAGAGTGGGATTTATCGAAATGCTCAAGGGGGGTTGCTTGCCTGATAGAACGACGAAGGGGTATGGCTCCTCTGACAGGTATTCGGGAACACCTTCCGGAGTGGAACCTATCGAGAAGAAACGGTGCCGGCGATCAGCACACAAACAAATGCAACAAAATGATGCATGAACATGACATGTGCAAATGCTAGTGTTTGGGCTAATGCAAGTTGCTACCAATTGGTTGAAGCCCATTTGAATCAAAGATTCAAATGCAAATTCAAAATGAAGCATTTAAAATGCCCATATTATGTTTTCACTTAGACAGAATGTATAAGTTGGTTTTTCATGCATGTAACTGGCATAAATGGATTCCTTGCATTTTTCTGATGATTTTTCATATATAAATTATTTCATTCTGAGCTACGGTTTAATTTCTAGGAATTTTAGAAGTTTTAAATATTTTCAGAAATTCTCTAAATTATTTAAAATCCAGAAAATCAATTACTGCGTCAGCGTGACGTCACAGAGGCGTCAGCAGGGCTGACCAGGTCAAACCTGACGTGTGGGGGCCACACGTCAGTGACACTGGGGTTAACCCCGAGTCAAATCCGCACTGACCAGGATTTGACTTGGCCCTGGGGCCCACTGTCAGCGGCTGGTGGGGTGGATTAGGCTGCGGGATTTGCGCTAATGACAGCCACATCGGCCTCGCCGAAGCCTGGCTGGCGTCGACCAAAACGACGGCGGCGCGGCTCGGATTTGAGCTTCAGGCTGAGCACACAGGGGAGGAGCTCTTGCTCGTCCGCATCCAAAGGATAGGACGAGAGGCTGCGGGGTGGCCGGGAGCAGCATCGGCGGCGAGCGAGGCGGTGGCCGGAGCTACGGCTCCACGGGCGCGACGACTGCAGCACGCTAGCGAGCGAGCTGATGGCTGCGTTGGGCTCCTGTGTGCTCCCTGAGCACATACCAGTGCTCGGACGCGAGCGAAACTCGCTCTAGCCACAGCGGCTTCATGGCCGGCGGGCGGAAGCTCTCAGCTCCGAAGGAAAATGAGCTAATGGAGAGGAACGGAGGGGGAGGGCTTGGGGGAAGGAGCAAGAGCTCACAAGGAAGGCGGAGAACGACTCAGCGCGCTTGGAGACGTCCTCGATGGCGCGAATCGACCGGCGGTGATCCACGGGTCCGAGGAGGAAGAAGAGCTCGGGGTTGTCATCACGGAGCTCCTGGCGGCGCCTGGATTGGTGCAGAAGACTCGGGGGTCGAGGCGGAGCTCGTGGCATAGCTGGATGGGCGTGGGGAGGTCAATGGCAGCGGCGAACGGCGGCGGTGCGTCCATGGAGGCTTCGGCCATGGCGGGGAACGGGCGAGGGGGAGAGCGAGGGAGGGAGAGATCGATCCATATGGGTCTGGGGGGTGGCGTGGCGCAACGGAAGGCTCGGGGCACCCCGGGAAAGCAGGAGGTGGCCGGGCGCGCGCGTGCGTGCCGCGGGCACACGCCCTCGTGCCTACTGGCAGGAGGTTGAAGACAGGGGAGGAGTTGGGCTGGGCTGGCTACAGTGTTGGGCCGCACAGCTGGGCTGCAGGTAAGCCAGGTAAGTGTTTTCCCCTTTTTTGTTTTCTTTTCTATTTCTGACATTTGTTAGTAAAATACTAAATCAACTTATTTTATTCTGTAAATTTTAGTAGGGACTAGTTAGACCACTCCAAAGCCCCTCACCAAAATTCAGAAATATTGGACAATATTTTGTATATATAAAAATATTTATCCAACGCAAATAAATATTGGATTAATTCCAAATGGCCAAAATAAATATTTATGAGCTCCTGAAAATATTTGTTTGAATTTTACCTCTGACCAATATTTTCGGAGAGCAACATGAACATTTTCTTTGACCTTTTTGGAGCAATTTTTATCTGGGTTATTTCCAGAAATGTTTTCTGAGGGTTTCACAATTCCCCAATTCAAATTTAAATGAAGATTAAACATGATGCACACATGACTAGCTAGTCTAGGTGATACCAGAACTAGGGATGTGACAGTTGCAATCTCTAAAAAGACTTATATTTGGAAACGGAGGGAGTACAACGCATGTGTGCATGCCGTGACTTCCCTTTTGATACTTGCATGTGTTGATTTGATGCACCTTGCCAAATTTTGACTGTAAATTCAACTAACCAAATTTTCATGCATGTCACAAAAAATTATGGGGATGTTTGGATTGTGACTATGTTTGTCTTATGTTGCCACATTATTTTTCCCACACTTACCACACTTTCCAAACTTGAGTTGCTCAAATGGTTAGACACACTTTGGCTTGCCTAAGGGAATCTTGCCACACTTTTTATGTCTATGACATGTGGGGTTCACTGCTAATAAAAACAATCTTGCCTTAGGTGTGGCTAATAAAAAATACTTATATATTTAGGAATGGAGGGAGTAGAAAATATAAATAATAATGCATGTTTGGCAACCCACGTTTATGATAATTTTAGCCATGGGCTTGTTCACAATTTTTTACAAGGGGGTGGTCGTTCATTTAATGGAGAGACTTGTACCAGACTTGAACGATACAAATTGCGACCTGGCACACTGTAACACTACTTGGAACAAGCGGGTAGAATTCTCAAAAAACAATCAACAACTAAAAATAACGATGACCTAACACATAGTACACAATTTTAAACGATTGTTTTGATGGAGGGAAAAAGGAAAAATACCACACTACGTATATATAGGCCGGAGCCTCCGCGCTTGCTTGGTAGGGTTGCTCTGTTCACACACTCTCATCCTCTCCAGATCTAAACAAGATAGGGGTGGTAACACTATCTTTCTCCCTTCAAAAAACACTGTCTTTCTATCCTCACCGCTGGTTACAGATCCGGGCGTATCCCCCTCCACCGGTGAAGAGGAGGAGGGGCAGCGTTTAGGCCGTCGTCGACAGCGAGGGAGGAAACCCACTGTCGGCCGCACCGTTATCTCTGGCTGAGCGCCGGCGCGGGAGGTCCTCCGATCCCTTTGTCGTTGCCCTAGTGTGGGCGGATCCGGCCTCCCGCCGCCCACCTATCCATATCCCGACGACCTTCAGGTACATCTTCCTTCGAAACCGCCTTAGCTCTACTTCCCAGCTCGCTACATCGCTTCATGTGCATCATTTTCTACCTCTCAGCCCGTCTCAATTGGATGGTCCAACATCACATATTTTTTTTCTTCTATTGTTAGAGGTAAAGCTACTTCATGGAGTCGAATCATGTACTTGGTTAAAACAAGAAATATAGTGGGGGTGGGGGAATTTAGTATGTAGTACATCGGACATGGTATAAACAGGAAGGAAAGGGGATGAAAGTAGTACAGACTGGTCATCCAACCGGTCTCTTGGTCGAAAAGGGAAATATACGGGTAACGTTGTACACAGTGGTATGACCAGGACTAGATTTGCTATCCACACATAGGAGTAGGTGGCTAGAGTGAACAAAAATGGGACCAACCTAGATATGTTTCTTGGATGTTTGTTTCTTGGGGCAACAAACTATGAATCACCATTTTATGCCCATGTTTAGGTACATGGTGCTGGACTGCTAGTGCACCCACTATCCCATGCCCTTATACCAAATATTTAGTTGTTCTTAATCTAATGCCCCTAGTAAAAATGAAGCCATGCCACTGTTATAAGCCATGACAAGTTTATCCAAATGTTTTTGCCTGTAATTGTTTGAGACTGGCTGTTTCCTCTGTAGCTTTTTGTGCAAATAGGGATATCCATTTCACTTGGTTGCTGTTGTGACCTTTTGGTGCATTGCACAAAACTCTTCTTAAAAGAAGTGACTTTTGTTTTGTTTAACTGGAATGTCAGAATGGAACAGTTGGTTTATTTCGGTGGAACTGCACAAAGGGAGATCTGTGTTCCAATCCTCATCATCCATATTGGCACCATAACCTTCCTTTAGGTAAGAATGATATTTAATGTAAGTGTTCATCTCTATTTTGCGACTGCCATGAGAAAATAATACTATTTTTTACTAGTACACTTGTACTCCCTCACTGACAAAACCAATTCTGAAATAGAAGGCCAATCACGTGCTTGGTTTCACCAACTGGTGAGGAGAATGAGAAACAAAGCATGAAGAGGAAGAAGAAGAAGAAGAGTAAACAGTGCCAAGGCGATCTTGCTGAAGCCAGAGGCCTCAGTCGAGGCCATTCAAGGGCTCCGACAATGACTACCTTACATGTGACACGATCCTCCAGGTAGCCCTTCCACTTCTGCTGTCTCACTTAATTAATTAGGAGTACTTAAGTGCCACTAATTTATTGCTGCCTAATTTTCCTGTCGGAGTTAAACAAATCTTTAGTAGCACCCTATGCTGAATCATGTACATGTGTATGTTTGTCTATGGAGGTGAATCATGTGGTGGATCAGGGAGGGAATGCTAACTTTACCCATTAAGATAATGAGGGTGCTTCTATTTGTTAGTGTATGTTTCATCAACTAGTCCCACTATTACAGTAATCTCACTCTCTCAATATATGTGCCAACAGGGATGCTCGATTTTGGTGGAACTGCACAAAAACTTTGGGTGCTTCATTGCCTCGACAGCTTACTTCCTTTCTTGTTAGTCGCTAATCTCGGCTTGCATTCTTCCTTTGCTGTCAGTTGCTTGGCTTATCTCGGCTTCCTGTCAAAGGAAGTAGTAATTGATATGCTACCTCACACAGCTTGGTACTGGTATTTATCCTGATTATTGTGCTTGTCATATGTATTGGTAATTTGGTATTGTGCTACTGTTTGCCGATTTCATAAAGGTGTAACTTGGAGCCTGAACTCCGAGGCAAATCATTACATCGGGTGATTTCAGTAGAGTTGCACAAAAAGATCAGATGGACAGGTACTTATGCTGCTATGTACTCCAAAGTTCACTCAGACAAGCATCGATGTTGACAAGAAGAAGTGCCTATATTCATTCGAGTATCAACCGGCGTCAACCAATTGTCAAACTCCAAGTATTAGGAGAGTGAATGCCAAAACTATTTCTTGGCGCATAGCCCAGAAAAACGCAGTCCAGTCTTTGGTCCCAACTTGTGCCTTTTGGTTATCGGCACATATGGTAGCAAACTGTATGGCATGGACTCTAAAGAGTCCAGAAAAGTTGGTTGACGCATATATTCATCTGGCACTTAATCAGTCTGCATGCCAGGGATACTCCATTTCAGTTGAACTATACAAAAAATTTGGGTGGTACATTTTCTCAACCGCCTCCTTTCTCGTCCGCAATGTAGAATTTTGGGGAGATACATGACCAAGATGATCCAGTAAACTAGTTGGATGAAAGTAGTGGCCAAGTTGCTCAAACCTCCCTCGGCACGAGGCCACTATTTGAGGATAAACCTACAAGCAAAGTTCAGATTGTCTGTGCTGCCTCTTATGTACTCGAAAGTTTACTCGTACAAGCATTAATTTTAGCAAGAAGTACCTCCGACTGAACTCCATTTACCAGTCTGCAATGTAAAATTTTGGCGAGCTACAGGACCAAGATGAGCTAGTAAACTAGTTGGATGAAAGTAGTGGCCAAGTTGCTCAAACCTACCTCGGCACAAGGCCACTATTTGAGGATAAACCTAGAAGCAAAGTTTAGATTGTCTGTGCTGCCTCTTATGTACTCGAAAGTTTACTCGTAGAAGCACTAATTTTAGCAATAAGTACCTCCGACTGAACACCATTTACCAGTCTATACCCTGGGTAATTAAAGTTCGTCCATGGATCATATTGGCTGTGATCTCAATCATTTGGATGCATAAACATACTGAACATGTGTATATCTGAATCTTTTTGTGAATTATCTATGAATATTGTAATGTGATCTATCAATCATTTGGATCCATAGACATGCTGAACTTGTGTATATATGAATCTTTTGAGTTGTTGATAGTGAATGTTGGCTATGAATATTAACGTGTCCTATGAGCCTATGTTTGATACGAATGTTTACCTTTTTTTTGTGCTTGTGTGTGAACTTGTTAATATGCGTACTGTGGGGTATGTGACGTGTGGGTGTCAACGGCACACCTTCTTCTCGAGAAGAATTGCACCTGCTTTGTTAGGGTAGGAACGGCGCATCAACTATTTTTAATCTTTTTGCTCTGTCTTACCCCCTCCCCCACTCAACCCCTGCCGTAATGTTTTCGGCCTCAAAACAAACATAGTACTGCGTTGTTTTTGGGGCTTGATGAAAAATTGAGTGCTGGTTTCTGTAGGTTTGCCCGCCCAGCAAATGGGCTGCTGGTCCACCACGGACTAGGAGGCTAAAAATACAAGTTGTATGGTGCAGAGGCAAGTAAAAACGCCATCGAGAGCCATCCACTGAAGAAACAAAAATCGCCCCTGATGTGCTTCTTTAGTCTTGCTGCCGGCCTCCTCTATAATCCAGTTCACTCAGGGACCTGGTATTATTTTTTCCATAGGGCGAACAAGTATCAGCTAGGCCTAGGTTTTGTATTTTAACATGCATAGCCAACGACATACGGTGACAGTGGTTTCAACTTATTTTTTAGGTCCATACTGGCCTATGGGCTTTTTCTTAAGGATCGGAAGCCCAATATATTTTTTAACCACATTATATATATTTATATTATTACTATTATCGTATATTTTATAGACTTATATATACATTATAAAAACATCCCACGTGTTATTAACTTATAAAAGTAAATGTTTAACAGAAGTTGGCATGGAAAATCCTGGTTGTTTTTGACTCACAGGCAAGGAAAATCCTGGTGATTGCGTACAAAAGCTTGCAAAGATTTTAAGGACAATGTAATAATAACGCGCTCATTTTTATTTTGAGCAATAACTCGCTAATTTGTTAATTATGTATATAAAAAATGTGCCTCTCCGGTTTATTTTTGATATTAATTGCTCCTTCTAACATAACATTATATTATAAAATGGGCCGGGATTTCTTAGATAATATAAATGGGCCGCATTGACGTGAAATTATTTGTTCACGTCAAATGGACTGTACATTCTAGAAAACATGGGTTAAATATATCCCACATTTTTGCAGGCTGACATGTGGGATAATAGGTCGAAGCCAACGCAGGGCGTTGTCAACTTGGTCGGCATGCACCTTCAATCTCTCGTCTTCTTCCTCCAGCGTCGCCTGGACCGCCTGGTCCGGCCTCCGGCGGCTAGCGGCTCTGCTTAGCACGCATCTCTGCGAAGCGCTACCCCACCGCCGGCCAGGCTATCCCTCCACCCCTCCACACCTCCTGTTATTCTCCACCGACTGTAGCCCCACGCCGCACCAGAACCAGTTATAACCCTTCTCCTCCACTCAATCTCCGACTCCACTGTCGCGTCTTCCCATCTCCGAGTCGTTCCCGTCTGGGGCCTCGCCTCGTCCACTGCCTCACTGCGCTTGGTGCGGCGTGGTTAACAAACGAGAGTCATCGGAAGAGAACTGTACGTGGAGAGCCTGACGGCTGGGACCCACGAGGTCCATGGTCGCACGCAAGGAAAGTTCCTCCTTATTAAGCTAAAAAAATGTTTCCTCCACCTGACAGCTGGGACCCACCGGCTATATCTTTGCACGGAAGGAAGTGCCTCCTTATTATGCGAAAAAAATTATTCCTCCCATTGACAGCTGGGACCCGTCAGATTTGGTGGCTGACTTGTGGGCCTACTAAGAGGACGTGTACGCAGGGCTTTGTCAACTTAATCAACAAATGATTCTAGCAGCTGGACCACTGGATGTTAATCCAACAGCCGTTCTCCTTCTTCAACCTCTTTTCTTGCTCCTGTCTCCCGTGGGCGGCACCCCGGCTATGCTACCGCACACCCGAACCAGTCAAGTTTCCCACTCCTCTCCATCTGCGACTCCACTGCCCCGTCTTCCCCATCTCCGGGTCGTTCCCGTCTGGGGCCTCGCCGTCGTCCACCCGCCTTTGGTGTGCTAGGCATGGTGTGGTCACGTGGTAAGCAACCGAGATTCATTGGAAGATGACTGTACGTGACAGGCTGAAAGTGGGGACGCACCACGCCCATGGACGCGGAACGGGGCATGGTCAACGTGGTCAAGGAACGACTTCCATCGGAAGTGTACTATACGTGGAGAGGCTGAGAGCTGGGTACACAGCCGCAACAAGGAAGTACCTCCTTATTACGCGGAAAATAATAATTCCTCCACCTAACAGCAGGGACCCACGGGACGGGCCATCGTATTTTGTGAAAAAACGTTTCCCCCCTGACTGTTGGGACCCATCATACGGGTCACCGTATTTCGCGAAAAAACGTCCCCCCCCCCCCCCCCCCGCTGTCAGCTCGGACCCACCGGAAGTGCCTCCTTATTACGCACAAAAAAAAGAATACTCCCCCTGCTAGTTGGGACCCACCTTGCTGGGTGGTTGACTTGTGGGCCTACTAAGTTAATGGAGACAGAGTGCTTTGTCAACTTAGTCAATATGAACGATTCTAGCTCCAGTGACCGTATGATGTCCATCCAACGGCCGTAGTGCTTCTTCAACCTCTGGTCTTATTGCTCGAGCCGCCCAAAGCAGTGCCAGTCGTGCCGCATGCTCCTGCCTCCCGTGGCTGGCTGTGCTGCCGCGGAAGCCTCACCGCCCCTACTATTCCCACCGCTGGCTAGGCCCTACGACGACAGCAACCTCACACCGCAGCCGAACCAGTGAACCCTCATATTCCTCTCCGCACGGGTTTCCACTGCCGCGTCTTCCCCGGCTCCGCATCATCCCCTTCCTAGGCCTCGCCGTCGTCCACCGCCCTGGTGCTCTCAGCACGGCGTGGTCAACGTGGTCAAGGAACGACTTCCATCGGAAGAGTACTGTACGTGGAGAGGCTGACAACTGGGTCCACGGCCGCAGCAAGGAAGTGCTTCCTTGTTATGCGCAAAATAATTATTCCTCCACCTTACAACGGGGACCCACCGGACAAGCCACCGTATTTTGCGAAAAAAACCTTTCCCCTGACTGCTGGAACCCACCAACTACATCTTCGCACGCAAGGAAGTGCGTCCGGGCAAAAAAACCATTCACCCCCCTGACTACTGGGACCCACCAGCTACGTCTTCGCAGGCAAGGAAGTGCCTGACAGTCGGGACCCACCTGGTCAAAGCGTACGTAGCGTTGTCATTCTGGTCGCGAATGTGTACGTACATACTGGTCAATGTAGAGGCGCACACGTGTCGTAGTAGACGCGCGCACGTAGCATGTACATGTACGTACAGCGGCGAGGGTGCAAGAAAGTATATACGGCCACGTACGTACATACGGGTGGGGTCTCGAACGTCTACTCACCTGTACGTACGGCCAGGGCTCGTGTACATGGCTGAGTCGGAATGGAGAAACAGCGTCGTCGTTGTGTTCATGGGGAGCCAACCGGCTGGGTCAGGACGGAATGCGTCGTCGTGTTCATCGGGAGGGCTTGGACAGAATAGCCAATGGAAACGAGGCCTGGCATACGCAGAACGAAGGAAACGGCCTTGTGTTCGACCGGCCACGTTCGAAACGGGATCCTGTTCATTGGGAGGGGTCTGGAGTACCGCAAAATGGAGGAAGCAGACCTCCTACGGTCGAAATGAGGGTCCTGTTGATCGGGAGGGGTGTGGCGTACCGCAAAACGAAGGAAACAAACTTGTGTTGGAGCGCTACGGTCGAAACGGGAGTCCTGTTCATCGGGAGGGGTGTGGCGTACCGCAAAACGGGACTCCACGGGATACTTTTCATCTCCACCGTCGACCCCCTCCAGCCTCCACGGGCTGTTCATCCACCATCGACCTCCTCCAGCCTCTACCTGCGACTGTTCATCCACGGGCTCCTATTCATCCAGCCTCGACCGCGCGCTACTCCACCGGCTACTGTTCAACCAGCCCTCTCCATGGGCTCCTATTCAACCACCCCTCCACGAGCTATTCATCCAGCCCTCCACCGTCTACTGTTCATCCAGCCCTCCATGGAGTGGTCCTGTTCATCCTGCCCTCCACGGGGTCCTGTTCATCCAGCCCCAACCGACTCGATCGATCGGGGTCCTGTTCATTCAGAGGCAACACCACGGGGTCCTGTTCATCCACCACCACCGGGAACTGTTCATCCAAACCCCCTCAGCAACGCTCACTGTTCATCCACAGGCAGCATCGATCGACATCAGTTAGCAGCAGTAGCGAAGGAATCGCTCGATCAGGTTTAGTTAACAGCCATCGATCCATCGCTCAGGTTCAGTAACGTGTAGCATGCAGTGCAATCGCTCGGGTTTAGTTATAGCCCAACGCCTCACTCGGGTTCAGTTAGAGCCCAATGCCTCGCACCCACGCGCGTGCGTGTATGAGAGAAACGTGCATCGCTCGGCCACGACTACCCACCGTAACCTGGAACACCCCGATATTTTCCTCGCCCTCGCTTCCACCATGGTTTTTTCCGTGATGGACGGCCCAAAGAATGTCATGCAGCTGCGTCTCCGGCCCACCCAGGGCGAAAAGCCCATTTTCTGTCATGTTTTTTTGTCATAGAAGTAGGAGCCCACCACATCTATGATGATACCGGGTTTTGTCACAATTATTGTCATAGAAGTGTCATAAGTATGACAGAAAAAATTTCGTTCGGCCCAAAATGTCACGGATGTTTCATTTTTTTGTAGTGACAACTTCCCATCCAGTCAAGATCGTTCGCGCGCTTCTTGACGGCGGCGAACTTGCGGATGGAGTTGACCATCATGTCGTCCATGCGAGAGGTGAAGCCGGCATCGGTGAGGGCTACGACACCGGCATTCGCCAGCACCCACTACAAAAAAATACACTTCCGTGATGATACGTGTTTGTCACAGTAGGTCGCTTTTTTGTCATGCATGTACATCCATGACAAATTTATGTCAGAATCAAGATAGTCATACCTGTGCTGTCATAGAAGTGTTCCATGACATTACCAAAATTATCATCACAGAAGTGTCCACTTCCATGACGATAAATCGCGTGTCATAGAAGTGCTTTCGTCAAGGGTGACCGACACGTGGCATCCACCGTAACGGAACGCCGTTAAGCTATCGGGTCGGGTTTTGGATCCGATAACCCGTTAACAGCCCCGACCAATTGGGATTTTCCACGTGTAAAATCATCATTGGCTAGAGGAAATACGTGTCGGCTCATCATTGGGACAGATGTCAACCACTCATTGGACGGAAGGCGCCTATGATACGTCGACACGTGGCACGGCCCAACAGAGGCCCATTCCTGTGAAAAGGCCGACCCGTTTGACTTGTTCAAAAGCTGGTGGGCCGGCCCATGGAAAGCCTGTTAACGTCTTGTTCGAATATAGCCCATTGACAGCCCGCTAACCCAAGGCCCGTTGCACCCTATCCGAATTAGGCCCAGTAGCGGCATCTGGGCCATCCGATATGATTCCAGCCCGCTTTCACTTCTGGACCATGTATGGCCCATGACGTCTTTTGGCCCATATGAGGCCCTATGTAACTCTTGGCCTACTAACGGCCCGTGGAGAAACTGGGCCGTAATGAACAGTGTATCACTTTACACCCATTAACGGCCCGTGGTGAAACTGGCCCGTAATGAACAGTGTATCACTTTATACCCATTAACAGCCCGTTATTGCGTTGGGCCATTTCCAGCCCATGTTATCTTCCGGCCTTCTCAGAGCCCATTTATTCTTGGGCTCATTTCCAGCATTTGTTTACTTACGGCCCGTTACTATCATTTTCTGCTTGTGGGCCAAATTCAGCCCGTGGTTACAGTCGGCCCGTTTGTGGCCCGTTAATACGTTGGGCCGATTTCATATCGTCATCAAATACGCCTATTAACGATGGCCCGTTATGGTCAGCCCATGAACGGATGATTCCAACTCTAGCCCGTTTACGGCCATAATGCGGTCTGTTTGGCCCATGTTTGGCCAATCGATTATACGGCCTGTATAAGGCCCATTGATAATACGGCCCGCAGAAGGCCCATTGTTTCTACGGCCCATAGAAGGCCCATTGTTTCTATGGCCCATAGAAGGCCCACTATTTCTACGGCCAGTATGAGGCCCGGTGTCACTACAGTAAATATTAGCCCATGGTTATTGTGGCCTACTTTTAAAAAATAGGTTATTGCAGCCTCTAGCTAACCGCAGAAAAAGAACTGCAATGACTGCAAGAAAACAAATAAACAAGATAACAAGGAAATAAATAAGCAAGCAACTAACGCTAGGCTATCACGGCTATTACACATATTACATCCATTGGGCATCAAAGTTCGCCACCAGTGCAAATATAGGGAGCAAAGCAGCATATCATATGCACTGGTTGTCAAAGTTGGCGACCAGCGCGAATAAATGCCGTAGCAAAACAAATCCAGAACTGAAACCATTTCAGAAGATCTCAAGAAACAATATCCTGGGTACCCATAATGCTGGCAACATGCTTAGCAAGCTCATTAACTTTCTCTTGTTTGGCGCTTAAATCCTCCAGCGCTTGCTGTTGCACCAGAAAATATGCATCTGAATTCTGCATGGACTTCCTTAGTCCTTCAGCTTCCTGTCGCAGCACATCTGATCGATGTCTTTCAACTTGAAGTTGAGACTCAAGAAGACGAACTGATTCAGGCAGCCAGTTCGAAGAGCTTGTGCCAGCAGTAGTGGTCAGTAACTCGAACACTACATCAAGACAGGACTTTTGGGTTCCCTCACTGTCGTCAAGTTAGTTTTTATCAGCTTTCTTGGAGACCAACAGGGATGTCTCACTATCTTGAACCTTATCCGCATTACTTCCTTTACCATTGGATAACGCGGTACTGTTCTCCAATATTTTGTCCGCATTCTAAAAGAGAAACAAGCAGACACATCACATGTTTACCATGTTGTATATGAAACTCATTTTGGTAAATGAGTTCAGTAGTAAAGTGGATAGGATAACAGCATGAAACAAACATATATCTATGTACCATGGTCACTTTATGGTCTATACCATTCTAGTTTTTGTTGCCAAATCAAGATAGAGACACAGTTCAAATAATATTTTTCAAGACAAAGCAGAATAGACAGAATATAAGTGTGGGTAACTATAGAGCAATAACAACACTTGTAATGTGCATGACATGAGAACATAACTGTTTATTCAATTGAAACTGAAATCAACATAGAGCAGGTTACAACAAAAAACCAGTTAAAGAAACAGGTTTAAAACATACCTGTTGCGCCATTGGAGTTCCAATTCCATCCTTCAAATTTGAAAATAGTTGGTATGAGTAAATACAGTCATGCAAGAGCAAAGGAGTATGAACCATAGCTACAGAACCTGACCTGAGAACAAATCTTCTGCTCGTTTAAGCGTTGAGTTGGGATTCGGAGTGGTGGTCCTCGTGCTTTGGGCACTGCAGTTCCCTTACTAACTGCTCGTGTTTGGGTGCTCTGTGGTGGAGACGGTGCTGTGTCAACTGGAACTGGGTTACTATCTGCCGGGGTTGGGGTTAGAAGGGGTGTAGCTGGTTCTCTGTCCAACTGGGTAGGGGTACAATCTGCGAGAGTCTGGGTTATGTGTGGTGGATCTGGTCCTTGGGCAAGTACAACCGTGGTTCTACCTGCATCAACTCGTAGCACTATCTTTTCTGAAGATCGTGTTGTTACTCCCTTAGATACTGCCATCACGCTCTCCAATTCAAATGGCTGATAAACAAGAAAAGTGATTGAAAGTATAGACATTCTATGATAGACAGGTGCAATGGATAGTGGGGAATAAAAGAGGGCATTAAATAATTCATATTTATGTTGTCTAACCAAACAGGATAGCATGACACAATTTCACATATATGATGGCTAACTAAATAGGATAGCATGACACAATTTCACATTATGATGGCTAAATAAAAAAGATGGAAAGACATAGTTCAAAATATGAGACTATGTAAACAGGATGACATGACATAACTATATAATGTGTTTATTAAATAGGTTGGCATGCCATAATTCACATACATTCACTGATAGAATGCCATAATCCAAAATATGATGACTGTAAACACTAAACAGGATGAGATGATATAACTATATGATGTCTTTATTAAATGGGTTGTCATGTCATAATTCACATAGATGATGTGTATGTACTATGTAAACATGATGGCATGATATAATTCAAATATATGATTTATATAGTAAGGAAGTAAGAAGATGGCAATCCATATATGATGTAAAAACTAAGCAATGCAAGACAACATGCATGACATGGTAATATAACCCTGCCAAGTTTGAGCATAGACCTCAGGGGGAAAATAGGACTGGTCATCAGTCTCTGAATCCTCCTCTGAGGAGCTCTCTGTAACCAGCAAGATATCTGCTTCAGCAGGTAGCATTGTCTGCTCTGAATACCTTGTTTTCACTCTAGATACTTCCATCACCGCTTCAAATGGCTGATGCACAGGAAGAGTAGTTGAATATACAAACGTTGTTGCCAAATGGAACACGTAATACAAAAAAATGATAGCATGATATAATTCACATAGATGATGATTGGCTAAACAGCACGGCATTGCATAATTCACATATATAATGCCTTTGCAACAAGATAGCATTGTACAATTCACATATATAATGTCTTGCAACAAGATGGTAATGCATAATTCACATATATGGTAATTAGACACTGAACAGGTGGCAGTCACACAAAGCATGTCTAAACTAATCAAATGACATAGCAATGCGAGACACCATACGCACGATATGAGCAACATAACCCTGCCAAGTTAGAGCATACACCTCGGGGGGAATAGGACTGGTCATCTGTCCCTGAATCCTCCTCTGAGGAGCTATCCGTAACCGGCGAGATATGCGCTTCGTCAGATAGCATAGTCTTCTCTAAAGACCTTGTTTTCACTCCAGAATTTGCCATCGCCGTGTCAAATGGCTGATGCACACGAAGAGCAGTCGAATGTAATAACATTTTTGACAAATGTAATATGTAACAAAAAAAGGATGGCCTGATATAATTTACATATAAGATGACTGGCTAAGCAGGATGGCATTGAAAAATTTACATATATGATGCCTGGCTAAACAAGATGGCATTGCATAATTCACATAAACGATGAATAAACTAAACAAATGGCATTCTCACAAAGGATGTCTAAACTAAGCAGATGACATATTTGATGTATAAAGTAAGCAATGCAAGACACCATATGCATGATATAACCTACATCAGCATGCCAAGTTAGAGCGAAGACCTCATGGGGTAAATAGGAGTTGTCTTCTCCTTCTGAATCCCCCTCAAAACAGATATCTTCCTCTCGATTACAATCCGAAATGCGTGGAGGGGGAGCTGCCTTTGCGCCTACCATGGAGCGACGTCTGCATGAAATTTTATTGCCACACAAGGTCGTCTCTTTTGCTCTACATGTTCAGTTCCATTGTTTACAATAACTGCCATGCATAGGAATAAAACATAGTGAGATTATGTAAGGAGTGCATGCAGAAATCCAGAGTGATGGTAGCAACCTGTGGATAGACCCAAAACCAATAATAGCAGGCAAATAATGGCTTCAGTTAAAAATACAGATAATGGCTTCTTTACTGTTTGTTTCCCACCCAACATGAAACTCATAGTAGACACCAGAGATTAACCAGATAGTAGATAGATACTATTGATAGCGGCCCCGATATGTACCCCGCAACCATTTAAAAACTCAAGTTTGACCATTAGTTTGGAGCTGACTCAGAGTCTAATCGGTGAATAGGACGATAAAGTACACTAGTAGAAAACAGGGCTTTGGTCCAGGCCGGGTCAGCCCATTAGTCCCGGTTCAGTCCAAAACTGGGACCAATGGGGGCATTGGTCCCGGTTCGTGAGCCCAGGGGGCCTGCCGGGCCACGTGGGCCATTGGTCCCGGTTCATCTGGACCTTTTGGTCCCGGTTGGTGGGATGAACCGGGACCAATGGGCCTCGCTCCTGGCCCACCACCATTGGTCCCGGTTGGTGGCTTGAACCGGGACCAAAGGCTCCCCTTTAGTCCCGGTTCATGCCACCAACCGGGACCAATGAAGTGCCTATATATACCCCCTCGCGTAAGAGCAGAGCACACTGCTCTGTTTTTTTCTGGCCGATGGGGAGAGGGCTTGGTGGTGCTCTAGCTCACCTCCTATGCACACAAGGTGTTCGATGGAATGCCCGAGCCACACTACTTAAGCTTTCTCCTCTCCAAGCTCGACCTCCAAGCTCCATTTTCCACAATATTTGTCTAGGTTTAGCGGTCCGACACGCCCCGTCCCCATCTTCACCGCCGTCGATCACCCGCGCCGAGCTCATCGCCGGCACCACCGTGGTGAGCCTCTTGTTCTTATCTTCTTTCTGAAAGGAAAAATATTCTTACTTGTATGTTTACATAGATACTTGTATTATTTTCTTACTTTTATTATTGCATCTTATATAGTGCGATGGTTTTGGTATCCGCCCCCGTCGGCCCTCGTCCTGTCTATGATTTGGATGTGGTATATATATTATCTTTATAACTATTGGTTCATTTATTGTTTATGAAAATTATGCCGACCAACGTGACATAGATTTTATTTATGTAGGATGTATGTGAATCGGAAATGCCGACCGACTCTATTGTCGAGAGGTTAAATTTAGTTGAAGAAGAAAACAATTTGTTGAAGGAAAAAATAAAAAAAATTGAGGAGGAGAAGATGATATTGGAGTTGGATGTTGCGGATGTCGTCGATGATCACAAGATCAAGATGGATGCAATGCGCTTGAAGATTAGAAAGATTAGAAAATATGCCATTCATACCGAGGCTTGGTATCATTATGCCGTTGGATCAATTGTTACCTTGGTTGCGATTATGATCGCATTTGTTTTCGCATTGAAATGTTTTACATAGTTTCAATGTATGGTTTAATTAATTAGATGCTCTGGAGAGCTATATGTTGTTAGATGAGAACTATGTATGCACTTCGGTTTTAATGTGATGATGAACTTCTATTAATTTGGACACTTAATTATATATAATGCACGCAGATGAACCGGCAATGGATGTACGGTGATAGACACACCTGCGAGTACATTAAGGGCATGCATGAGTTTCTTGATGCGGCTGAGGCAAATAAGCAGAATGGTTTTATGTGTTGTCCATGCACTGAATGTGGGAATACGAGGTCTTACTCTAACTGGAAAATCCTTCACTCCCACCTTCTTTACAAGGGTTTCATGCCACACTATAATGTTTGGACGAGGCACGGAGAAATAGGGGTTATGATGGAAGACGGCGAAGAAGAAGAGTACGATGACAACTATGTGCCCCCTGAATACGGTGATGCTGCAACGGGGGGAGCTGGTGAAGATCAAGAGGAACTAGATGATGTGCCCAATGATGCTGCAACGGGTGAAGCTGCTGAAGATCAAGAGGAACCAGACGATGTGCTCGATGATGATGATCTCCGCCGGGTCATTGTCGATGCAAGGACGCAATGCGAAAGTCAAAAGGAGAAGCTGAAGTTCGATCGCATGTTAGAGGATCACAAAAAAGGGTTGTACCCCAATTGCGAAGATGGCAACACAAAGCTCGATACCGTACTGGAATTGCTGCAGTGGAAGGCAGAGAATGCTGTGGGTGACAAAGGATTTGAGAAGCTACTGAAAATATTGAAGAAGAAGCTTCCAAAGGATAACGAATTGCCCGACGGTACATACGCAGCAAAGAAGGTCGTATGACCTCTAGGATTGGAGGTGGAGAAGATACATGCATGCCCTAATGACCGCATCCTCTACCGCGGTGCATACAAGGATCTGAACGCATGCTCGGTATGCGGTGCATTGCGGTATAAGATCAGATGAGATAACCCTGCTAATGTTGACGGCGAGCCCCCCAGGAAGAGGGTTCCTGCGAGGTGATGTGGTATGCTCCTTTAATGCCACGGTTGAAACATCTGTTCAGAAACGAAGAGCATGCCAAGTTGATGCGATGGCACAGTGAGAACCGAGAGAAAGATGGGAAGTTGAGAGCACCCGCTGACGGGTCGCAGTGGAGAAAAATCGAGAGAAAGTACCGGGATGAGTTTGCAAATGACCCAAGGAATATATGGTTTGCTTTAAGCACGGATGGCATTAATCCTTTCGGGGAGCAGAGCAGCAATCACAGCACCTGGCCCATGACTCTATGTATGTATAACCTTCCTCCTTGGATGTGCATGAAGCGGAAGTTCATTATGATGCCAGTTCTCATCCAAGGCACTAAGCAACCCGGCAACGACATTGATGTGTACAGGCCATTAGTTGAAGAACTTTTACAGCTGTGGAATGGAAATGGTGTACATACATGGGATGAGCACAGACAGGAGGAATTTAACCTTAAGGCGTTGCTGTTCGTGACCATCAACGATTGGCCCGCTCTCAGTAACCTTTCAGGACAGACAAACAAAGGATACCACGCATGCACGCACTGTTTAGATGACACTGAAAGTATATACCTGGACAAATGCAGGAAGAATGTGTACCTGGGCCATCGTCGATTTCTTCCGACCAACCATCAATGTCGAAAGAAAGGCAAGCATTTCAAAGGCGAGGCAGATCACCGGAAGAAGCCCGCCATGCGTACCGGTGATCACGTACTTGCTATGGTCAATGATTTACACGTAATCTTTGGAAAGGGTCCCGGTGGACTAGCTGTTCCGAATGATGCTGAGGGACACGCACCCATGTGGAAGAAGAAATCTATATTTTGGGACCTACCCTACTGGAAAGACCTAGAGGTCCGCTCTTCAATCGACGTGATGCACGTGACGAAGAACCTTTGCGTGAACCTGCTAGGCTTCTTGGGCATGTATGGGAAGAGAAAAGATACACCTGTGGCACTGGAGGACCTGCAACGTTTGCATGAAAAAGACGGCATGCCTCCGAAGCAGTATAAAGGTCCTGCCAGCTACGCTCTTACGAAAGAAGAGAAAGAAATCTTCTTTGAATGCCTGCTCAGTATGAAGGTCACGACTGGCTTCTCGTCGAATATAAAGGGAATAATAAATATGCCAGAGAAAAAGTTTCAGAACCTAAAGTCTCATGACTGCCACATGATTATGACGCAACTGCTTCCAGTTGCATTGAGGGGGCTTCTACCGGAAAACGTCCGATTAGCCATTGTGAAGCTATGTGCATTCCTCAATGCAATCTCTCAGAAGGTGATTGATCCAGAAATCGTACCAAGGCTAAGGAGTGATGTGGCGCAATGTCTTATCAGTTTCGAGCTGGTGTTCCCACCATCCTTCTTCAATATCATGACACACGTCCTAGTTCATCTAGTCGACAAGATTGTCATCCCGGGGCCCGTATTTCTACACAATATGTTCCCCTTTGAGAGGTTCATGCGAGTCCTAAAGAAATATGTCTATAACCGCGCTAGGCCAGAAGGAAGCATCTCCATGGGCCATCAAACAGAGGATGTTATCGGGTTTTGTGTTGACTTCATTCCTGGCCTTAAGAAGATAGGTCTCCCTAAATCGCGGTATGAGGGGAGACTGACTGGAAAAAGCACTCTTGGAAGTGACTCAATAATATGCAGGGACGGATATTCTTGGTCTCAAGCACACTACACAGTTCTACAGAACTCTACCTTGGTGACCTCGTATGTCGATGAACACAAGAACAGTCTGCGCTCCAAACACCCGGAGCAGTGCGATGACTGGATTACATGTGAACACATCAGGACTTTCAGCAGTTGGTTGGAAACACGTCTCAGAGGTGACAACACTGTTTGTGATGAGTTGTACTTGTTATCTAGGGGACCATCTTTGACTGTATTGACTTACGAAGGATACGAGATAAATGGGAATACATTTTACACGATCGCCCAAGATCAAAAGAGCACCAACCAAAACAGTGGTGTCCGCTTTGATGCAGCAACCGAGAGCGGAAAGGACACATATTATGGTTGCATAGTGGACATATGGGAACTTGACTACAGACCTGATTTTAAGGTCCCTTTGTTTAAGTGTAAATGGGTCAATCTGTCAAGCGGCGGGGTACAGGTAGACCCACAGTACGGAATGACAATAGTGAATCTGAAAAATCTTGGGTACACTGACGAACCGTTCATCCTAGCCAATGATGTGGCACAGGTTATCTATGTGAAGGACATGTCTACCAAACCGAGAAAAAGAAAAGATAAGGAAGCGAATACATCATACGATGAGCCAAAGCGCCACATAGTTCTTTCAGGAAAAAGAGACATCCTGGGAGTGGACGGCAAGACAGACATGTCTGAAGATTATGAAAAGTTTCATGAAATTCCTCCCTTCAATGCCAAGGCTGACCCAAGCATCCTCATAAACGATGAAGATTGTCCATGGTTACGGCGCAATAAGCAAATGACACAAGCGAAGAAAAAGTGAAGACTTTCTCCCACAACTATTATGATGATACCATGCCAACTTTGTAACACACAAGTATGCTATGCCAACTTTTTCAGAGTTCATTTGAAAACTATGAATTTAGGTCGAATTTTCTCTATAGGTGCATCTATGTTCATTTTTTAGTAAAGTTAATCACAAACCTGTGATTCACACAAATTTCAAAGAATTCAAATTTTAACTATTCAAGTTTGAAAACTAATGGCACTAACAAAGAGTTTATAATTTTTCTAAAACTAATGGCACTAACAGAAAGTTTATAATTTTCGGAGTTCATTTGGAATTCATTTGAAATGCTTTTCAATTTCAGGGTCTTATAGCTCGAAAAAATCAGTAAATGCATGAAAAATAACAAATGAAGTCAGAAAGGGTTGAAAATTGATGATGTGGCTTTGAATGGTGCATTTTGAACACAGAAAAAATATGGAGTTCAAATAAGTTCAAGAAAATGAAATCCCTTTGTAACAGATGATCATTCGTCCGAAACCCTGATACTTCGAAAGAGATTGTCCGTTTTGTACAGGAAGTGCATCCAGTTTTTGCCGTAACCATCTCAACTTGTTGCACATGCTATGTGCGTGAAATGATGATACCGTGCCAACTTTCAACCTTTTCGGAGTTCATTTGAAATGCTTTTCAAATTCAGGGTCTTATAGCTCAAAAAAATCAGTAAATGCATGAAAAATAACAAATGAAGTCAGAAAGGGTTGAAAATTGATGATGTGGCTTTGAATGGTGCATTTTGAACACATAAAAAATATGGAGTTCAAATAAGTTCAAGAAAATGAAATCCCTTTGTAATAGATAATCTTTCGTCCGAAACCCTGATACTTTGAAAGAGATTGTCCGTTTTGTACATGAAGTGCATCCAGTTTTTGCCGTAACCATCTCAACTTTGTTGCACATGCTATGTGGGTGAAATGATGATACCATGCCAACTTTAACCTTTTCGGAGTTCATTTGAAATGCTTTTCAATTTCAGGGTCTTATAGCTCAAAAAAATCAGTAAATGCACGAAAAGTAACAAATGAAGTCAGAAAGGGTTGAAAATTGATGATGTGGCTTTGAATGGTGCATTTTGAACACAGAAAAAATATGGAGTTCAAATAAGTTCAAGAAAATGAAATCCCTTTGTAACAGATGATCTTTCGTCCGAAACCCTGATACTTCGGAAGAGATTGTCCGTTTTGTACACGAAGTGCATCCAGTTTTTGCCGTAACCATCTCAAATTTGTTGCACATGCTATGTGGGTGAAATGATGATACCATGCCAACTTTCAACCTTTTCGGAGTTCATTTGAAATGCTTTTCAATTTCAAGGTCTTATAACTCAAAAAAGCAAAAGGAATCAACTAAAAAGTTTTTATAAACCTCTAGTATTTTTATAACTAAACTTATATAAAATTTATGCAACTTAAATTCAGAAAGTATTTTTTGTTCAACACATTAATAGCAAAAATAATTTAATAGCAAAAAAATAACAAAATTTGTTTTTGATTAAAACAGATATTAAAAATAACCTAAAATTACCAAATAGAGTATAATGATAAAACACTGTAATATTAAGTAGCAGGAAAAAGAATCACTCAAAAATCTAACTTCATAGTAAAGTTATTCATAAACTAGTGATTCACATACATTTTAAAACTATAAGTATTTAGTACAAATAAAAAAATAAAAAGCAAAAAATAAAACAAAAGAAGAAAACAAAAAAAATTCAAATTTTAAAACTAATGGCACAAACAGAAAGTTTATAATTTTTGTGACCTAAAAGCAAAAAGAAATCACTAAAAAACTATAAGTATTTAGTACAAATAAAAAAAGCAAAAAAGAAAACAAAAGAAGAAAACAAAAAATCAAATTTTAAAACTAATGGCACTAACAGAAAGTTTATAATTTTTGTGACCTAAAAGCAAAAAGAAATCACTAAAAAACTATAAGTATTTAGTACAAATAAAAAAGGAAAAAGGAAAAAAGAAAACAAATAAGAAAACAAAAAATGCCACCTACTAGGCCTCCACGGCGTGAATACGACTAGAAACCCTTCCATGGGCCAGGATTCAGGCCCGCAGAAGGCCCAGCAGGCCCAACAGGCATAGCAGTGCACAGATTAGGCCCGTAAGCCTGCAATAGAAAGGAGCTCGAGAGGGATGTGGCAGCGAGGCTTATAAACCACTCCGAGCCCCTCTCAACTAGCAAGGTGGGACTAAACTTACGACCGCACCGCGCCAGCACAGGGCATTTGGTCCCGGTTGGTAGCACCAACCGGGACTCAAGGGGTGCATTGGTACCGGTTCGTAACACCAACCGGGACGAATGCCCCCTTTAGTCCCGGTAGGTGCGACCAACCGGGACCAAACGCCTCTGCTTCCCGCGCTTTGGGCTGCCGAAAAGAGGCCTTTGGTCCCGGTTGGTAGCACCAACCAGGACCATAGATGCGCATTCGTCCCAGTTCGTGCGACGAACCGGGACCATAGGTCCGCCTATATAAGCCCACACTTGCGAAAATTTCACCAACTGCTCCTTTCCCCATCGCCGACGCCGCCAGGCTGCTCGTCCTCCTCGTCGCCGTCGCCGCACCCTGCACCATCCCCGTGTGCTTGCCGTCGCCGCGCCCTGCCCCGTCGCTGTCGCCGCGCCTTGTCGCTGTCGTCGTCGTTGCGCCCTCCTGCCCGTCGCCGGCCGCCCTGCCCCGAGCCCGCTGCCGTCCGCCCTACCCCGAGCCCCACCTCCTTGTCCCCATCGCCATGTGCCGCCCCGAGCCCGCCGCCATTCCCGTCGCCGTGTGCCACCCCGAGCACGTCGTCCCCGTCACCGCGTGCCGCCCCGCGCACGCCGTCCCCGTCGCCGGCATCCCTGAGCCCGTTGTCCTCCTTCCCGTCGCTGGCCTCCTCTCCCCGTCGCTGCCCGCCCCTAGTGAGCTCTCCCCTTTCCCATCCCCGTCGCCGCCGACGCCACCCATTGCCGCCGCTGCTCTCTGTTTATACGTTCATAGATTTGTTTTCATGTATGTATGAATGTCGATATGTATGTACGTATGGATATGGCTATATATGCATGTATTTTCTCTGTGTTTATATGTTCATATATGCAAAAGTTACATTTTTAGAAAATCATCTATATATGTTCATATATGCAAAAGTTCTATATGAATGTGGCTATATGTATGTTCATGTAAAATAATTTTGCTCGATGACCTTTTTGTTCACGATGTTCATATAATTTTTTTCATGTATGTATGAATGTCGATATGAATTGTACCTATGATGTTTTTTTATTCATAGATGAATATGTATGTGGCTATGTGAATATGCAAAGAAGAGGAGATGAGGAAGACGATATATTTTCTTATTCGTGGGTGTGTCGAGAGGGTCGTCGATAACTTTAGTGCATTTTAGGTTATTTTCATTTTAGGTCATTTTAGGTCGTGGGTGTGTCGAGAGGGCGGCCGAGGGGTCGAGGGTCGTCGAACATGAGAGGGGGGATGATAGATGATGATGAGGGGGGGAGGGGGGACGTCGGACATTCATGAGAGAGGCGGGGAAGAAGGGGAAGAAGAGGGAGAAGAAGAGGAGAGGAAGTCTTCTCCTCTATTATTTCTCCTCCTCTATTCTTTCTTCTCTTCTTTTTTCTTCTTCTTCCTATATGTATTAGTTTTTTTTATTTAGGTTATTAATTAGTAGATATTAATTTTGTTCATATATGTATGGATGCATGTGATATGTATGTATGTATGTATCGGGTATGTCGTTGTCGATATACCCCCTACCCGATAACTTCGACATGAGGGGGTCGAGAGGGGGTCTAGGGTCGCCGAGGGGTCGAGGGTCGTCGAACATGAGAGGAAGAAGAGGATAAAAAAAGAAGAGGAAGAAGAAAAAAAGAGGAGAAGATCTCCTCTATTCTTTCTTCTCCTATTTTTTTCTTCTTCCTCTTTTTTTTATCGGGAACGAGGGTCATCGAGGGTCGCCGAGCAGTAGAGGAAACCCTAAATAGCAAGTATCGTGGGTGTCAGATACATGTGGCCATCGGTGTCGGACAGTACATACACGTCCCACAAGTGACGCGGGCTTCGACGCCCACGTCACTTGTGGGACGTGGATGTAGTGTTCGACACCGACGGCCACATGTATCTCACACCCACGATACTTGCTATTTAGGGTTTCCTCTACCGTTCGGCGACCCTGACCCTCGACGACCCTCGTTTTTGATAAAATAAAGAGGAAGAAGAAGAAAAAAAAGAGAAGAAGAGAAGAAGCAGAAAAAAAAGAGGAGAACCCTCGACGACCCTCGTTCCTGATAAAATAAAGAGGAAGAAGGAAAAAATCTTCTTCTCCTCTTTTTTTCTTCTTCTTCCTCTTCTTCTATTTTTTTCCTTCTTCTTCCTCTTTATTTTATCGGGAACGAGGGTCGTCGAGGGTCAGGGTCGCCGAGCGGTAGAGGAAACCCTAAATAGCAAGTATCGTCGGTGTGAGATACATGTGGCCGTCGGTGTCGGACACTACATCCACGTCCCACAAGTGATGCGGGCTTCGACGCCCACGTCACTTGTGGGACGTGGATGTAGTGTCCGACACCGACGGCCACATGTATCTCACACCCACGATACTTGATATTTAGGGTTTCCTCTACCGCTCGGTGACCCTCAACGACCCTCGTTCCCGATAAAAAAAGAGGAAGAAGAAGAAAAAAAGAGGAGAAGAAAGAATAGAGGAGATCTTACTCCTCTATTATTTCTTCTCCTCTCTTTTTTTCTTCTTCCTCTTCTTTTTTATCCTTGAAGCGTTGTCGAGGCCACCCCAAACCCTAGAGAAGCAGCGTTGAGGCCACTAATTAATATTAGTTCTATGTTTGCCACAAATATATCCATCTGTCATGTTCGAATAATAATTGCCATGTTGTCCATATTTATAGAAACTATGGACACCGCCCGAGATGAAGTACAAGAAGAGTTGTTGGGGGACATAATCGCACAAGGAAGTGATGCCGTCTGCTTGTTGTTTCTCAACGACACCGATGGTCTGGAAGCAGCTGGCTATGATTATGACAGCTCCGGTGACCTAATGCCGGTGCAAGAAGGAGACTGTGAGGACGGCTCCGGTGACCCAATGCCGGTGCAAGAAGGAGACCGTGATGACGTCTCCGGTGACCGAACCGAGTCCGGCCAGGTATATATATTAGTTAAGCTTCTACTGACTAGCTAATTGATGCATTCATTGTTTTGGTATGTACACATATTAATTAAGTCTTTGTTCTTTTTTCTAGCCCTCCGGATCAAGCACAACTTCGGTAAAGAGACGAGGCCCGAAGAAAAAGTTGAGCCCGGATGAAAAGTTTGAGATCATAGCAATCGCGCCCGACGGCCAACCGATTGAACACCTCCGGACAGAGAGCACATTTATTGCTCAGTGCGGGGTTTTGGTTAGGGACAAGATGCCGATCAGCATCCAGCAATGGTTAAAGCCGGCTACAGAAGACCCTGAGGTGTCTTATGTCAATGATATGCAGAAAAATGATCTTTGGACTGAGCTAAAGTCAAATTTCACCCTACCGCTAGAGGATGATCCAGAGAAGCCAGTTAAAGAGAAATTAATCAAGTCTTTTGCTCTTAAGAGGATGGCAGAACTATTCAGGAGGTGGAAGAAAGAGCTGAATAAGTTTGTCGAAAATAAAGAGACACCAGAATTCAAGGGCAGACATGAGAAGATCAGAGATCACTGGCCCGCATTTGTGGCCCACAAGGCATCGGAAAAGAGTAAGAAGATGTCGGCGACAAACAAGCAAAATGCTGCGAAGAAGAAGCATCACCATCGCACTGGGTCAGGTGGCTACCTCATAGCCCGGCCTAAGTGGGCCAAGACTGAGAATGATCTGGTTGATAAAGGGATTGAACCAGAGACAATTAACTGGCCAGACCGTTGCCGGACTTGGTTCTTCGGGGTTGGCGGAACATTGGACCCTGTAACAGGGAAGTGCATTTGGATGAACGATCAAATGGACATACCAGTCAGGAAGCTTCAGCAGTATATCGAAGTAGCATAGCAAGGGACGTTCTTTCCAGACAGAGAGAATGACGAGCTCACAATGGCCCTCGGGAATCCTGAGCACCCTGTACGGACACGAGGCACGCCAGGCTCCATTCCATGGAAGGTTTGGTTTCCGGACGCAGGCGGTTACAAATCCCAGGAGAGGAGGAAAAAATTGCAGCAGACCCAAATGCAGGCGCTGCAAGCAAGGGTACAAGCGATAGAGGAACGAGAAGCAAATCGCAGCAAACGTACTGCCGAAGCTTCCCCCAAAGCTACCCCGCCATCTCAGCGGAGAAGCAGCGTGGCTTCCACCGAGCTGCTTCAGCCGGAGCATGCCTTGACGGCTGCTGCTAGCTATCCCGTGGATGCTATCACGGAGTCTCAAAATTGCCACCTTATGACGCAATGGATGAATTTGAAGGTCAGGGCGGCTGTTGGCTCTGTTTATCCTACTGAACCCGGCGCAACTTTTCACTGCCGGCCGATTCCAGAAGGATATGCTAGGGTGATGGTGGATGAAATAACGGAGGGATTTGAGGACCTCCAACTTGACCACCCTACTAGTGAAGGGGAGACTAGGCTGGGGTCTGCTCTGAAGACTCCATGCCTATGGCGGAAGGAGCTCATCAACCTTCCGAACTGGACGCCTCCGCCTCCTCCTCCTCCTCCGGCAAGTCAGGGCACTCCGCCTCCTCCTCCGGCGAGTCAAGGCACTCCGCCTCCTCCACCGCCTCCTCCTCTGGCGAGTGACAATCAGGGCACTCGACCGGCTCCTTCTCCGGCGCGTGGCGGCACTCCGCCTCCTTCTCCGCCTGCGCCGATGCGCCTGAGTAGCCAGCCTCCTCCTTCTCCGCCTCGTCAGCAAGGGCGGAAGAGACCTGCCGCCGCTCCGGCTGCTCCAGTGTGTCGTAGTCCTTCTCCTCTGCCTTGTAAGCAAGTAAAGAAGACAACCGCTCCGTCTGCTCTGCCGGCGTCTAGCAGTACAGCCAGAGGCGGGAGGAAATACAGATTCGTTCCTTCTCTGAAGACTCCAGAGAAGTTACTATACGAGAGGACCTCGGAGGAGAACGCCGAGATCGCACGAGAAGAAGTGAGGAACTACTTTGAAGGGGTGAAAGCAAAGAAACTACTTTGAAGGGCTGCCCTGACAAAACCACCCAAGTCTCCGCCGAAAGGAAACTATGAGCGCATTATTGGAAAGGAATTTGCCGAAGCGGAGCAGTCGGGAAGTACTGTCAGTGATCAAAGGTTGAAAGAACGACGAGCTGGGAAACAAATTGCCCAGCTTGGGAACAAGCGAAGCAATCATGCCCCCGCTCAAGTTGCCTAGCGACAACGTCGCTAATGATCCGAGGATGGTGCCCGGTTATAGCAATCTTGGCGATTACCTGCCCGACGATGTACATTATGATTTCATGGAGGTGCAGATACAAAGATACGAGTATGGGAAGCCTCTTGTCAAAGATGAAAGATCTCTATCAACGATGATGCGAAGATTGCATGATTGGTACTTGAAAATCTGCAGAGACTCTGGGGGGAGGAGTACTTTGTATGTGAAAGTTAAAAAGGAGCATGACCTCGTTGGAATTGAACTGTTGCCTGTTCCATTTGAGGAGTTCTTTCAGTTTTTCAATCAATTGGCCCTCGATAAAACAACGGTCACCTGCTACTGTCTGTAAGTAGTACTACTTCTGTCATTAAGTCTCTCTATATAGCTCAGCTCTTTCATTGCATGTATTTATAATCATCCTCACTATATTATGCAGATTGAAGATCGCCGAATTGAAGAAAAGACAAGTCGGTGATATTGGGTTCATTAACACATATCTCATAGATGCAACTCAGGTTAAATTTCATGCCGCAGATACCGAGGCCAACTTGCTACGATCGTTGGTAATAAATGAAAACAAAGATATAATACTCTTTCCTTACAACTTCAAGTGAGTGTTACTGTCTTCTGCGTATTCGGTTTCCCTTATATATTAGTCAAGGTTATAGTAATGTAATTGATGAGTTATGCATGTGTGTGCAGTTACCACTATATTCTCCTAGAGATTAAGCTTGAGCAGGGACTAGTAACTGTCTTAGACTCAAAACGAAAAGATCCCCAGGACTATGCGGACATGACTCAAATGCTCAAGAAGTAAGTTAAATCGATCATTATCCACCGTATCAGCAACTTTGTTCATTTCCTGATATATCAAGTAATTGTTTTCTTTGTCTGGCAGGGTTTGGAAAAACTTCTCCAAAAAAGCTCCAGGACTCCCGAATAAGCTGCAATTTAGACACCCGAAAGTAAGTACTATAGTAGCATGTTCCGCGCATCTCCTATTGATTGAAGCGCTAGTTTCATCAATACCATTTGGCATTCTTGCTTATCAGTTTGATTGACCTCTATTTCTTGTAAAGTGGTTGTGGCAGGAACAAGGGAATGATTTCTGTGGATACTACGTTTGCGAGTCCATCCGCCACACGACCTGTGAGCGGGGCTACACTGATGAACAATATGAAGTACGTAAATAACAACATTCACAATTTTATTTTATTACCATCATTTGTGTTGAGTTTCATTCATTCATATATATATGTATTGACCCCCTTCTTCAAATTAGATGTTTCGGAAGCGGGATGAACTCCTAGCACCAGCTCGCATGCGAGCAATTCAAGAGGAATTAGCGGCATTCTTTCTTGACCATGTGATCGCTGAAGACAGAGAATACTATGTGGACCATGAGTCTATATAATTATATTTGTAAGAGATAATTATTGTATATATGTAGCCGGTGGTGTCGGATAGATATACGAGAACTTGTTGTTCGACCAATCTCTCGGAGAAGGAGAGGTGGTCGATATCACTTCTCTCTGTATGCATATATGTTCATGACGATCTTCTGTTTCCTTCGTTTGCTTACTAGCTTGCTAGCGTGTCTAGTCCTCTCTATACGTATGTATAGTATGTACCGTCGACCAAGCACAGACATAAGAGAGGACACTTATCTCTATTAATTATAGCTAGCTAACACAATATATGAAACACCTAAATTAACCCCCCAAAACCCCCAACCCCCCCTTTAAAAAAAACAAAAACCCCAGCCACAGAAATGTTGACGCGTGGATGCCTATTGGTCCCGGTTGGTGCCACCAACCGGGACCAAAGGGTCTCCTGCCCGGGCTCCGCGCACAGGCCACGTGGAGGCCCATCTGTCCCGGTTCTGGATTGAACCGGGACTAAAGGGACAGGGCATTAGTACCGACCCTTTAGTCCCGGTTCAGGAACCGGGACAACAGGCCCTTTTTCTACCAGTGGTAGCATGTAATATTAAGCGATGCATAACATAAGCAAACACGAAAGAGTGCGACCTCTCTTGCGGACCCGTGTAGTCCTCGAGGTCTTCTGCTTGGTTGATGATGGTAGTGCAGTTTTCATGGCTGCCAACGGCGGGGAAGAAGAGCTGAGGCGGCGGAAGACAGTCTGGAGGCCGATCCCTGCTGTGCTGGACCCTTCTGTCATTGGAGCAGGAGCGGGACAAACCACGCAAGGTTTTCTTTGACAACTATCTGTAAGAGAAGTAATTCTCTAAGGGCTCATTTGAATTGGAGGATTAAAACAATGTAGGGATAGGAAATAGACAGGAATAGGATAGGAATGCACGTGCAAAACAGAGAATTTAAAAACACAGGATTTCTGCCGATCTGGGAGTTTGATTCACAACAATTGGAAGATCATAGGATGCAAAGAAGCATGGTGAGATTAAGTCAAACCACAAGAAAATGTATGGTTATAATGCTATTATGCTACTATCTCTTAGTCTTGTGCTTCATGAATAGGAATTTGAAAAGGAGGACAAGTGAAAATTAAAATTCCTACGTTTTTTCTTTCAAGGAGACACTAAAGGAACAAATCCGTGTGCTCAGTGGACAATATATATAACATGTAGAGTAAAAAAGAGATGCAACAAGTGTACCTCTTTGGCGAAGCCATGTCGATCTCAGCGTGATTGGGTTGGCCGGTGAGGATGCTCCGGCTGACTTGGCTGTCGGAGGAGGGGAAGAAGATCTTAGGCGTCTGGAGATGGAGCCCGAGGTACTGCTCCGCTGTGATGGAGGGTTTCGTCGTTGGAGTAGCTCCAGTGAGTTGTACGATGCCGAGGCTGAAGCAGGACAAGAGAGACAACGAACAACGTTAACCTGAGTGGAATTCTAATAGCATCTCCAATACATGATGTAAAATACATAACCACAAAGTGCTAGATGTAAAATACATCAGCCGCTCATCTTTGAACTTAACTGTCGAAACTGAATTTAACTGTCGAAACTGAACTTAACTGTTGAAACTGGACGCACTAGCAAGGTGAGGCTACACGTCAGTCGACTGACTTTTTCATCTCTGGTCAGTCGATTTTGCAGCTGTTGGATACGAAATCAGGGGCATGCGGTTCATCTTCAACCTCCACCCCCCTGAGCCGGCCAAACAGCAGCCCCCCGCCGCCCGCGGTGTGCCGCCCCGCCTGCCCCGAAAACACTCCCCACCGCCGGTCCGCCGCTGCCCCGGCCATCCCTCTAGGCCTCCCGTGCCGAGCTTTTTCTCCGGCGATCCCCAGGCCACCGCCCTGCCAACGCCCTACCACCGCCGGCGACCACCGCCCCCATCCTGAACCCTAAGATAGATAGTGGGGTACCTCTCCGGAGAGCCCCCCTCCCCGCTGCGGCTGGTTCTTCCTTCACCCCGGTGGCATCGGAGTGAAGTGTAGCTAAATTGGAGCAGCATCGCAAGCAAGAGCAAGAGCGAGAGTAGTAGCATGAGCAAGAGCAATAGCAAGAGCAGACCAGGCAGGGGACCGAGAGCAAGAGCAGAGCAGCAGCACGAGCGAGAGCTAAAGCAGCAGCAGGTCCTACTGATGTGGACGTCGCCGCCGAGGGAGCGACGCCGTGGAGGAAGTGGCCGGCGACGCCGCTGTGGATGGAGCTGCACCGTGTCGGCTCGGGACCGAGCGCCGGCAGCATCGTGAGATCGAATCAAGAAGAAAATGCGGCGATTAGTGTACAACCTCTTTGGTGGCGCCGATTAGGCCGCAACTTCATCCGAGGAAACGGTGATGATGATGCTCTTACGGTGGTGCAGGTGAAGACGGCGGTGTGGGAATGGAGGTGGCGTGAAAGACGAGGGGAACATCGGGGCAGCTCCTTGGAGGTGGAGGATGGGGTGGCTGAACTGGCGGGACGAAGAGATCAACGACGGATCCTCATCCGGTACGGTGGATGAGGGACGTCGAGGTGTTGCTGTGGACGACGTCGTCGGGGAAGAGGCTCCGGCTGGGTGGCGGACGGAGCAGGGAGTGGGGTTTCGTCGCGGGTTTTCGCAGCCTCGGTGTACGAATGGGTGGGCGGATGGGATGGCAGTGGGGAACCATGGCTTAGAGACACGCTTGTCCGAAATGTGGGGTAAGTTACGAAAGTACCCCCACCGATTGGAGGCGGTTCTTTCGGTTCAGGGGTACCACGGGCATTTCGCGTGTTGGGATTTCACAAGAGGTGGGAGTTTTCGGGCGCGTTGTAATTACGGAATAGCAAGGCGCGGGTTGAGATGGTGGGAGTTGTCGGAGCACAACGAGACAAAGATATATCTTAAATATTTCAGGCTAACAAGGCGCAGGTTGAAATTTTCGGACAAGCCTAACGTGTACTGTACCAAATCAATGTGCCCTACAAACGTCATTCAAAACTTTGAATTCATGTTATGTTCAATTAAAATATTTCGCTATGTGTATAATGCATGCAACCTACTACTGAAATTAACGTTTTAGTGCATTCCAAACGTATATACTACCGCTTCAATATGAACTAAATTTGAATTTGTTTCTCTATTTGAATAAGATCTACAGTAATGATTGTTGTGAAGTCAGAGCATTTGAATTTGTTTCTCTGTTTTAGTAAGATCTACAATCATCATTATTGTCAAGTTAAACTATCGTTTGTGTATTATCTTCACAGCACACCACATGATTAGTCTCGAGTTACATATGAACTATGTGTACTATATGAACTCGAACTAGATTTTTTGAATCCACTTTATTTTGATTTCAAATCACATTACATTTCTAGCTCTAGCTAGCTCTTCATAATCTAAACCATGTCTCATATGTATAATGTGTTTATCACATTATGTATGGTGCCCCGCCCCCTACGCCTACAAGTATTTAGATGTGAGTTGCAAACACCACACATTACCACAAATTCAAATAAAATTTGAGAATGTTTGATATATAGTATTGTTTAGATCGTTCGATATTTAGTTGTAAGCTACAAACGCCACACATTATCACAAATTCAAATAAAATGTGAGATTGTTTGATGTATAGTATGGTTTAGATTGTTCGGCATTTAGCTGTGAGTTGCAAACACACCATGCATTATCACATTATGGTATAACATGTGCACAGCACGTGTATCACCGCTATATTCATGCATGCAATGTTTAAAACACTATGATCTCCTATTCAAATATATGAATCCGCTTTCATATCAAATTATGATCTTTGTTAGTCTCTTACACCCACACAATCCTCTAACCTTTGTAGCTACCACTAACTTTCTCTCGTGCATGCATACGCCCTCCTCGCCCTTCCCCTCCCTCGGCATTCTATCCACCGGGCACATTCATTTTTTTCTTTAGGTCGTTCTCCCAGAGCCTCCACAACTCCTTTTTGACACACACCGATCGATAACCCTCTCCAGCGATGCCTGCCTACAACATACAAACACACCTTCGATCTCCTCCTTTATGTCTCCTTGCCTCGTGTCTCTCATACGGTCAGACACACATGTAAACTCTCGCCCCTCTTTTCATCGCTCTCTCACAACCGCACACTCCTCCCCCTATCTAGCTAGTAGTTGGGCCTCTCGCACCACCTCCTAGCTCCATTCTCTCTGTCTATTCGTCTCGCTGGGCCTTATTAGCCTCTAACAAATGGACGTACACCGACCGATCTCTCGCTATATATATAGCTAGCTAGGTCCTTATAACTCGTTTTTACCCACACGTCAATCGATCTACCTCATTAGTTGTGTCTCTCCTTTCCTCCGACAAACTACAATTGATCTACCGATCTAGTTAGGTTTGCTTACCAAACACATGGTTCCCCTTCATCATCCATGGATGCGTCCCAACAGATCTATCACGCACAGGCACACACAGAAACACATCCCCACTCTTATTGATAACATTGCAGTGCCACCCTCAGTTTGTCTAGTAGGCCTCTCCACCATCTTCGAGAAGCAACTCCATCACCCATCCAGCACTCTACCCCTCTCCCTCCCTCTCCCTCCCTCTCTCTCTCCCCTCTATCTATCTCCCATCATATTTCCCTTCCTTCAGTTATGTATGGATGTCGACCGATCTCCCTCAAGACATAGCTTGGTCTCTCCTTCTCAACACATATACGAGTCGTTTAACCTCTATAGTTAGGCCTCTGCCTACCCCTCCCACCCCCCCCCCCCACACACACCGATACATCGAGCGCTCTAGTCATGTCTCCCTGCCACACACAAACTTGACGTGTGCCCTCTAACGTTCCAGTAGGCCAGTCGCCCTATATCTTTGACTTGTACACACACACAATTTCGATGGCTCTCCTCATCGATGTCGCACCCACCCACTTGATCCTCTCTTCGACTCTATCGATAGCTATGACCCCTCCCTCTCTTCTCGTGGATTCCCGACCCTCTATGTATGATATGGATAGGCCTCCATTTCACACACATTGCATGCAAAATTTTGTTTGAGATGTCATCGACACATATTCCCACAAATAATTCACGAAATCAACCCCCCACCCCACCCCCCACCCCAAAACAAAAAACACTCATGAACGCGGTTTGTATCTCTCACACACACCCACGTAGGTGGGGAACGTGCACGAAGAGAAGAGGTGCATGCACGGCGCACGTACTCCCGTCTCTTTCCCAACCACACCCGCGCAGGTACACGGTGGAGCTCATTTATGTACGAAAAAGGCAGCCCACGTGGTAATTTGGCACGTGTACTGGTTGTCCACTTGGTGTAGGGAGGATTGTCTACCACGGGTGAACAAACAAATTGCGACTTGACGTGTTATGTTAAAAAAAGAGGCAAACCATGTGGGGCCTACCTTAGAGGCAAGGCTCTATACACTGGAGTACTTTTGATGTGTCCCGTCAACTCGCAGAACGAGGAGAAGCTTGCTTAGTACGCCGTCTCCCCCGCCCACGGGCACGGTGGCTCGCAGGATGAGGTGAAGCTTGCTTACTACGCCTTACGCCCGCTCCCTCGCCCATGCGCGCGGTGGCTCGCAGGACGAGGAGAAAAATTTACTACTCCCTCCGTTTACTCCTCGTCCCTACTACCTTGGTTATAGAGATTATATCATATTGTTTGGAATATATATATGTCCTTTAGTAGATTTCAATATGAACTACTAGTACATAATCCAAACACTGATGTATATAGACGTATTTTAGAGTGTAGATTCACTCATTTTGCTTCGTATGTAGCACTCTCCCTCGCCCCTCGACCCTCGCCCACGTGGTGGACGTGCAGCAATTCATTCGGTCTCATATAGCCAGAACGATATATACTGCACTACCATTATTGCTCGACTTCCCGAAGAGGCGAAGAGCCAATCACAAGGTCAATATTTTGGAGATGCCAAGCGCAAGGTTATATGAGAACGAGTAGTAGGTGCCGCGTCATTTATAAATAAAGTTTTTTTTCTTCAGTGGCACGTACGCAATATGATAGGTTCATATGGAGAGAAAAGGAGTACATAAGCAGGACGGGCCAGCCTACACGGTTTCTTGATGGGGTTGCTCTCTTCATACTCTCTCGCACAAAACGACTGTGGCCACATCTCTAACATCCCGGCTGTCGTGGTTTTGTAACGGCAGATGTCCTTAGTGTCAGTACTTTATCGCGAGGCCAACGGATATATGCGGTAGCTTGAGAGGGGTTGAGTGGAATCGAGAGATGCAACACAAGACAAGGATTTAGACAGCTTCGGGCCCCGGGAAACATCTTCCGGTAATAACCCTACAAGTTGTTTGTGGCTAGGTCTCATTATGCTCACGTTGGAGTCACCGGTAAACCGGTTCTTTTTGTCTAGCCCTAGAGATTGTTTCTTCTTACTTGTTGCATGTCCCTCTTTGGGGAGCCCTGCCCCTCCTTATATAAGTTAGAGGGGTGGGTTACATGTGGAGTCCTATTAGGACTAGGACTAATCTACCTTCTAATACAAACCGGGTACAAGTCCAAGTCTTAACTCCTTGTAAGATAAATGTTCCTCACGCCTTTCCTCCTAAACCAGCCCACCATAACATGAGCCGCCTTTTGGGCCTTGGGCCTTGTCATCCATCTGAAACACGCACCGGATCACCAATGAGTCTTCAGGCTCGTGAATCGTCATACCAGTGAACCGCCAGACACGTAAGTCGCCAATCCTCTGGCGGGTTACCAATTAAACAGCAAGTCCGGTCGGGTTATACTTCCGGCCGGTTTACGCCGCGGGGTATATCCCCGACATTAGCCCCCAAGTTTAGCTTGGATTTATCCATGGTAAACTTTTACTGCAAAATAAACACAAGAACCAATTTGATAGGTTGTGCTCCGAGTTAAGAACTCTTGTAAACCGACACCTGAACATGCTTAAGTCCTTGTCATTTCCTTCTTCTAGAAAATCTAGGTCAATAGACCAGCTTCATAATCAATTTGCTTGTAGAATAAATATTGTAAGTAAAGAATCCATTTGAATCAGCCTTCAATGCTCCACTTGACAAAAAACATTGATATTCAAATATTCAACTGATATTTAGCCGGCTTGAAAATGTAGAACTTGCCAAGCTATGACTTCCAAAACCGGTTCATGATTATTGATGACGCCGGGTTATGATTGTTGCAGACACCGGGTCAATCTGCTTTATTCAAAACTGAGAATTTGAAGATTTTTCTCCCTTATATCCATATTACCTGTAGCCCCCAAGTCTTGAGCAGAACAAAGTGATGGCTTAAGACTTGCTTCAGTATAAATACTACCACTTTAAGAAGAAATCCATGTTGTTCATCCCAGTCACTTAGTAAAAACTGAATACTCCATATTATGTAGCCCCCAAGTGCTGGGTTGTCATGCTTGCAGCAACCTGGGACATGTAATTGCCTGATGCTCAAAAAAAAACTTCAACCAGTGTAGCCCCCAAGGGCCGGGTCATTATGCAATAATGAGCAGGGACTTTATAAATATAATCATGCTTCATTGAAAATAACATCATATGATGTAACTCCACCATGGGGCTTTGAACCCACGTCCACAAGGTTAAGAGCTTTGTGCTTTACCAACTGAGTAGTGAACCTTTCAATATAATGGTTTTAAAACTTGTGTACCTTGAATTGTTGACAGGAGCAATTGGTAGCCCCCAAGGGCCGGCTCATTACAATGTGATGAGTCGGGTCTTCAATAAGGTGAGCAAAAAATAACTTCGCATTAGCCCCCAAGTATCATTATGCATGCTTGCAGCGACATGAGACTTGCATACTCGATGTAATCTCAACTTGAATAATGTAGCCCCCAAGTGTCGGGTCGTAAGCCTGCAGCGACTCGGGACTATTCCTTCAATTGTATAATAAATCATATCCATTGATAATATCATAGCCACTGCGCTAAAGCGACTTTCAAAACCTCAATCATAATATTGGTTATTGATAACCATAATAAAAATCCAGCCATGTTGGCTATTTGAAGATTTGAATAATATAATCCGGTCTAAAAACCTCAATCATTCAATATCATCATGAAAATCCAGCCAATTTTGGCTATGAAAGATATGAATATCTTACCAGTTGATAAGTAAATCCGGAGTTTAAATACTCGGTGGCTCTTGGCTGATGGCGACTTAATGCGCATTCATTGTAAGCCGGAATTTTTATAACCCAACGGCTGATAGCCTTTGAGAAAATCCAAAATGGATAACCCTTTTGAAGCATCAATTTGGATGATGGGCTTGAATTTATATGTCATAATTCTGCAAATCCTGCACAAATTGAAATAGCATATGCCCTGGCAACTTAACATCGAAAGCCAGGGTGGGTAGCCACCCGAATGCATTCTTATCTTGCACACAAGTAGATCACAAGAATCCTTGGCGGTTTACCGTAGGGCGGGTCATAATGCCCATATAAATAGCCAGGGTTTATAACGAAAGCTGTAATTGAAGATAATCAAATATGACATAGATGATACCTGTGACATTGAATCACCTCGTTGGTTTAACCAATTCTTGTAGTGAGGGTGGTAACCCCAATCTTGAGTATTTGAGAACTCCTTCCTTAATTTGCCGGATTATGATAATAAACCGTACCGGGATATAATAAACACCGGATTTTCCTTATAACACTGGTGACTTGTTAGTCAAAACCAGACCGGGTTAAAGAACGCCGGATTAGAATTGATCATGCACTGACAACTTGTTAGTTGAAAGCAAAGCCGGGTCAAGGACGCCGGTTTATCAGAAGATGTTATAAATCTCATCAAAGGAGAAAAAACTTGGCAAATGAAAGCATATGAAAACTTGTAGTTGAGGCTTTTTACGAGCTGCCAAGCTCCAAATCGAGGCTTTTCATAGGCTGCCAGGCCACTAAATTAACCATTTCACAAAGCCTCTTAAGATGGACCTCAATCTTTAACCAATCACGTTTTAACTTTGACAAGTTCAGGGTCTATGAGATTGACTGTCAAATGTTCGCGGGTCGTACCAGGTTTACCTGGGCGGAGTGACTTACTTAAAGAAGGCAGGTTAATCCGGGGTTTTAGGTGCAAATACCAGGCTTCCAAGCCGGGCTTGATAGCCTATTACAAAGGTGCAGACTCTTAGTTCAATGCGAAGCAAAGAGCTCCCAAGTAACTTCCCTGGTGGCCTTACGCCGATCAAGAGGTGTAGCTATGGTTCGAATACGACCAAACCCCCAAGTGATATATTTCTGAGCTGTGCTCATCGGGTGCCTATGTTTGAGTTGTGCTGTGCAACAAACTCTCTTTGGCCCCTTATGATAATATTGGCTTTGATAGCCGGATCAATATGTAATCAGAACTCCGCTTTATAAACAAAAGCCCCCATGTGATCAATAATATGATAAACCAATAAGGCAGGATGCCCATGTTTGAACCGCGCATCATGGCAGCAAGTTCTCTTTGGCAATCTTTAATTTTTTGCAAGAGATAACTTCTTCTTGAACCAGATGTTAAACCGGATATTTGAGAGCTTCAACGCTTTATGGGAGACATCTTTCCCTTGAACAGGATTTTAAACCGAAATCTTCATTTTCAGCCGGAATTTTTCTGACGGCCATTAAACTCGAACTTGCAAGAAATTACTTCTTTTTGAACCGGAAATTCTTAAACCGGATTTGAGAGCTTCAGAGCTTTGTGGGAGACCGATTTCCCTTGAACCGGATTGTAAAGCGGATATTTGAGAGCTTCAGTGAAACTGACTTCCCTTGAGCCGGATTTTAAACCGGAATCCTTTGTGATGACCCGGAACTTCTTCATTGAGCCAGGATTTTGTAACTTTCATATACTTTCTAAGCCGGAAATTTTCTGACGGCCTTTAAATTTTCATCAATATAACAGTAGCCTCTGGGACCGGGTTATCTTTCCCTCCATCGTCCTGGGGTTCTTAAAGTTTCTGAAACTGGCAATATTTGCTGAGTCATGTCATCGTAGCCCCCGAGTCTCAAGGTGACTCGAGGAGTTGGCTTGAGATTCTCCATATTTTACCGTGATATAAAACGACATAAGTTGTATATCATTGGTGTTGATAGCACGATGTGAATCCACAGAAGGTTGAGGTGACTACGGCGGGTTATAAATGATCCCGTATGAGCCCTGTCAGCAACTCGGCCAATGGTTCCTTCCAACTGGCCATTTGAAGTTAACCAAACTGTAGTGGCGGCGACTTGTGCGCTTACCCATTGAGCCACCCAGTGCAGGCGGCGGTTGATAGTATATGATAATTTGCCTCCATTTTGTTGAGAGAAAACCGGCCTACCCAAGTTGTGACTTGCTCATACTCAATAAACAACTCATCCAGATAGGTGCGGCCCGGTATGTTGATGTAGACCAGGCCGCGAGAGACGGACGGCAAAAACTACCGTAGCATTAGAGGCGGCTCGGACAGATGAATCGGCTGCGGTGTTGTAAGCCGGCGCGGACGGGCGATTCAATCGCAGGCACGGTAAGCCGTGCGGACGGGCGAATCAACCACGTCGTGTTGATGTAGTGAATAATTGTCCTGCCTCAAAAATATGACAAGCCAGAGTAATTGTTCGTTGACAAAACTAATATGTGCTAATAAAAATAGACCTTAGATGGCTATCACCTGATATGTTAGGCCGGAAATTATCCGCCACGGAGTTGATGATCACCACGGTGACGCGGAAATCAATCACGGCTGAGCCGGCCGCAGGAACAGACAGATGAGCCGGCAACGGCGTTGTAAGCCAGCATGGTCTGGCGAGGCAATTGCAGACACGGTCCCGGCGAGTCGAAGTAGTCCGGGCTGCAGGGACGGTGTCTTGCGCGTGTCCAGTGAGCAATTTGACGTAGTGCAGATGTAGACGCGACCTCGAAAAAATCTTTTGATAATATTTAATTGCTCTTATAGTGAATAATTGTCCAGATATATTTGTCAGAAAATATCAGTCGAAGGGTTGACAATGCCTGCGGTGGAGTTGAAATCAACCGCGACCCTCCTCTTTTTTTAACTTATCTGATCTTGCAAACACCAGGGACACATCTATCCGATTTCTTGTCTCCTACTGGCTCAGAAGTTGAACCCAACTGTGGACATCACAATTCGACCTTTTTTAAAACAGATTTGCTATTTCATATCTAGATGTGAAATAGTTATCTTACATCTAAGTCCAGAGCCATTAGATCTTGTCTATCTTTAATATTCGCGCAAACGCGATTGTCTCGCTGATGCTGTCGCTTTTTTTGCTGCGAGCCCTTGATTGTCGCTGCGTTCGTTATGTGCCCATGTGGCTGCTCCGTTTCTTCGGCCCGTTATGTATTAGTTGTTTCGTTGTTTGTTGGTCTGTTGTCCCGTGCGTCAAGGTATGGGCCTGTTTTTTTGTTTTTTTTGCTTGTCCGCTGCTCATTTCCGTTGCACGTTTCGTGTGAGTTGTTCGATCACCTCAAACAAAGAGTAAGTTTTTCTTTTTGCGGAAAAAAATGAGTTGTTCGTGATTTTATAAAAACAAATGTTATAGTTGTGTTAGCTTCTTTCTTTTTCTTTTTAATTTTGTTTGAATCATGTCATTTTTTAAAATACAGTAATATGATTTTTTTGGAATAATTTTTTGTGAAAACCTTCTAAATTCACGATGTCTTGTCAAAGTTTTTCACCGTTCAATTTAGTTTTTGTAATTTCCATGCAAGCGCTAGATCCCCACCTTGCTCGTCGGTGTTTTGTTTGTCGCACATCTTTTTGTTGGTCTGTTTGGCTTCATTTTTTTCGGCCACTATCGTTGCGCGCTGGCAAGCCATTTCGCTTCGTTGGTTCTAGGCTACATCGTAGAATTGGAAGAGACAAGAGAATAGAAGCTCTATCGCAGTCGTTACCTTCCCTGGTCATTTTGACACCGTCTCCCATTTCTTCTAAGCTTTATCAAGACAAGATTTAGCAATGTTTCATCTAACTTGTTGTCCGTTTGATCTTGCTGCCGTAATTTCGTACAAATTCTTGATCTTGCATCGTCGGCCGTTGTATTCCTCTATCGCCTTGTTCCCTTTTGTTCGTTTGTTGGCCCATCTGCGTTGTACATATGTATTTTTTCGGACATTTTTCTGCTTGCGCTCTTGTGTGCCCATTTCATCAGACATGTGTCGTAGAAGTCAAAGAGGCAGTATGTCACTTGTCCAAATTGCAAGTCTACCCTCGAATCATAGTTGGGTTCATATGTTGTTCTTCATCCCAGATGCAAGTCATTACTTTGCTCGTAAATCGACTCATCATTTGTAATTGTCCTAGTTGTAAGTCCACCCTCTACTCGTACCTGGTATCATAGTTTTATGCAATTGATTAGTTGCAAGCTCACCATTGACTCACAACTGGGCATGTGGTTTTTTTTCATCTCAGTTGCAAGTCCACCCTTGACTCGCAATTAAGCTCATAGTTTCTAGTTGTCCTAGTTACAAGTCCACCCTTGATTCGCAACTCGTATCTTAGTTTTATAAAGTTGTCCCAGTTACAAGTCCATCATCGACTCACAACTAGCCATGTAGTTTGGTTTATCCTTGTTGCAAGCCCACCCTTGACTCGCAATTGGGCATGTGTTTTGTCTTTCATCTTAGTTGCAAGTCAATTATTAACTCGTAACTAGGATTGTAGTTTGTTTGATCCTAGTTGCAAGTCGACCCTTAACTCGCAACTCGCTTCGTAGTTTCATATTTTCCTAGTTGCAAGTCCACGCCGACTCGCAACTAGGCTCATAGTTCTCCCAGTTGCAAGCTCACCATCGACTCGCAACTAGGCATGTCTTTTGTTTTTCATTCCAGTTGCGAGTCCACTTTTGACTCGCATCCAGGACCATAGTTTGTTTCATCCCAGTTACAAGTCCACCATTGACGGGTATCTGAGCGTGTTGTTTCATAGTTGTCCTAATTGCAAGTCCATCCTCGACTTGCAACTGGGATCATACTTTTGTTGTTGTCTCGGTTGTAAGGTCACCCTTGACTCTAACTAGGAGCATAGTTTGTTGTTACCTAGTTGCAATTCCACCCTTGACTCGCAACTGGGCCTCTATTTTATATTTCCTCTTAGTTGCAATCCACCATCGACTCGCAACTAAGCTCGTAGTTTGTTTTTGTCCTAGTTACAAGTCCACCCCCGACTCGCAACTAGGCTCGTAGTTTGTTTTATCCCAATTGCAAGCCCACCCTTGACTCGCAACTGGGCCTGTGTTTTGTGTTTCATCCCAGTTGCAAGTCCACCCTTGAATTGCAACTAGGACCGTATTTTGTTTCATCCAAGTTGCAAGTCGACCCTTGCCTCGCAACTGGGCTTGTAGTTTTGTAGTTGTCTCAGTTGTAAGCCCATCCTCAACTACTCGACTTGCAATTTGGCTCATAGTTCTCCCAGTTGCAAGCCCACTCCCGACTCGTAACTAGGTCCGTGATTTTTTCATCCTAGTTGCAAGTCCACCTTTGACATGCAACTGGGCCAATGGTTTGTTTCATCCCAGTTGCAAGCTGACCCTCGACTCGCAACTCGGGTCATAGTTTTGTTGTTGTCCCAATTACTCGCAACTGGGCTTATGCTTTGTTTTCATCCCATTTCCATGTCCACCCTTGACTTGCAACTGAGTTCGTAGTTTGTTGTTGTCCCAGTTGTAAGTCCACCATCAACTCACAAATGGTATTGTAGTTTTGTGTAGTTGTCTCAGTTGCAAGTTCGCCCTTGACTCGCAACATTACCCATAGTTTGTTTCATACCAGTTGCAATTCCACCCTCGACTCAGAACTTGGCTCGTAGTTTCGTAGTTGTCGCAGTTGCAAGTCCATCCCTGACTCGCAACTGTGCCCATATTTTGTTGGTGTCTCAGTTGCAAGTCCACCCCCGACTTGTAACTGAGTCCATAGTTCATTTTCATCCCACTTGCAAGTCCACACTCAAATCACAACTAGCTCGTATTTTTGTTGTTCTCTTAGTTGCAAGTCTACCATCGACTCAAAACAGAGCTCGTAGTTTTGTGTAGTTGTCCCAGTTACAAGTTCACCTTTGACTCGCAACTGGGCTCATAGTTCTCCTAGTTGGAAGCCCACCCCTCGACTTGCAATTGGGTCTTTGCTTTGTTTTTCATTTGAGTTGCAAGTCCATCTTTGACTCGCAATTGGGTCCATAGTTTGTTTCATCATAGTTGCAAGTCGACCCTTGGCTCGCAACTAGGCTCGTAGTTTCGTAGTTGTCCCAGTTGCAAGTCCACTCTCGACTCGCGACTGGGATCATAGTTTTGTTGTTGTCCCAGTTGCAAGTCCACTATCGATTCGCAACTGAGTCTGTGTTTTGTTTTTCATCCTAGTTGCAAGACCACCCTCGACTCGCAACTGAGCTTGTAGTTTGTTGGCCGTTGGAGGGGTAGGAGTGGGGGTGAGGAGGGACGGGTCTAGACTTGCGGCAAGCTGTTTTTGACATACAACAAACTGTGTGGAGGGACGAGTTTGTGCATGAGAATAGAAGTTTTTTGCTTACCACATGTGTCATGTGGTACATGAGACTAGAGGTTTGATCCACAAATTTTCACTTAGCATTCAGAGAAAGGGACACAAGGTTTTTTACTGAAAACGTATCAGTGTGTTGTTGTTTGTTCAGTCTCAACATGAGAGTATAGGTTTGATCCACAATTTTTAGTCATGTATCAACAACAATTTTGTCTGTTGTTTGTTGTTGTTTGTTTTACCACACTAGGCTGGTTGCCATGCTATAATAGATCAATGTTCATTAGATATATTTACACGTGAGTGTCCAATTTTTTTCATTGTTCAGTGTTCACAAATTCAAAAATTGTTCATGTTTTCATAAAAAAAGTTTACAGCGTCAAAAAATGTTCGGGGATTTTTAAAAAATGTTCTCATTTTTTAAAAAACTTTGTTTTTGGTAAATGTTCATGTTTTCAGAAAATGTTTGCATTAAAAATTCAGGATTTACACAAATTGTTCATGTTTTCAAAAATTGTTTTTGTCTTCAAGAAATACTTGTAATTACAAATATTTGTTCACAATTTTCAAAAAATGTTTCGAGTTCCAAAGATTTCGCGTGTTTTTAAAAACTATTTGGCATTTTCAAAATTATCGACAATTTTTCAATAAATGTTCAAAAAGATTTTCGGATCTGGCGCTGGACTGCGTTATTAAGTACTCGCGTTTACCTTTAGTCAGAATGAGTTGTTGGTTCTAGTGGTTTTAAGGATGTGTGTACTACTTGGAGGTTGGACGTTCGATTAAGGCCAAGTACAGTCTACCCTTTTGTCTTTACGGAAGCCAAATAACCAATTAGTTTTGTGCCCGCTTAGATTATTGATGTGAGAGCCACTGTTGTCCTTTGCATTGGTGATATGAGTACATGCTTTTCCTTGCTGATCTCCTGGCCTCCGCAACTTTTTGAAATCCACCTGAGGCTAGCGTTCGAGCAACTCGCCCCTGCTGTGTCCGATCGGTCGCAAAAATTGTCCGACGGAAAATTAGGGCGAGGCATGCTTGGTACGGCCAGCGGTGACAACTTGCAGAGGAAGCGAGGCGTCTTGAGATGAAGACAGCACCATGAGACCCAGGCTATAGCGACTTGAAGTGCGAGCAACGGAAACGAGACCGCAACTGCAGCTCGGCCAAAGCAAAAAATCCGCCGACGACTGTAGCAAAAAAGGGCGCTGGTGACTTGCCACAAAGGCAGCTCTCAGCGGCGGCGAGGCCATGGCGGCTCAGAGCGGAGGCAAAAACAAAGGCCGCGGCGCCTCAGAAACGGGCAACTCCGGCATGGGCGTCCCGCTGTAAAGTTGAGCAGGCCAAGGCAGCTCAGTGAGGGTACCGCGGTGGCGGCTCAGGCTCGGCGAGCCGGCGGCGGGTTGAAGCCACTGAGATGGCCGATGCCGCGACTGGCCGCTCGAGCGGCAGAGGTATGGACGAGCCGGGGGGTCACGAGGGGCCTGCTCCCGAGGCGCGGCGGCTCAAGGGCAGTGCAAAGATGGCTCTCCGGCGGCGTGGAGAAGACGGCTCTGCGCCACATCGGCGGGGACGGGCCGCGGCAGCGGACCAATGGAGGCGACGCAAGGTGGAGCGGCAGCGGAGCCCGGCGACTCAGCGACGAGGCCGTGCGGTGTCTCGGGCGATTCGGCCATGGTAGAAGACTGGCCCCCAACGAGCCAGCGGAGGCGGGGCGGCGCGGCAGGGATGATTCGCAGGCAAGTGCGTGAACATAGAGGTTGAGTCCGCGTCGTCGCTGTATCCTGCTTCTCGGTCGGGGCATTTTTTTTTTTTTGATTGAGAGCTCACGTGAGCACGTACAGGTCTCCAAGTAGTATTTGTGGTAGGAGTAGCACCAGCAGCTCCGAGTTGATGCCCCTTGTACTTTGAACAGCACACAATAGCAAAAATTTACTTGTCTCGGCGACTTGGCAACTTGACGGTTTGATGTAGACGCGCCGGTAGTTTTGGTGGATTGACTGCAGACCTCCACTGATGTGTACGAATCGACTCAGCACTAAAAATACTTGTCGGTCTCGATAACGTCTGACTGCACTGAAGAAAAACGATCTTGCCTCGGATTGATGGATCCTCAGGTCGCATCGGCGGCGGCTCACGGTACGCTGCCACCCTAATTTCTCCGACTGCTCATTTATGACGTAGATCCTTTCTTCGTATGAAAATTCGTGAACTCCTCGATCCTCAAAAGAGATCCCTCCAAAAACTCAACACCACCGTGCGCGAGCCCCACGGTGGGCGCCAACTATCGTGGTTTTGTCACGACAGATGTCTTTAGTGTCAGGACTTAGTCGCGAGGCCAACGCATCTATGCGGTAGCTTGAGAGGGGTTGAGTGAAATCGAAAGGCGCAACACAAGACAAGGATTTAGATAGTTTCGGGCCCCGGGAAACATCATCCGGTAATAACCCTGCATGTTGTTTGTGTCTAGGTCTCATTATGCTCACATTGGAGTCACCGGTAAACCGGTTCTTTTTGTCTAGCCCTAGAGATTGTTTCTTTTTAATTGTTGCCTGTCCCTTTTTGGGGAGCCCTGCCCCTCCTTATATAAGTTAGAGGGGCGGGTTACATGTAGAGTCCTATTAGGACTAGGACTAATCTACCTTCTAATACAAACCGGACACAAGTCCAAGTCTTAACTCCTTGTAAGATACATGTTCCTCACGCCTTTCCTCGTAAACCAGCCCACCATAACATGAGCCGGCCTTCTGGGCCTTAGGCCTTGTCATCCATCTGAAACACGCGCCGAGTCACCAATGAGTCTTCAGGCTCGTGAATCGTCATACCAGTGAACCGCCAGACACGTAAGTCGCCAATCCTCTTGCGGGTTGCCAATTAAACACCAAGTCCGGCTGGGTTATACTTCCGGCCGGTTTACTCCGCGGGGTATATCCCCGACACCGGCGGATCACATCCACTTGGGGAAGGGGTAGATGCTTAGTGTAGATGCGGTGGCCGTCGCCGACGGCGAAAACCCACTGTCGGCACGTCCCGATCAGGGGTCCCCACCGTTCTCTCTCACAAAGCCGGTGAGGTTGCCTTCCTCCCTTGCTCACTGCCGTGACGTGGGCAGTTGCCGCCTCCCGCCGCCCTCCTCAAGGTTGAGCTACGTCCCTCAGGTACAACTCCCTTTACAGCCGGCTTGCACCACTGCTCCAGCTGCCCACATCACTCCCTGTGGATATTTCTCTACTTTTTTGCCCCGCACATACCTCTACTGGCTTCTACGTACTGTATTCGTGATGAGTTTATGTCTCATCAACTACTCCCAGTAATCTGATTCTAATCACGCTTGTTCAATTTCTTTGCCACAGGGATGCTCATCTCGATTTTGGTGAAACTGCATAAAATGATCCGATGGTCAAAAGGTTGCAAACTTCATTTATTAGGAAGCTCGAACGTTGCCAGCAAATTGAAGCCTGGTCAAGGTTCACGGTTCAAGGGCTAGGGACTGCATGGATCGTTTTTTCTTTAGCTGCCTCTGTTCCAAATTAAATGTCAACTTTAGTAGTAGTACAACTTTGTACTAAAGTTTGCACAAAGTTGAGAAACTTATTTTGGAACGGAGGGAGTACATATTTGCTATGATCTGTCAATCATTGAGATGCAATAGCATGCATGTTAGTCTTCTTTGTATTTGATGAAATGTTGCAACGGGCAACCTTGGACGCAAGATACATGTAACAGAAGCTGGAAACTTCATAGCATTGTACAAATTTATCTCGCTGATAAATTACAATACGTATTATACTAGTACTTCCTCCGTTCCTAAATATAAGTCTTTGTAGAGATTTCACCATGAACCACATGCGGATGTATATAGATGCATTTTAAGTGTAGATTCATTCATTTTTGTTCCGTATGTAGTGGAATCTCTACAAAGACTTATATCTACTAGTAATAGCTAGCCCCCACTAGTAGAAATTCCCTATCCTCTCCTTGAGCCACGTCATCAAAATTGATGTAGCCGTTAGATGAAGTAAATCAGTCCATAATAGCCGTCTGATCTTGACGTTGAGAGGCTCCGCACTAAGCCACATGCAAGCATGCAGAAATACTATGCCACATGCATGTGAGTGGGTTTTAAATCACATCAACATGTCTGCATGCAAGCATGCACCGGTAGCATGCATGTAAGTGAGCTTTTAAGTCCCATTAACATGTCAAAAAGAAAAATATAACCCCATTATGCAGTAGGAGTTCAGGAGTTGGCTGATCTTTTTTCCTTACTGTTGTGGAACGTACTAATTTCAAAAAAAAATCCTACGCACACACAAGATCATGGTGATGCATAGCAACGAGAGGGGAGAGTGTTGTCTACGTACCCCCGTAGACCGATAGCGGAAGCGTTATGACAACGCGGTTGATGTAGTCGTACGTCTTCACGGCCCGACCAATCAAGCATCGAAACTACGGCACCTCCGAGTTCTAGCACACATTCAGCTCGATGACGATCCCCGGACTCCGATCCAGCAAAGTGTCGGGGAAGAGTTCCATCAGCACGACGGCGTGGTGACGATCTTGATGTACTAATGTCGCAGGGCTTCGCCTAAGCACTGCTAATCCTCTAAGTGATTACGTGATCCAAATCAACTAAACCATGTCCGATCATCACGTGAGATGGAGTAGTTTCATTGGTGAACATCACTATGTTGATCATATCTACTATATGATTCATGCTCGACCATTCGGTCTCCGTGTTCCGAGGCCATATCTGTATATGCTTGGCTCGTCAAGTATAACCTGAGTATTCCGCGTGTGCAACTGTTTTGCACCCGTTGTATTTGAACGTAGAGCCTATCACACCAGATCATCACGTGGTGTCTCAGCACGAAGAACTTTCACAGCGGTGCATACTCAGGGAGAACACTTCTTGATAATTAGTGAGAGATCATCTTAAAATGCTACCGTCAAACTAAGCAAAATAAGATGTATAAAAGATAAACATCACATGCAATCATAATATGTGACATGATATGGCCATGATCATCTTGCGCCTTTGATCTCCATCTCCAAAGCATCGTCATGATTTCCATCGTCACCGGCATGACACCATGATCTCCATCATCTTGATCTATATCAATATGTCGTCACATGGTCGTCTCGCCAACAATTGCTCTTGCAACTATTGCTATCGCATAGCGATAAAGTAAAGCAATTATTTGGTGCTTGCATCTTATGCAATAAAGAGAGAACCATAAGGCTTTTGCCAGTTGCCGATAACTTCAACAAAACATGATCATCTCATATAACAACTTATATCTCATCACGTTTTGACCATATCACATCACAACATGCCCTGCAAAAACAAGTTAGACGTCCTCTACTTTGTTGTTGCAAGTTTTACGTGGCTGCTATGGGCTTAAGCAAGATCCAATCTTACCTACGCATCAAAACCACAATGATAGTTTGTCAAGTTGGTGCTGTTTTAACCTTCGCAAGGACCGGGCGTAGCCACACTCGGTTCAACTAAAGTTGGAGAAACTGACACCCGCCAGCCACCTGTGTGCAAAGCACGGTGGTAGAACCAGTCTCGCGTAAGCGTACGCGTAATGTCGGTCCGGGCCGCTTCATCCAACAATACCGCCGAACCAAAGTATGACATGCTAGTAAGCAGTATGACTTATATCGCCCACAACTCACTTGTGTTCTACTCGTGCATATAACATCAACACATAAAACCTAGGCTCGGATGCCACTGTTGGGGAACGTAGTAATTTCAAAAAAAAAAAATCCTACGCACACGCAAGATCATGGTGATACATAGCAACGAGAGGGGAGAGTGTTGTCTACGTACCCTCGTAGACCGATAGCGGAAGCGTTATGACAACGCGGTTGATGTAGTCGTACGTCTTCACGGCCTGACCGATCAAGCACCGAAACTACGGCAGCTCCGAGTTCTAGCACACGTTCAGCTCGATGACGATCCCCGGACTCCGATCCAGTAAAGTGTCGGGGAAGAGTTCCGTCAGCACGACGGCGTGGTGACGATCTTGATGTACTAATGTCGCAGGGCTTCGCCTAAGCACTGCTACAATATTATCGAGGACTATGGTGGAAGGGGGCACCGCACACGGCTAAGAATATGATCACGTGGATCAACTTGTGTGTCTATGGGGTGCCCCCTGCCCCCGTATATAAAGGAGTGGAGGAGGGGAGGGCCGGCCCTCTCTATGGCGCGCCCTAGGGGAGTCCTACTCCCACCGGGAGTAGGATTCCCCCTTTCCTAGTCCAACTAGGAGTCCTTCCATGTAGTAGGAGTAGGAAACAAGGAAGGGGCGCAGCCCCTCCCCCTAGTCCAATTCGGACTAGGCCTTGGGGGGGCGCGCGCCTGCCCTAGGCAGCCCCTCTCTCTTTCTCGTATGGCCCAATAAGGCCCAATACTTCTCCCGGCGAATTCCCGTAACTCTCCGGTACTCCGAAAAATACCCGAATCACTCGGAACCTTTCCGATGTCCGAATATAGTCGTCCAATATATCGATCTTTACGTCTCGACCATTTCGAGACTCCTCGTCATGTCCCCGATCTCATCCGGGACTCCGAACTCCTTCGGGACATCAAAACTCATAAACTCATAATATAACTGTCATCGAAACCTTAAGCGTGCGGACCCTACGGGTTCAAGAACAATGTAGACATGACCGAGACACGTCTCCGGTCAATAACCAATAGCGGAACCTGGATGCTCATATTGGCTCCCACATATTCTACGAAGATCTTTATCGGTCAGACCGCATAACAACATACGTTGCTCCCTTTGTCATCGGTATGTTACTTGCCCGAGATTCGATCGTCGGTATCCAATACCTAGTTCAATCTCGTCACCGGCAAGTCTCTTTACTCATTCCGTAATACATCATCCCGCAACTAACTCATTAGTTGCAATGCTTGCAAGGCTTAAGTGATGTGCATTACCGAGAGGGCCCAGAGATACCTCTCCGACATTCGGAGTGACAAATCCTAATCTCGAAATATGCCAACCCAACAAGTACCTTTGGAGACACCTGTAGAGCACCTTTAATCACCCAGTTACGTTGTGACGTTTGGTAGCACACAAAGTGTTCCTCCGGTAAACGAGAGTTGCATAATCTCATAGTCATAGGAACATGTATAAGTCATGAAGAAAGCAATAGCAACAAACTAAACGATCAAGTGCTAAGCTAACGGAATGGGTCAAGTCAATCAGATCATTCATCTAATGATGTGATCTCATTAATCAAATAACAACTCTTTGTCTATGGTTAGGAAACATAACCATATTTGATTAATGAGCTAGTCATGTAGAGGCATACTAGTGACACTCTGTTTGTCTATGTATTCACACATGTATTATGTTTCCGGCTAATACAATTCTAGCATGAATAATAAACATTTATCGTGAAATAAGGAAATAAATAATAACTTTATTATTGCCTCTAGGGCATATTTCCTTCACTTACGTGGGATGATCTAAATGTTGATGGGAGTTTATTTAGTTTGGCTACCACATTTGTCATGCGGTTATAGAGTTTTTTTCGTTCTATGAAATCGATAATTTTGCGCAGAGGGATATACCGCCGTTCCGCGCCAACACGCGGGGACTCATATAGTAATATTTAGGAACAGAGGGAGTACTATGTAAAGAGTTAGGTGTCGCACGGTGATAGTAGTGTGAGGTGGGCCATGTAATCACTGAGCCTGCGTGTTTTCACTGCTCTTGCACGCCTCCGCTGTAAGAATGGAGAAAATTGTAATCTAGTTGTAGTAGTATACCTCCTTTCACCGAAAGCGTGGGACATCCAGCAGTCCTACCACCTCAGTAATAAAGACCAATGAGCCGTCAAATCACGTAGACCCAGCAGTAAGTTGGACGAACGAAGCAACGATCACTCTTGCGCTAGTGAGAGGTCGCGTCCGCTCTGCCCGAGCATGAATGCGGCACCGATTCTTTGGAGCGGCGCCGATCGTTTTGGGCGGGAAGCGCGCGCGGGCGATGGAGGGCTTTGGGTGGGCCAGGCTGGTCAGGAGCGGGCGTGGCAGTTGTCCGCATGTCCCTACTAGACACGCCCGGAAACGAGAGGATGCACCAACTCTCGCGGCTAAAATCGTACACTACACAACATCTCTCTGTAGGAGTAGGTCGATCTGTCGCTCTCTCTAACACACACATGGTGTTAAACACATACACACACACACATGCACGCACACGCATGCACCTTGGTCCCATTGCACCTTCTAACGTGACTTATTACACCTAGACGGAGGGAGTAGTAAGTATACGAGATATGGTGGCACACTGACTTAAGTCGAATACAAGTGGCCAAAATTTGTGTGCATGTTATAATAAGGATTCACTTAAAATAGTACGTGAGCGAACAAAGGGATCAATTGGACAGTGTTCCCGAGCAGTAGCGAGATGTGTGAGGTAAGATACACTGCTGGCGCTTTTAATTTTTCTTATTAATTTGTTTGTTTCACCCTCTGACTGGTGGGACCCAATGTACTACACGGAGAGAGGTAAGGTGACTAAGGCTGCATTATTTCTGCACCACTGTGGATAGTCTTACCACCAAAGCTACATGACACGATTATGATTGAAATCCCAATGACTCCCCCCCCCCACACACAAAACACGGCATGCTTGTCACATGAATGCAGGAATGTATAAAAGTTTATTTCCCTCTCGTTGAACATAACGGGAGGGTTGTGTAGCTGGTTAGCCTGTTCGCTCACTCTCTCGCTCTCTCTCGCTGGAGCCTCAATGCTTGTAGTTTCTCTCTTCACACTCTCTCGCCCTCTCTAGATCTAAACAAGACTTCGTTGGCCTCTCTCTCCCCTCACTGCTGCTCAAAGAGCCGGCAGGATCCGTCCGCCGGGAAGGGAAGGAGGCTTAACGCTATCACCGTCGGCGAGGGACTACCGGCATAGCTGTTCACTTTCCACCCAACGGCGGCGCGGGAGGGCCTCCGACCCCTTCTTCTTCGCCACCGTCCCGTCGCCCACCGAACCATGCCCCAAGAACCTTAAGGTATAATTTACTTACTCCACATGCATTTCTCTAGCTGCATGTATACCATGAATCTAGGACGTGGTTCAAAGAGGAAAGGAGTGGGGGAAAGTAGTGGGAAAAGTTGCATATAACATGAATCTAGGACGTGGTTCAAAGAGGAAATGAAGCGGGAAAGTTGTATAGCATTAATCTAGGATGTGGTTCAAAGAGGAAAGGAATGGGGGAAAGTAGTGGGGAAAGTTGTATCACATAAATCTAGGACGTGGTTCAAAGAGGAAAGGAAGGGGCGAAAGTACTAGTTCAAAAAGGAAAGGAAGGGACAAGGCTGTAGAGTTTGAGCAGGATTAGATTTGTTGCGCTCACATAGGGAAAGGCATCTAAAGATAACAAAACTGGGACCAACACAAATTTGCTCCTTGGTTGCTTGTTCTTTGTTGCAACAGACTGTGCATGACCACAGTACATCGGTAGATGCACATGGTGCTGGTGCGTCCACTGTCCCGTGCAACTCATTAGCTGTTGTTAATCTAAGGCCTTGTTTAAAACTCCCTAGTCCCTACCTGCTGGGTTCCAGGGACTAAACATGGACTAGAGGTTATTAAATGACATGCTAAAAGACCATGTTACCCCTAGTAATGAACTAATAGAGACAAGGTGCGATGCATGGCAGGGGCAACTGTTGGAAAAAGTCCCAAAAAGACTCCCCCGGGGTCTTCTTTCTTTAGTCCCAAATGCCCACTTTTAGTCCCTAAAAGTCCCTCCTCTTTGGTTTAGATGGGACCGACATGGAGTTTTTTTAGTCCCTACACCAAAATGTCCCTATAAACAAACACCCTCTAATAATGCCGCTGGAAAATAGATGCAATGCCACAGTTAAAAGCAAATTACATGTTTAACGAATTTTATTGTTAATATAATCTCTAAGTTAATATTAATCAATGCCGCCGTTTGAGAAATGCTACTATCTTGCTTTCTTTCCCATTTAGATGAGGTAGATGCTTCTTTTTGTTGGCTTCTGTGTCATCCACCATTATTGACCACTAATTGTTTCCTTTGCACCTTTGTGCAAACAGGGTTATCTGCTTCACCTCGTTGCCATTGTGACCTTTTGTTGCACTGCACAAAACACTTTTGTTTTAAGAGTGTTTTGTGCAGTTCAACCAAAATGTTACACCGACAACGTTGCTTGATTGCTTGATCTTAGTGGAACTGCACAAGAGAAGATCTTACTTCCTATCCATTAAGGCGAATTTGGTTCAGATCTTCTTCTTGTGAGTTGTTTGAATTCCGCATCATGAGAGGTCAGTACTAGCCTTCTTTCACATGATTCTGCAGTGTGCATTCATATGTTGTGCTACTTGTATGATAATGTTGCTTGATTTTAGTGAACTGCATAAATGGAGACAAGACTTCCAATCTGTATGTGCACCGTAATATCCCATTGAGGTAAGATAAGGATATTTCACAACTGTTGGCCTCTATTTTGCCACTTTCATAAGAAAATTAAGTTTAGTACTATACTTGTGCTCCCTAATTGACATGCCAAATCTTACATTGAAGGCGAAGCTTGTTTGTTATTGAACCAAGTGATGAAGGGGAAGAACAAGGGGAAGAAAAACAAAAAATCAACTCCCAGTGCTGTCATGAAAAAGTGGTATTGTCCTTGAGAAGTGCTTCATCTGTGTTGTTTTAAATATTTCCTTTCCTTTTTTTCGAGCAAACAGTGATGCTAGCATTTAGTAGTCCTCTTGTCTTTGCACAACAGGATCATCTTCCTCTAAAGAAGAATATGGAGTACGTGAAGTGACTAGTTCCGATTATGCCAGGCTGAAGAAGCCCTGTCAATCTTATCATCAGAAGGAGCAGTTGAAGGATGATTACATTACTCCCCACAAGACCAAACTAACTTCAGCTCAGAAGGACTGACAAAATCTCCATTTTTTGCTGTGATGCGCGAGTACAATGTTGTTCTACGATTCTTTCTGGTGAGTTCCATTTTTCTAAAAGTGTGCTCTACATGGACCATGTATGTGCCTCTTGAAACTGTCAATTCATAGTACAGTTTGCTCTATACTAATCACTTTTTTGTATTTGTGCAAACAGGGGTGCTCAGCTTGATTTCAATGGGAACTACACAAAATGTTCATGAATACATCGAATCATTCATTTCCACCACAAGAAAGGAGGTGCTGATAAGTTCAAGGCGTTGCAACATATAAGGGAGAAATCATACAAGCTACGCGCGAATTTGGTTGATTTTGGTGGAACTGCACAAAAAGAATAACTGGTTTATTTAGCACGAGGTGACATGTCAATGTCCGAACTGATGGAAAACCCTGCCTATTCCACAATCGTAGGCATTTGATATTTCGGAATGGGACAACCTTGTCAAATTTTGCTCATTGATTTTAGCAAGACATGCATTTGATATTTTCGAATGGGACGCCCTTGCTGTCAGCAGCGTCGATCAATTTTTTCTTTATTCTTTAGTTGTGAAGTAAATATTGCCTCTGACATGTGAGTCGCTGAGATGCATAATCATCGATTGTTTTGAATGTTCTCTATGAATTGCTAGGCCTGTGTGTTTGATTGCAATGTACAGAAACGCTAAAAACCTGCTCAAACTCTTTGTACTCCATCTGTTCCTTTTTACTTCGCACATTGCGAGAGTGCATACTTTTTGTATAAGATTGGTCAAAGTAGAGATACTTTGACTGCAGACAAAACTTGTATGCAGACAAGAAAGGACTGGAGGGAGTACATGTGAAACTGCTGCAAACGAGGTGATCACCCTGGGAATAATGCTAGTACATATTGTTTTGCATGCTCATCCAATGCCAATGATACAGGAATTCGAACTAATCGAAATAAATTCATTCATACACGGTCGGATTTCATATAAACATGCCAGATTTCATTACATTTCATACATTCTTCAACTAAAAAGGGGTGCACTGGAGGTATAATTAATTAACCGAAGCTACCCACCTGTGTCTCGCTGAGCCGAACAAAAGCTGCAGTGACTTAATTGCAGGTGCAGTTGCCTAACTGACATGTGGCCTGTTGAGCCCACGTGTCAGTCAGCCAACTGCACCAGCAGTTAAGTAGAAGCAGCGTTACTCTCCAGCAGAACTCCCCGACTCCATGTCGCCGCCAAGAAGCTAACCGGCCGTCAATGGTCAACCCGCCTAGCTTGGCTTCAATAGGAGGGTAGCAGCGGTGGCCTTACTTGGACCCAAGCGGCGGCAACCTACCGTGTTCTACTCCTCCTCGTTTTTTGTGTGGCGCAGCCTCGTTGGCAGCGGGGCAGGGCCTCGGCGGAGCCGGTGATGTCCTCTGTCTCGTTGCTGGCGGGTGGTGCCTCAACGGAGCGGTGGAAATCCTCCCCTGCGTTGTCAGCAGGGTGGGGCCTCGGCTGAGCTGGCGATGTCCTCTGCCTCGTTGTTGGCGGGGTGGGGCCTCGACGGAGCCAGCGGTGTCCTCTGCCTCGTTGTTGGCCCCGCGGGGCCTCGGCGGAGCAAGGCCTCATCGATGCCAGCGAAGCGGGGACTCGTCAGAGCCGACATTGTCCTCTGCCTCGTCCTCGGTCTCGCCAAACAGGGCCTCGCCCGCTTCATCGCCCTCTTTGCTAGCCTCTTTGTAGGCGGCCGCAGCCTCCGCCACCCGCATGCGCTCCCGCCAGCGCTCGAGGCGGCCCTTGCGGGCGGAGCGGTACGAGTCGAGCAGCGCCTCCTGCTCCGCCCGCTCTGCGGCGATCTGCTCCTCCGCCTGCAGATGCTCCTGGAGGAGATGGTGGTTGTAGGCGGCTTCGGCCTACGCCTCCCGGAACTACTCCTAACGCATCTGCCTCACACTGTCCATATATTGGGCACGAGCCTCGCCGATGGTCATGGTGCAATGCACCGGCGAGGATGGCGCGAAGGAGGGCATTGGCGCCGGATCGTCGACTACCATGTTCTCCATTGGGATGTCGTCGTCCTCCGGCTGCCTGTCGGCCAGCCGGTCGGCAGCAATGGCTGCCATCTCCTTGTGGTCCGTCGTCCGCCCGTCCCGAAGAGCGCTGGATCACGAGGAAGCCATGGTGGGCAGTAGTGGTGTGGACAGGAGAAAGGGAACGGATGCGGATGACTGCGGCTATGGCTGGCGCATCAGTTTATATAGCAATGGTGGGCGGGCGGAGGGATGGATGTGTGGCGCCGGAGTAGCCGCCTCTTCAACCGTGTATCATTAATGTGGGCGGCAGATGGACGGACGGACGACACTTGTGTCGTTTGAAGGCGGAGCAATCGCCTGCACCGGGAAGCGGGGCGGGCGGTGCTGACTATTTCGGGCAGAAAGCGCGCGCGGGCGAGGAGATGACTTTACTTGGACAGGATAACAATGGGGACCCACCAGGTCCATAGCCTCACGTACGCAAGTGCCTCCTTATTATATATATATGTATAAAACTATACTCCCTCTGTCTAGGTGAATAAGTCGTATTAGAAGGTGCATCATGACCTAGGTGCAAGCAGATTGGTGGAAAAGAAGAATATTTCTCTCTTCTAAACACAACATTTAATCACAGCAGTTAAGAGGATGCCTTATTAGCTACCCATGCAGGTCATCGTAATTCATAGCATGCAAAGCGCTTTTATTTCTTTCCTAATAACCGCATGGACGTGCTGCATGCATTGGTCCTTGCCCGAGCAAAAAAAAGGAGGAAAGGGGTTTCCACGGGAGACAACGAGGCAGAGGTGGAAGCGCTCGCTGGAGTTATTTATTTTGCTTCCCCCTGGTTTCCTGACATCACAGTCCCACACCATTGTCAACCTATGTAGTACTAGTAAATAAACGAGAGAATTTCACAAGAAGCGGCCGACAGCTGGGACCAAGCAGCTCGAGCAGTATTTGTGTTTTTGAGGTGTGAGCGCTGCAGAGTTTTTCGATCTTTAGCCCAGATATTAATTTTTCTCCTCTGAACAACAACGAAAATATCGCTGCTGGTATTAACTGGGCAGGGTGTGGCCCGTCTAGCCCACGCCAGATATCCAGCCCAGATATTAATTTTTTTCAAGCTAAAAATAGCTAGCCCAACTATCCTTTTTTTAGGAATACCCAGGCAAGGTCAAGTTGTTATTCTCCGCCCCACTTGGCTGCAAATCTTTCCTAGGAGGGATGCATTAGGCTTAACAAGAAAATGGGATTTAAGAAATAATAAATGGGATGTAATTATAAAAACTAGGCAGTAACTATAAAAAAAATGCACCAAACACGTGATTACTTTATAAAATATTATTTTTGGATATTGAAAAATTTAATTTCATTAATTGTTGCGAGCGCAATGTTTCGTTGGTTTTTTACATAATATAAATTTATGTTGAAATTGTATTTAATCTGGCTAGAAATTTCGGGATAAAAATATTTAGGATCCCATCAAAATGTGGGAAATTTTATTGAATTCTGTTTTGAACGGTTGGTTGAAATGGGCTGTACTTTTAACAAACTGTAAATGGGCTGTAGTAAGTTCCATTAGAATTCAAATATGGGCCACACATACTTACAAATCTCAAATGGGCTATAAGTTCTCTGCGACACACTTCTGGCCTTACTAAGTTGACGCGTCCCCTAAAAAAACAGAGTTGACGCGTATGCAAGGCTTTGTCAACTTATAGTCAACACACGGTTCTAGCCGCAGTGGCCGTTGGATGTCCATGCAATGGATGCCGTGCTTCTTCTTCAATCTCGGATATTCTAGCTTCACACGCCCAAAAAATGATTTCTCCCCCTGGCATCTGGGGTGCACTGTTTCGGAAGCTGACCTGTGGGCCTACTAAGTTGACGTACCAAGGGCTTTGTCAACTTAGTCAATATAAATGATTCTAGCTGCAGTGACCATACGATGTCCATCCAACGGCCGTAGTGCTTCTTCAACCTCTGGTCTTCTGCTCCAGCCGCCCAAAGCAGCGCCGGTCGTGCCGCCTGCTCCTGCCTCCCGTGACCGGCTGTGCTGCCGTGGAGGCCTCACCGCCCCTACTATTCCCACTGCTGACCAGGCCCTGCGGCGATGGCAGCCTCACACCACAGCCGAATGAGTGAACCCTCATACTCCTCTCCGCGTGGGCATCCACTGCCGCGTCTTCGCCGGCTGCGCGTCATCCCCTTCCTAGGCCTCGCCGTCGTCAACTGCCCTGGTGCTCTCGGCGTGGCACGGTCAACGTGGAAGGAACGACTTCCATCGGACGTGGACAGTACGTGGAGAGGCTGACAGCTGGGTCCACGGCGGCAGCAAGGAAGGGCCTCCTTATTACGCGAAAAATAATGATTCCTCCACCTGACAGCATGGACCCACCGGACGGGCACCAGTATTTTGTGAAAAAAATAGTCTCCCCCTGACTACTGGGACCCACCGGACGGGCCACCGTATTTCGTGAAAAAAACGTTCCCCCCGCTGTCAGCTCGGACCCACCGGAAGTGCCTCCTTATTACACACAAAAAAATGAATACTCCCCCGGCTAGCTGGGACCCACCTTGGTGGGAGGCTGACTTGTGGGCCTACTAAGTTGACAGGGACGAAGGGCTTTGTCAACTTAGTCAATATGAACGATTCTAGCTCCAGTGACCGTACGATGTCCATCCAACGGCCGTAGTGCTTCTTCAACCTCTGTTCTTCTTGCTCCAGCCGCCCAAAGCAGCGCCGGTCGTGGCGCATGCTCCTACCTCCCGTGGCCGGCTGTGCTACTGCAGAGGCCTCACCGCCCCCTACTATTCCCACCGCTGGCCAGGCCCTGCGGCGACGGCAACCTCACACCACAGCCGAACCAGTGAACCCTTGTAGTCCTCTCCGCGCGGGCTTCCGCTGCCGTGTCGTCCCCTTCCTAGGCCTCGCCATCGTCCACCGCCGTGGTGCTCTCCGCGCGGCATGGTCAACGTGGTCAAGGAACGACTTCCATCGGAAGAGTATTGTACGTGGAGGGGCTGACAGCTGTGTCCACGGCCACAGCACAATTTTTTTGTGATTTGCCACGTAAGTCGCTTTGTCAGGCCTGTTGGGCTGCAAATCTTTCAAGACGAGGAGAGCTTTCATTCGGTTGGCTGCTACGTCTTGAGCTTGCGTTGGATTTCCCCGAAGAGGAAAGGATGATGCAGCAAAGTAGCGTAAGTATTTCCCTCAGTTTTTGAGAACCAAGGTATCAATCCAGTAGGAGGCCACACTCAAGTCCCTCGTACCTGCACAAAACGATAGCTACTAGCAACCAACGCGATTAGGGGTTGTTAATCCCTTCATGGTCACTTACGAGAGTGAGATCTGATAGATATAATATTTTTGGTATTTTTGGTATAAAGATGCAAAGTAAAAAGTAAAAGCAAAGTAAATAGCAAAGCAAGATTAAAGTGATGGAGATTGATATGATGAGAATAGACCCGGGGGCCATAGGTTTCACTAGTGGCTTCTCTCAAGAGCATAATTATTCTACGGTGGGTGAACAAATTACTGTTGAGCAATTGACAGAATTGAGCATAGTTATGAGAATATCTAGGTATGATCATGTATATAGGCATTACGTCCGTGACAAGTAGACCGAAACGATTCTGCATCTACTACTATTACTCCACTCATCGACCGCTATCCAGCATGCATCTAGAGTATTAAGTTAAAAACAGAGTAACGCCTTAAGCAAGATGACATGATGTAGAGAGATAAATTCATGCAATATGAAATAAACCCCATCTTGTTATCCTCACGGGAAACGATGCAATACGTGCCTTGCTGCCCCTTCTGTCACTGGGAAAGGACACTGCAAGATCGAACCCAAAGCTAAGCACTTCTCCCATGGCAAGAACTACCAATCTAGTCGGCCAAACCAAACGGATAATTCGAAGAGACTTGCAAAGATAACCAATCATACATAAAAGAATTCAGAGAAGATTCAAATATTATTCATAGATAGACTTGATCATAAACTCACAATTCATCGGTCTCAACAAACACACCGCAAAGAGAAGATTACATCGAATAGATCTCCGCAAGAGAGGGGGAGAACTTTGTATTGAGATTCAAAGAGAGAGAAGAAGCCATCTAGCTACTAACTATGGACCCGAAGGTCTGAGGTAAACTACTCACACTTCATCGGAGAGGCTATGATGATGTAGAAGCCCTCCGTGATGACGGCCCTCTTCCGGCGGAGCTTTGGAACAGGCCCCAAGATGTGATCTCATGTATACAGAAAGTTGCGGCGGTGGAATTAGGTTTTTGGCTCCTGTTCTGATTTGTTTGGGGGTACGTAGGTATATATAGGAGGAAGGAGTACGTCGGTGGAGCTCCGAGGGGCCCATGACGCAGGGGGCGCGCCCCCCACCCTCGTGACCGCCTCTTTTGTTCCTTGGAGCAGGGTCCAAGTCTCCTGGATCACGTTCGTTGAGAAAATCACGTCCCCGAAGGTTTTATTCCATTTGCACTCCGTTTGATATTCCGTTTCTTCGAAACACTAAAATAGGCAAAAAACAGCAATTCTGGGCTGGGCCTCCAGTTAATAGGTTAGTCCCTAAAGTAATATAAAAGTGGAAAATAAAGCCCAATATAGTCCAAAACAGTAGATAATATAGAATTGAGCAATCAAAAATTATAGATACGTTGGAGACGTATCAGGCATCCCCAAGCTTAATTCCTGCTCGTCCTCGAGTAGGTAAATGATAAAAAGAGAATTTTTGATGCGGAGTGCTACTTGGCATAATTTCAATGCAAATCTTCTTAATTGTGATATGAATATTCAGATTAGAAAGATTCAAGACAAAAGTTTATATTGACATAAGAAATAATAATACTTCAAGCATACTAACAAAGCAATTATGTCTTCTCAAAATAACAAGGCCAACGAAAGTTATCCCTACAAAATCATATAGTCTGGCTATGCTCTATCTTCTCCACACAAAATATTTAAATCATGCACAACCCCGATGACAAGCCAAGCAATTGTTTCATACTCTAACTTTTTCAAAACTTTTTCAATCTTCACGCAATACATGAGCGTGAGCCATGGACATAGCACTATAGGTGGAATAGAATGGTGGTTCTGGAGAAGACAAAAAGTGAGAAGATAGTCTCACATCAACTAGGCGTATCAACGGGCTATGGATATGCCCATCAATAGATATCAATGTGAGTGAGTAAGGATTGCCATGCAACGGATGCACTAGAGCTATAAGTATATGAAAGCTCAAAAAAGAAACTAAGTGGGTGTGCATCCAACTTGCTTGCTCATGAAGACCTAGGGCAATTTGAGGAAGCCCATCATTGGAATATACAAGCCAAGTTCTATAATGAAAGATTCCCACTAGTATATGAAAGTGATAACATGAGAGACTCTCTACTATGAAGATCATGGTGCTACTTTGAAGCACAAGTGTGGTAAAAGGATAGTAACATTGTCCCTTCTCTCTTTTTCTCTCATTTTTTATTTAATTTATTTATTTTTTATTTGGGCCTTTTCTCTCTTTTTTATGGCCTCTCTTTTTTTATTTTTATTTGGGTTCTTTAGCCTCTTTTATTTATTTTTCGTCCGGAGTCTCATCCCGACTTGTGGGGGAATCATAGTCTTCATCATTCTTTCCTCACTGGGGCAATGCTCTAATAATGATGATCAACACACTTTTATTTTTCTTACAACTCAACAATTACAACTCGATACTTAGAACAAGATATGACTCTATATGAATGCTTCCGGCGGTGTACCGGGATATGCAATATGACAATGATGGAGTGTGTCATAATAAACGGAACGGTGGAAAGTTGCGTGGCAATATATCTCGAAATGGCTACGGAAATGCCATAATAGGTAGGTATGGTGGCTGTTTTGAGGAAGGTATATGGTGGGTGTATGATACCGGCGAAAGGTGCGCGGTATTAGAGAGGCTAGCAAAGGTGGAAGGGTGAGAGTGCGTATAATCCATGGACTCAACATTAGTCATAAAGAACTCATATACTTATTGCAAAAATCTAGAAGTTATCAAAGCAAAGTATTACGTGCATGCTCCTAGGGGGATATATTGGTAGGAAAAGACCATCGCTCGTCCCCGACCGCCACTCATAAGGAAGACAATCAATAAATAAATCATGCTCCGACTTCACCACATAACGGTTCACCATACGTGCATGCTACGGGAATCACAAACTTCAACACAAATATTCTTTAAATTCACAACAACTCAACTAGCATGACTTTAATATTATCACCTCCATATCTCAAAACAATTATCATGCTTCAATCTTTTCTTAGTATTCAACACACTCAAAAGAAAGTTTCACAAATCTTGAATACCAAGCATACTATTATTAAGCAAATTACCATGCTATTAAGAGACTCTCAAAATAATTTAAGTGAAGCATGAGAAATCAATAGTTTCTTTAAAACAAATCCACCACCGTGCTCTAAAAGATCTAAGTGAAGCACATGGAGCAAAATTATAACGCTCAAAAGATTTAAGTGAAGCACATAGAGCAAAACTACTTTGCTCAAAAGATATAAGTGAAGCACATAGAGTATTCTATCAAATTTCAATTCATGTATGGCTCTCTAAAAAGGTGTGTACAGCAAGGATGATTGTGGCACACTAACAAACAAAGACACAAATAATACAAGACACTCCAAGCAAAACACATATCATGTTGGTGAATAAAAATACTGCTCCAAGTAAAGTTACCGATCGAAGTAGACGAAAGAGGGGATGCCTTCCGGGGCATCCCAAAGCTTTGGATTTTAGGTGTACTTAGATTATCTTGGGGGTGCCATGGTCATCCACAAGCTTAGGCTCTTGCCACTCCTTGTTCCATAATCCTTCAAATCCTTACCCAAAACTTGAAAACTTCACAACACAAAACTTAAGGCAGAAAACTCGTGAGCTCCATTAGCGAAAGAAAACAAAAGACCACTTCAAGGTACTGTAATGAAATCATTCTTTAATTATATTGGTGTTAAAACTACTGTATTCCAACTTCTCTATGGATTATAAACTATTTTACTAGCCATAGATTCATCAAAATAAGCAAACAACACACGAAAAACAGAATCTGTCAAAAACAGAACAGTCTGTCGTAATCTGTAGCTAGCGCAAGATCTGGAACCCCAAAAATTCTAAACTAAATTTATGGACGTGTGGAATTTATCTATTAATCGTCTGAAAAAATAATTAACTAAATAGCACTCTCCAAATAAAAATGACAGCAGTTCTCGTGAGCACTAAAGTTTCTGTTTTTTACAGCAAGTTCAACAAGACTTTCCCCAAGTCTTCCCAACGGTTCTACTTGGCACAAACACTAATTAAAAACAAAAAACACAACCAAAACAGAAGCTAAATAATTTATTTATTAAATAATAGCAAGGATAAATATTGGGTTATCTCCCAACAAGCGCTTTTCTTTAAAACCTTGTAGCTAGGCATAATATTTCAATGATGCTCACATGAAAGACAAGAATTGAGGCACAGACAGAGCATCATAAAACACGTGACAAACACATCTAAGTCTAACATACTTCCTATGCATAGGCATCTTATAGGCAAACAAATTATCAAGGCAAGCAAAAACTAGCATATGCAAGGAAGTGGAAAGAAACAATAGCAATCTCAACATAACGAGAGGTAATTTAGTAACATGAAAATTTCTAACACCATATTTTCCTCTCTCATAATAATTGCATGTGGGATCATAAGCAAATTCAACAAAATAGCTATCATATAAAATATTTTCAACACGATCCACATGCATGCAAAGTTGACACTCTTCCAAAATAGTGGGATTGACATTAACTAAAGTCATGACCTCTTCAAACCCACTTTTATCAAAAACTTCATAAGATTGAACATTATCCAAATATGTGGGATCTAAAGTTGACACTCTTCCAAACCCACTTTCAGTATTATTGCAAACACTATTATCAATCTCATAATCATCATGGGGAGTAAATAAATTTTCAAGATCAAAAGAAGAATCACCCCAATCATGATCATTGCAACAAGTAGAGGACATAGCAAAACTAGCATCCCCAAGCTTAGGGTTTTGCATATTATTAGCACAATTTGCATAAACAGAATTTATAATAAAATCATTACAATCATGCTTTTTATTCAAAGATCTGTCGTGAATTGCATCATAAAGTAATTCTTCACACTTTTTAGATTCATGAATTTCAGGCAAAACCATATGAGCTTAACTCACTAGCAATTGGTTCATCATAAAGATAATCTAGTGCACAAAACTCACTAGCAATTGGTTCATCATAATTGGATCTCTTAAAAAGATTAGCAAGTGGATGAGGATCCATAGGTCTTAGGTCTCTGTTTAGTAATAAATAAACAACTATTCGAACCATACGAGCAAACAAGAATGGGCAAAAGAGGCAAATAGAGAGGGAGGATAGAGAGAGAGAGAGAGGGCGAATAAAACGGCAAGGGTGAAGTGGGGGATAGGAAAACGAGAGGCAAATGGAAACTAATGTAATGCGGGAGATAGGGATTGTGATGGGTACTTGGTATGTTGAGTTTTTGCGTAGACTCCCCGGCAACTGCGCCAGAAATTCTTCTTGCTACGTCTTGAGCTTGCGTTGGATTTCCCCGAAGAGGAAAGGATGATGCAGCACAGTAGCGTAAGTATTTCCCTCAGTTTTTGAGAACCAAGGTATCAATCCAGTAGGAGGCTATGCTCAAGTCCCTCGTACCTACACAAAATGATAACTACTCGCAACCAACGCGATTAGGGGTTGTCTATCCCTTCACGGTCACTTACGAGAGTGAGATCTAATAGATATAATATTTTTGGTGTTTTTGGTATAAAGATGCAAAGTAAAAAGTAAAAGCAAAGTAAATAGAAAAGCAAGATTAAAGTGATGGATATTGATATGATGAGAATAGACCCGGGGGCCATAGGATTCACTAGTGGCTTCTCTCAAGAGCATAATTATTCTACGGTGGGTGTACAAATTACTGTTGAGCAATTGACAGAATTGAGCATAGTTATGAGAATATCTAGGCATGATCATGTATATAGGCATCACGTCCGTGACAAGTAGACCGAAACGATTCTGGATCTACTACTATTACTCCACTCATCGACCGCTATCCAGCATGCATCTAGAGTATTAAGTTAAAAAACAGAGTAATGCCTTAAGCAAGATGACATGATGTAGAGAGATAAATTCATGCAATATGAAATAAACCCCATCTTGTTATCCTCGATGGAAACGATGCAATACGTGCCTTGCTGCCCCTTCTGTCACTGGGAAAGGACACCGCAAGATCAAACCCAAAGCTAAGCACTTCTCCCATGGCAAAAACTACCAATCTAGTCGGCCAAACCAAACGGATAATTCGAAGAGACTTGCAAAGATAACCAATCATACATAAAAGAATTCAGAGAAGAGTCAAATATTATTCATAGATAGACTTGATCATAAAACCACAATTCATCGGTCTCAACAAACACACCGCAAAAAGAAGATTACATCGAATAGATCTCCACAAGAGATGGGGAGAACTTTGTATTGTGATTCAAAGAGAGAGAAGAAGCCATCTAGCTACTAACTATGGACCCGAAGGTCTGAGGTAAACTACTCACACTTCATCGGAGAGGCTATGATGATGTACAAGCCCTCCGTGATGACGGCCCTCTTCCGGCGGAGCTCCGGAACAGGCCCCAAGATGGGATCTCGTGCATACAGAAAGTTGTGGCGGTGGAATTAGGTTTTTGGCTCCTATTCTGATCGTTTGGGGGTATGTAGGTATATATAAGAGGAAGGAGTATGTCGGTGGAGCTCCAAGGGGCCCACGAGGCAGGGGGCGCGCCCCCCATCCTCGTGACCGCCTCTTTTGTTCCTTGGAGTAGGGTCCAAGTCTCCTGGATCACGTTCGGTGAGAAAATCACGTTCCTGAAGGTTTTATTCTGTTTGGACTCCGTTTGATAGTCTGTTTCTTCGAAACACTGAAATAGGCAAAAAAACAGCAATTCTGGCCGGGCCTCCGGTTAATAGGTTAGTCCCAAAAGTAATATAAAAGTGGAATATAAAGCCCAATATAGTTCAAAACAGTAGATAATATAGCATGGAGCAATCAAAAATTGTAGATACGCTGGAGACGTATCACTGGCCGAGAAAATGGCCCATCAGTAATGAGAAATGGGATGTACATTTTTAAAACACATCAAACCAGCAATTAGTTTCAAATATCTTTTTTTTCATTTCAAGATTTTAAATTACATTAATTTTTATGCATGGAGAATTTGTTGGATTTTATATTGATATACATTTATTTTTAAAATTAGTTTGAATGTGAGTCGAAATTTCGGGATTAAAAACAGTTCGGACCGCACCGAAATATGCAAAATTTCGTATAATTTTTTGACCGTTGCCACAATATGGGCTGTAATGCTAACAAAAATAATATGGGCTCCAAAAAAACGTTAAGAATTAGCAAATGGGCTATAAATTATTGAAAATAATGGCAGATGTGCTGTATGCTGTTTTCCACAGATTTGAGGCTTTCCTAAAAAAAAGGTTGACGCACAAGCACTGACTGTTGGATGTCCATCCAACGGCCGTCGTGCTTCTTCAATCACTACTCTTCCTGCTCCAGCCACTCAAACAAGCGCCGGTGGGACTGCCTGCTCCCTCCTCCTCGCGGCCGGCTGTGCTGCCGCGAAGGCCTCACCGCCCGACCGTACTCCCATCGCTGGCCTAGCCATCCCTCTACTCACCCACACCTGCTGTTATTCTCCAGCGACGGCAGACGAACCATTAAACCCTCGTACAGTCGTACTCCCCTCCGCGTGGGAAACAACTACCGAGTCTTCCCTGCCTCCGTGTCGTCCCCTTCCTAGGCCTCACCGTCGTCCACCGCCCTGGTGCTCTCGGCGCTGCGTGGTCAACGTGGTCAAGGAACGACTTCCATCGGACGTGGACTGTATGTGGAGAGGCTAACAACTGGGTCCACGGCCGTAGCAAGGAAGTGCTTCCTTATTACGCGGAAAATAATGATTCCTCCACATGACAGCTGGGACCCATCGGACGGGCCACTGTATTTCGCGAATAGACGTTTCCCCCTGTCTATTGGGACCCACCAGCTACATCTTCGCACGCAAGGAAGTGCGTCCGGGCAAAAAAACGATTCGCCCCCTGACTGCTGGGACCCACCAGCTACATCTTCGCAGGCAAGGAAGTGCCTGACAGTCGGGACCCACCTGGTCGAAGCGTACGTAGCGTTGCCATTCTGGTCATGAACGTGTACGTACATATTGGTCGATGTAGAGGTGCGCCCGTGTCGTACTAGAGGCGCGCACGTGTCGTAGTAGAGGCGCGCACGTAGCATGTACACGTACGTACAGCGGCCAGGGTGCAAGAAAGAAAATACGGCCACGTATGTGTACATACGGGCGGGGTCTCGAACGCCTACTCGCGCATACGTACGGCCAGGGCTCGTGTACATTGCTGGGTCGGAACAGAGAAACAGCGTCGTCGTCGTGTTCATGTGGAGGCAACGGAATGCGTGGTGTTCATGGGGAGGCAACGGAATGCGTGCGAGCCAACCGGCTGGGTTGGAATGGAATGTGTGGTCGTGTTCATCGGGAGGGCTTGGACGGAACAGGTGATGGAAACGAGGCCTGGTGTACCGCACAACGAAGGAAACGGACCTCCTACGTTCGGAGCGGGGTCCTGTTGATCGGGAGGGGTCTGGCGTATCGCAAAACGGAGGAAACGGACCTCCTACGGTCGAAACAGGGGTCCTGTTGATCGGGAGGGGTGTGGCGTACCGCAAAACGGAGGAAACGGACTTGTGTTGGAGCGCTACGGTCGAAACGGGGGTCCTGTTCATCGGGAGGGGTGTGGCGTACCGCAAAACGGGACTCCACGGGATACTGTTCATCTCCACCGTCGACCCCCTCCAGCCTCCACGAGCTACTGTTCATCCACCGTCTACCTCCTCCAGCCTCCACCTGCACTGTTCATCCACGGGCTCCTGTTCATCCAGCCTCCACCGCGCGCTACTCCACCGGCCACTGTTCAACCAGCCCTCTCCACGGGCTCCTATTCAACCACCCATCCACAGACTACTGTTCATCCTGCCCTCCACCATCTACTATTCATCCTGCCCTCCACGGGGTGTACCTGTTCATCCAGCCCTCCACGGTGTCCTGTTCATCCAGCCGCAACCGGCTCGATCGATCGGGCTCCTGTTCATCCAGAGGCAACACCACGGGGTCCTATTCATCCACACCCACCGGGAACTGTTCATCCAACCCCCCCCCCCCCACCGCAACGCTCACTGTTCATCCAGAGGCAGCATCGATCGGCTTCAGTTAGCAGCAGTAGCGAAGGAATCGCTCGATCGGGTTTAGTTAACAGCCATCGATCGATCGCTCGGGTTCAGTAACGTGTAGCCTGCAGTGCAATCGCTCGGGTTCAGTTAGAGCCCAACGCCTCGCTCGGGTTCAGTTAGAGCCAACGCCTCGCACACAAGCGCGTACGTGTACGAGAGAAACGCGCATCGCTCGGCCCCCTACCTCCCACCGTAACCGGGAACTCCCCGAAATTTTCCTCCCCCTCGCTTCTACCATGGTTTTTTCTGTCATGGAAGGCCCAAAGAATGTCATGCAGCTGCGTCTCCGGCCCGCCCAGGACGAAAAGCCCATTTTCTGTCATGATTTTTTGTCATAGAAGTAGGAGCCCACCACATCTATGATTCTCTAACTCAGTTTGGATACTCTAACTCAGTTAGAGGTTAGAGTTAGATTCTAACCCTAAACTAACTCTAACCAAAAAGGTGTTTGGATAGCAGGGTTAGATGGAGCGCGGATACGGCGAGGAGCCTTCACGGGCGGTGCAAGAGGGGGGGAGGGAGAGGACAAGAAGCTTCGAGGAAGTGAGGAGGGATCTGCCTCGAGGAAGTGCCATCTAACACCGATTGAACTGCTTCATGTCCACCGCGTACGGGAGGGAGAGCGTGTAGCGAACGAAAGCTTCTCCTAGTCCCGCCAGCCACCACGCTCATGGGCGAGGGAGGGACGCAGCTTCATTGACTTACTGCTCCTGCCTTTGCGTCCATGACAGGTGGGACCAATAGGTCGGTGGCCCACCTGTCATGCAGCCAAAGGCAGGTGCGGTTAAGCCGAGAGGGCATTGTAGTAATCAAACTTCTCGGTCTTATACAAGTTGACGCGACACATCAAAGCACTACACTCGATATATTTCAATAATTTGCGTTTACCGATGGATTAATTACAATGCATGCATGCATGCCGTGACTCTCCTTTTGATACTTGCATGTTTTCATTTAATGCACCTTGAAGTAGTATGAATATGTGACGGTAAAGCTTTGTAATGCCCCGGCCTTAATAAAGCGAGAGATGGTTGTGCACGAGGAGGGCGAGATCAAGCAGACAGAACAGGACCCGACGATGGAGCTCTCTATGGTCTCGATGGACCTCACCTTGCTCCACTGCCCCTTCTGCCTCTGCCCCTCGAAGCATCCAGTGTATGAGGTTCGAATACACCTTGTCCGTTCGGCTGATCGAGCAAGGTGCAGGTTTCTTGATTGATGTGTTGTTCGATTGATTTGTGCAGTGCAAGGGAGGGGACCTGGCTTGCGCGGACTGTCGCGTCGAGCGCCCCGGGAACCAGCGGCAGTGCCAGAAGTGCGAGCGCGGCGGTGGCTTCGACGTGCGGAACACGGCGGTGGACGTCGTCCTCTCCTCGGTGAGGGTGGAGTGCCCACACGAAGGCTGTGGGCTCTACGTCACTTACCACAAGCTCGCTGATCACCAGAGCGTTTGTCCGCTCATGCCGTGCAAATGCCCCGTGCCCGTATGCAGCTACGAAGGCCCGCCGTTGGTGCTCTCCCACCACATCAGCACCGTGCATCCCATGCCCGTGCACAGGATCCAGTACGGCAAGGCGCTCCAGCTGCAAGTGCCACTGTCGGAGCCACGGCTCTTGCTGTTCGCGGAGGAGGACACCCGCGCGTTTTTCTTGGTCGGTGGCATGCTCTACATCAGCGCACCTATCACTGTGTCGGTCGTCTGCATCAGAGCGGGGGCGTCCCCACTGCCGCACTACGTGGCCAAGCTGTGGGCGAACGGCCCACCGAGGGAGCCCAAAGGCAGGAGCGACGCCATCAAGGTGGAAATGGAGGTGACAAGCAGCAGGGATCCCGGCGACGTTGCCGTGCAGGATCTGACCTTCTTCACAGTTCCGCCCAAGCTGCTAGCCGGGTGAGGGAGTCCTGGATTAGGGGGTCTCCGGACAGTCGAACTATATCCTTTGGCCGGACTGTTGGACTATGAAGATACAAGATTGAAGACTTCGTCTAGTGTCCGGATGGGACTCTCCTTGGCGTGGAAGGCAAGCTTGGCAATACGGATATGTAGATCTTCTTTCTTGTAACCAACTCTGTGTAACCCTATTCCCCTCCGGTGTCTATATAAACCGGAGGGTTTTGTCCGTAGGACAACACACAATCATATCATAGGCTAGCTTCTAGGGTTTAGCCTCTACGATCTCGTGGTAGATCAACTCTTGTAATAATCATATCATCAAGATAAATGAAGCAGGAAGTAGGGTATTACCTCCATCGGGAGGGCCCGAACCTGGGTAAACATCGTGTCCCCCTCCTGTTACCATCCGCCTTAGACGCACAGTTCGGGACCCCCTACCCGAGATCCACCAGTTTTGACACCGACATTGGTGCTTTCATTGAGAGTTCCACCGTGCCGTCACCATAAGGCTTGATGGCTCCTTCGATCATCAGTAACGATGCGGTCCAGGGTGAGGTTTTCCTCCCCGGACAGATCTTCGTATTCGGCGGCTTCGCACTGCGGGCGAACTCGCTTGGCCATCTAGAGTAGATCGAGAGCTACGCCCCTGGCCATCAGGTCAGGTTCGGAAACTTAAACTACACTACCGACATCCGCGGAGACTTGATCTTCGACGGATTCGGGCCCATGTTAGGTGCGCCGCACAATCACAACGAGCATGATGTAACTCTGCCGTCGGACGGTGTTCGGGAGATCACACCCGCAACTACTCCGTCCTCAATCCGGAGCAAATCGCGCCATCCGAGGACGGGGGGGCGGGGGGTAGACCCCGCCATGGAGGCCGCACTCTCAGTGGTGATGGAGCCAGATACTGACTTCACCCCTTACGAGAGCCGTGCTGCCGAACCACTGGATTCGTCTCCGGCCACGGACTCCGAGCCGCCTGTGTCCGTGCCTATCGAATCCGATTGGGCGCCGATCATGGAGTTCACCTCCGCGGATATCTTTTAGCACTCACCTTTCGGCGACGTACTAAATTCATTAAGGTCTCTCTCCTTGTCAGGAGAACCTCGGCCCAACTATGTCCGGCTAGAATGGGATGCGGATGACGAAGAAACTCGCTCCCCACCCACCACGCACTTAGTAGCCACTGTCGATGATTTAACTGACATGCTCGACTTCGACTCTGAAGACATTGACGGTATGGACGACGATGCAGGAGACAAACAGGAACCACCGCCCATAGGGCGCTGGACCGCCACCTCATCATATGATATATACATGGTGGACACCCCCAAAGAAGGCAATGGCGATGAGACAGCGGGGGATGACCCCTCCAAGAAGCAACCCAAGCGCCGACGTCAGCTGCGCCACTCTAAGTCCCGCCATTGCAATAGTAGTGATACCGGCACAAGAGACAATAACACTCCAGATAGTGCCAAAGACGACAACAATCCCCTCCAGCACGATTTAGAGCGGGAGGGTGAACAAGCTAGCCCTCCAGAGCGGGCAGCAGATAGAGAATCGGAGGAGGACAATTGCATGCCTCTCTCCAAAGACGAGGTGAGCCTCGGCGACGAAGAATTTATCGTGCTTGAGGATCCCGTCGAGCAGGAGCGCTTCAAGCGCCGGCTTATAGCCACAGGAAATAGCTTGAAGAAAAAGCAACAACAGCTTTGAGCTGATCAAGATTTGCTTGCAGGCAGATGGAACGAAGTCCTTGCGGCCGAGGAATACGAACTCGAGCGCCCCTCCAAGAGTTACCCAAAGTGCAGGTCGCTACCCAGATTCGAGGAGGAAGCATTGAAACCTACATCACCAGTGTACGATGCGGCTGACCGGCCACCTCGTGGCCGAGCCAGAGAGGCGTTTCAGCCCGAAGTTCAGCCTGCACCCCGCCGCCACTCAAACAAAAATACCAAGGCCCAGGGCAACACACGAAACCTGCGAGACGTATTGGAAAGAAGGGCAAAACATGCAAGGTCGATATACGGGTCACGGGGGCGCACGCCAACGCGGGACGATGACCGTCACGCTGGATACACTAAAAGTAAATCCGGCCGGGCCGAATACAGCAGACAAGACTCATATGAACTGCGCTGTGATATAGCCCAGCACAAAGGGCCACACACCCCTATGCTTCACTGATGAAGTTATGGATCACGAATTCCCGGAGGGTTTTAAACCCGTAAATATCGAATCGTATGATGGTACAATAGATCCCGATGTATGGATTGAGGATTTCCTCCTCCACATCCACATGGCTTGCGATGATGATCTGCATGCCATCAAGTACCTCCTACTAAAACTCAAAGGACCAGCTTGGCATTGGCTGAATAGCATGCCAGTAGACTCCGTCAGCAGTTGGGAGGATTTGGAAGACGCATTCCTTGACAACTTCCAGGGCACTTATGTGCGACCACCGGATGCTGATGACTTGAGCCATATAACTTAGTAGCCAGGGGAATCGGCCAGGCAATTTTGGACATGGTTCCTAACTAATAAAAACCAAATTGTCGACTGTCCAGATGCAGAGGCCTTAGCGGCATTCAAGCATAACATCCGTGATGAGTGGCTCGCCCGGCACCTCGGCCAGGAGAAGCCGAAGTCTATGGCAGCCCTGACGACACTCATGACCCACTTTTGCACGGGCGAGGATAGCTGGATGGCTCGCAGCAACAACACATCAAGGAATCCGGGCACTTCGAATACCAAAGATGCCAATGGCAGACCACGTTGTAACAGACACAAGCGCCGCAACAACAGCGATAACGCCGATTATACGGCAGTCAATGCCGGATTCAGAGGCTCTAGATCCGGTCAGCGGAAAAAGCCAATCAAAAGAAGTATTCCGGGCCCGTCCAGTTTGGATCGCATACTTGATCGCTCGTGTCGAATCCACGGCACCCCCGATAAGCCAGCCAATCACACCAACAGAGAATGCTGGGTGTTCAAGCAGGCCGGCAAGTTGACTGCCGAAAACAAGGACAAGGGGCTGGATAGTGATGACGAGGAGGAGCCTCGGCCGCCGAACACGGGAGGACAGAAGAGGTTCCCCCCACAAGTGAATACGGTGAACATGATATACGCAACACACATTCCCAAGAGGGAACGAAAGCGTGCACTAAGGGACGTCTATGCGATGGAGCCCGTCGCCCCAAAGTTCAACCCATGGTCCTCTTGTCCGATCACCTTCGATCGCAGGGACCACCCCACTAGTATCCCTCATGGCGGATCCGCCGCATTGGTCCTAGACCCATCATCGACGGATTTCACCTCACTCGAGTCCTTATGGACGGCGGCAGCAGCCTGAACATGCTCTATCAGGATACGATGCGCAAAATGGGTATAGATCCCTCGAGGATCAAACCCACCAAAACCACCTTTAAGGGCGTCATCCCAGGTGTAGAGGCCCATTGCACGGGCTCAATCACACTAGAAGTGGTCTTCAGATCTCCGGACAACTTCCAAAGCGAGGAGTTAATCTTTGATATCATCCCATTCCACAGTGGCTATCACGCACTGCTCAGGCGAACCGCATTTGCAAAATTCAATGCGGTACCGCATTACGCATACCTCAAGCTCAAGATGCTAGGACCTAGGGGCGTCATAACAGTCAATGGAAACACAGAACGCTCGCTCTGCACGTAAGAGCACACTGCGGCCCTCGCAGTAGAAGCACAAAGCAGCCTTTTAAGGCAAACCGCCAATTCGGTGATACAGCCCCCGGACACCGTCAAGCGAGTCCGGAGTAACCTACAAAAGGATCGCCTGGCACGTTCAGATCTTGCCTAGCAATTCGGCCCCCGTCCCAGTCCCAGTCAAGCGACGAAATCCGTGCCGCGTGTACATAATTACGCACTGATAATACCATGGGCATAGGCGGGGGCATGATCAGGGCACGTCCCGCAATGCGGCTTAACTGCCCTAGGGGCTGCATACCTTTATCATTTTTTTCTCTTTCAGGACCTTACTCTCTGGAAGCCCTTTCCGGCAGTATGATTGCCGGACACATTACGGGAAGGATCAACCAAGGAGGCAAGAAGCTAAGACATACAAGGGAACCCCCAGGTGGTCTCTAATAACAATCGATATACCTGCTTTTTACTACCCATACGCAGCTTGCCCTTGGATAGGACATGTCAAATAGTCCTATTTTTTGCTTATTGCACTACTTGTATCAGTACGCTTTGACGTATTATTTAAATAACAATGCATAGCATTAGTCTATTATTGCATTATCCATCCCTTTTTTCTTATATGTTCGTTTACGACAACTTGCACATGTACATTCTGGTATAGTCAGTACGCCAGGGGCTTTCGTTTACCCCATAATACGTCGTGACAAGTCCGAACACTTTCGACAGTGCGCACCCCGAACTTATAGCATTATATGCATCAACTTTGAATCATGTCTTGGGTTAATAGTTGGGTTTGCCCAGCTCCCATGTTTTGGTACCTTACGTTCCGCTATATCGGCTAAGGTAGCGCTGGGAGAACTACCGCGATTGTGTCCCGGTTCTTCCGGACGAGCACCTTAGTAGAGAAAGCTCAAAACTGACTGTCGTGATAAGGCGAGAGCTGGTCGCTGTTCGAGAGGTCTCAAGTCCTTAAAGAGTTTTTCCGCTTCAGGCGAGGAGTCGGCCTTGCCCGACTTAGGTGTATATAGCGCCCCAAATCGGCCTTCCGAATACTAGGGGCTTCGCCAAAATTTAATATTGTAGACTTCTATGGCTAAGTGAGAGTGATAAAGCCTTATAGTCTGATTGCCTAGTTTGTTGTGCTGAACACCTCCCTCGAAGTACCCAAAATTGGGATAAAGAGTGCTCAGGTTTATCCCGAACACCCAATACTAGTTACATGGTGCAGAAGCCGATGACTGGCCAACTCTCAAATTTTATAAATGGACGCACAGAAGGTAATATTTTAAATTCAAAAAGCGTTGCATAACGCAAATGAACTCGTTTCACATTACAGGATCACATGAGCATGTTCATTCAAAAATTACATCTCTAGCACATTCCTCCGCCACAAGGCGGGAACCCTTCAGGACACTGTCATAATACATTTCGGGGAAGGGATGCTCCTTGCCCTCTAGCGGCCCCTCCTTCACCAGCTTTATGGCGTCCAACTTCGCCCAGTGCACCTTTGCCCGGTCAAAAGCCCTGCGCGCACCCTCGATGCAGACGAACCGCTTTATGACTTCAAGCCGTGGGCAGGCATCCACAAACCGCCTCACCAGACCGAAGTAGCTGCTAGGCAGGGGATCGCCATGCCACATCCGGACTATAAGACCCTTCATGGCCTGTTCGTCCGCCTTGTGAAGCTCGACCAGTTGCTTCAGCTGGTCGCTCAAGGGCGTTGGGTGTTCGGTCCTAGTATACTGAGACCAGAACAACTTTTTTGTTGAGCTCCCCACCTCAGCTCGGTAAAACTACGCGGCATCTAGTACACTGCGGGGAAGATCTGCGAACGCTCCTGGAGAGCTCCGAACTCGGGTAAGTAAAAGGAAAGTTTCCTTCACATGCTTGCTTTGCATAATGAATGCCTTACCCTTGGCTATCAGCTTCACCGCATCAATCTCCTGGAGGGCCTTGTGGGCTTCAGCCATGGCGCTCCATGCGGTTTCGAGCGCCTTTGCAAGCTCGGACTCTCGCGTCTTAGAGTCAAGCTCCAAGGACTCGTGTTTTTTGGCGAGAGCCTCGAGCTCTTGCTGCACCTCGCCTACCCGGGCTTCTTGCTTTTCCCGCTCAAAGCGCTCCTTGGCCGCTTTGTCTTCGGCCTCGGACAGCGCCTTCTTCAGGGTCGCCACCTCGGACGTGGCCCCTGGCAAATTCATGATGATCCTATTACTTTACAACCGAATTTCTTTTTAATATATAGACAAGGTATTGCTTACCTTTGCTCTCCTCGAGCTGCCTCTTGGTAAGGCCAAGCTCTTCCTCGGACCGCTCAAGGTCCTGCTTCATTGCAGTGACCTCCGCAGTACGTGCGGCAGCGGCCAGTAGTGAAGCCTGCATATGCACATAGACATATTCTGATTAGACTCCTGAGTCATTATTTGATCCTCTATTCGGCCTTTCTTCGCGAACGCCAAACAGAGCATCAGGGGCTACTGTCTATGCGGTAATATTTTCCAATATTTTGATTGCTTACCTGAAAGCTTGTCAGGGGGCTGGCACAAGCTTCGGTTAGTCCGTTTTTGGCGGACTGAACTTTCTCGATCACCGCACTCATGATAGTGTGGTGCTCTTCGTCGATGGAAGCGCCGTGAAGCGCTTCCAGCAAGTTGTCCGGTGCCTCTGGATGGACAAAGGCCACCGACACGGGCGGCTTGCCCCTCTTAACGGGGGGTCGCCTGCCGGAGTCCGGAACCACCGAAGGTTCCGGCGCAGTGTTCGGCTGGGGGCCGAACTTGGAGCCCATGGGAGTCTTGCTCCCTTTGCGCCCAGGGTCCGGAAGGTCGCCTCGAGGCGCCCCCAGGACTACCTCCCCTCGGCTCGGTGCCTTTTGAGACAACACTGCGACGTTGTCCGTAGGGCAAGGGGTGGAGGCCGTCGGAAGTGAATCGCTATTCATATCCGACGAGTCCAAAGAACTGCCCGACGAAGATATGTCGAGACGGGCTCGGGACGGACTACATAATCATATTCGGCATAAGGAGAAGTAGTGCAATAAAACATAACATGAATTACTATGGTATCCGGATACTTACGACTTTGCCAGGGGCTTGTCCCTGGGTAACCACTCGTCATCGTTGTAGGCGGCCGTCGTGGAGCAGTCCGAAAGGAGGGTCCTTCCCTTCTTGGACCCTTCGGCCTCCCCAGGGTGGGTGGCCTTCCTTTTCTTGTCTCCCCTGGCCGGGGGGGGAGAACTTTCCTCTTCCTCCTCCTCGTTTTTGTGGGAGGAGTGCGCTTTGGACTTATCGGACGATGAGTCCAATATAACCTTGCGCCGGAGACCCTTTCGGGTCCCCGTGGCCTTCTTCTTGGCCTTCTTCACCGGTACCTCGTAAGGCGCCGGAACCAGCATCTCCATTAGGAGAGCATCTGCAGGATCTTCAGGCAGGGGGGCTGGGCAATCGATCTGCTCCGCTATCTCTACCCAGTCCTATTAATGGCATGGAAGCTTAGATCCCGCACATGATTAAACTGGGGCAAATTAATATCCTATGAGATATAAAAACTTACCGGATTGGCATGGCGCTTTGCGCTGAGTCCGCGGTCCTCAGTAAGGGGAGGAGGTACCTCGGGGCCCTTGAACAGGACCTTCCAGACATCCTTGTGCGTCGTGTCGAAGAGATCTCACAGCATCTGGTGCTTGGCCGGGTCGAACTCCCACAACTTGAATACCCGGTGTTGACATGGGAGGATCCGGCGGAAGAGCATGACCTGGACCACATTGACGAGCTTGATTTTCTTGCTCATCATGTTCTTGATGCAGGTCTGGAGTCCGGTCAGCTCTACCGGGGAACCCCAGGAGAGGCCCTTCTCTTTCGAGGAAGTGAGCCGCGTGGGGATTCTGGATCGAAATTCGGGGGCCGCCACCCAGTTGGTGTCGCGTGGCTCGGTGATGTAGAACCACCCCGATTGCCACCCCTTTATGGTCTCCACATAGGAGTCTTCGAGCCAGGTGACGTTAGGCATTATGCCCACCATGGCGCCTCTACACTCTGCTTGCTAGCCGACCACCACCTTCGGTTTAACATTGAAGGTCTTCAGCCACAGGCCGAAGTGGGGCCTGATGGGGAGGAAGGCCTCGCACAAGACGATAAACGCCGAGATGTTGAGGATGAAATTGCGGACCATATCAAGAAAATCCAGGCCGTAGAAGAACATGATCCCGTGGACAAACGGGTGAAGGGGAAATCCCAATCCGCAAACAAAGTGGGTAAGGAAAACTACCCTCTCATGGGGTTCGGGCGTAGGGATGATCTGCCCCGCATCTAGCAGCCGGTGCGGGATGTCCGCGGCCAGATATCCGGCTTCCCGTAGCTTTGTGATGTTCTCCTCCATGACGGAGGAGACCATCCACTTGCCTCCCGCTCCGGACATGCTTGGAGTGGTTTAAGGAGAAAGATGCGAACTTGGACGCTGGAGCTCGAGTGTGCGAGAATGGATAAGCAAGGAGGAAGAAGGCGTGGGTAAAATGGGTGAATCATTGTCCCTTTATAAGGGTGGAAGAGACGATGCGCCTCCGCACTTACCTAGTAAAATCGCTTATTCCCCGAACGCCGTAATTGATGACGCGGTTGGGTTACCCATTCCCGTATTGATGAGAATCCCGTGATAAGGGGACACTATCTCTGCTTCGACAAGACGTGTCAAGAAAACCGTCTCGCGATATGTGCAGTGGAGGTTGAGAAAAACGGTTCAAATAATGACCGGGCAATGGCATGATGTCATGTTGCTAAACGTGTCAGCAGATTAGATTTGTGGAAATATTATTCTCTCTACGGTGGTATGTGGAACTTGTTTTACAGAGACGGAAACTATCCTTGTGTCCAAATCTTCTATGGAGTATTCAGAGGATGAACCTGCCTTGCAATGCCAAAGACAAATCTGCGCGCCAGAGTCATCATCATTGAAGCCTGGTTCAGGGGCTACTGAGGGAGTCCTGGATTAGGGGGTCTCTGGATAGTCGGACTATATCCTTTGCCGGACTGTTGGACTATGAAGATACAAGATTGAAGTCTTTGTCCCGTGTCCGGATGGGACTCTCCTTGGCGTGGAAGGCAAGCTTGGCAATATGGATATGTAGATCTTCTTCCTTGTAACCGACTCTGTGTAACCCTAGCCCCCTCCGGTGTCTATAAAACCAGAGGGTTTAGTCCGTAGGACAACATACAATCATACCATAGGCTAGCTTCTAGGATTTAGCCTCTACGATCTCATGGTAAATCAACTCTTGTAATACTCATATCGTCAAGATCAATCAAGCAGGAAGTAGGGTATTGCCTCCATCAAGAGGGCCCGAACCTGGGTAAACATCGTGTACCCCGCCTCCTGTTACCATCCGCCTTAGACGCACAGTTTGGAACCCCCTACCCGAGATCTGCCGGTTTTGACACCGACACCGGGGCTAAGCTGGTGTCCCTCCACATTCAGATTGAAAAGCTCGCGTCCTAAATGATTCTACAGTGCCTTCTGTTTATCTTAGTAATATGCTAATATAGGGGTTAGCTCGGTCTACTTTAGCTTAAGAGATGGTGGGTTTTGGTGGTGATGCAGAAATTACCTCGACATCAAATCAGCAGTGAAAGTAATTTCAAACAATTGAATGGATATGTTGTGTCTGTTGGATATAAAGATCCTTTGCGTGAGAAGTAACAGCTTATATGCTTTTTTCGAAACGGAACAACGATACTAGTATAATTTTTGTTGATATGCACTAATATTTTCGAAATGGACGTCAGGCTGTAGATAGAAGGGCGGTTGGGACGCGGCATCAGCCCATACCACGGTGACCCCCGATTGGGACGCACCGACTGTGGATTTTCTCCCTCGCCAATGTCGACCGCGTCTACGCAGAACAATGTTACCTTCCCCCAGCTACGGGATCAGGCCGGATATGTGACCAGCGGTGTGGCCACCGTCGTTCTATGCTTGTGAAGAGAGCAACCCAAGCAAGAAGGCTTGTAGCTTAGGCTCCTGCTAGTTTATATACATTGGTTTTCTTTTTCTCTCCATATCAACCATTTTATATTGCATATGTGTCATTGAAGAGTGAAATTATGGTTGCTTCTATCGACTAACTTACTATGTGATTTGACTGCTCCTTTAGTGGCCCCTGCACGTACTCCCCCTACATGTATGCAACAGTCACAGGTACATACGGACGCAAAAACGTGCGCGACGCCCTAATGCATGCATGTCCAAGCACACAACGGAACACACATGGTCACGCACAAGTGCTCAACCTACACGTGCATGCACACACATACTCAGCCAGGGTGAGCTAGTGACCGTATAAACACCGGAAAATGTATATATTGAGAATAAGGAGCATATTATGAAGTCCACTGACCGTATTTTTACAAATATACAGTGACAGACAGTGTATTTATCAAGTTTGATATTAAGCCATATTAATCGGAGGGAGGCAGTATGGACTAGCATTACCTTTCTATGTCCCGTCAACTTGCCGAATGAGGAGAAGCTTGCAGGACGGTGGCTCGCAGGACAAGGAGAAACTTTTAACTAATGCAAGTTGTCCTTCGCTCAGGCGGTGGACGTGCAACAGTTAATTCGGTGTCAGATTGCCAGAAGCATACACTATACTAGTACTATTATTATTGCACTACCCGAAGAAGCGAACAACCAAGTGCAAAGTTTACTAGTACTAGTACTACTACTATAGTCTATAGAGGTACTATACTAGTACTAGGAACCGGATGGAGGAGCGTCTGCACTCTTATTACATTTTTAAAATTTAATAAAGCAATCTTCAACACATTTGGTTCTCTTTGAGGGTTCTCGCATGTGATAATGGAAGTTGATTGTATGGAACACTCAGCACAATTCTTCCTTAATTCTGGCTCATATCCTGTTACAAATAGGAGTGCTCGGTAATATTTCCTCTTTTTTTGTTATTCAGCATGTAAACAAGTCAGCAAACCTTGCGGCGCATCTTTGTGCGAACCATGCTTGCTACACTTTGAATGTGGCCGAGAGCTAGCTTGATGAAACACCTCGCTTCCTACTTCTTTTTTGCGGCGTACCTCGCTTCCTAGTGACCAGTATCTTGGATGATCATCCTAGGAATGCTTATATGTGAATAAAGCTCTCTCATTTACCCGCAAAAAAGATTAAGCCATATTAACCGGAAAGGAGGGAGTATGGACTAGCACTACTTGTTGGTGTGTCCCATCAACTCGCAGAACGAGGAGAAGCTTGCAGGACAAGGTGAAGCTCACTTACGCCTTTTGACTAATGCAACATACCCTCGCCCAGGCGGTGGACATGCATCAGTTCATTCGGTGTCAGATTGCCAGAGGCATACACTGTAGTACCGAACATGCGGAATACCATCATTGTTCGACTTCACAAAGAGGCGAAGAGCCAAGCGCAAGGTTTAGTAGTACGAGTAGTACTACTACTAGAACCAAATGGTGGAGCCTCTGTACTCTTATTTTTTTTAATCTCTGATAAAGTACACATTTATTCCGGAGAAGGGCGGAAAACGGCAGCCCAACATGTAATGATGATATCGATCAACCATGGTCGAATATATCTTGGCCTCCGTGCGAGCCCGTCTGTGTGTTCTCGCTCCTCGTCTCTCTCAAGGAACGGCGGGTTGACCATTTTGCCGTCAATTGAGATCGGTCTGCTCACACTCCGGTCCCATATGTCAGTGATATGCCAAGAGGAGCTGCATTGACCGACTGGCCATACGCGTACTTGGTTTCGCACCTTCATACTACTCCTCCCTCCATCACAATTTACAGGGCGTGCTTCATTATGATGCATTTCTCTCAATGCATTTCCACCACCAGAGAGACTTTAGATGCGTTTGGTTTAATGCTCAATTAATTAGGGCATGGTAACCACAATTTTCTCTCGATGTAGTACTACGGAGTGGCGTAAGTGCATGCATGTGTGTACCCGGGGTGGAAGCACTGCATGCATGTGTGTACGCATTATTTCCTCTAGTAATAGACGCCATGCTATAACTACCAATGCTATTTTTCAGGCCAATCGCCAGTCGTGTTGGTCCCAGAGATTTTCTCTTTTTCTGAAGCGCACTCTATAAACAGTGACGGATGGAGTAGTATGAGCAGATTCAAAGAAGAGAGTATTGATGGTCGCTTCTTCTCAGCAACTTACAGTGGGAAAGCTGGGGCTTATGATTTGACTACTCATTACTCATTATTAATGCGGAGCAATGACCAGTCTGAGTCTCCCATGCGGCTGCGCACTACCCCCTCGGTTCTTAAATATACTCTGGAGTATTTGTCTTTCTAGACATTTCAATGAGTGACTACTCAAATATTTGTCTTGTTAGAGATTTAAATGGACTACTACATACGGATGTATATAGACATATTTTAGAGTGTAGATTCACTCATTTTGCTCCATATGTAGTCACATATTGAAATCTCTAGGAAGACAAATATTTACGAACGGAGGGAGTACACATACGAAGCAAAATGAGTGAATCTACACTCTAAAATATGCCCATTTGAAATTTGTAAATAGACAAATATTGTTGATGACAGTTGCGACGACAAAAAAGAAGCATATTCCTTGTCCTAAGGGAAGATAACAACACGGTTGTGTTTGTCTAAAACGGTGTGAGGACGAGATTGCAATATGGAAAGTACACCAGACGAGCTACGTTTTGTGCAAAGAACTATGGAAGATCCACATGCAGTGACGTGGGAAGACGGGCAGTGGAGCAAGGCCGGAGGGGATACCTAGAGGTCGTCGGGATGTAACTAGGTGAGCGGCAGCGGGCGTAATCTGCCCATACTGCGGCAGCGAGCAGGTAGCGTAGTCCCTACCGCACCGGAGCTTGGTCAAAGAGAAGGAGAAACGATGCACGTCCTCCCTTTCCGCCGGCGGACGGGATGCGGCCGGATCAGTGACCAACGGTGAGAGAGAGAGGCCACCGCAGCCTTGTGTGAGATACTCTGAAGAGAGACAAACCAGGCAGGGAGGCTCCATTGTATATAGTGGAGCGGACTACCTTTTTCTCCATAAAAATCATTTTATATTTTGTGTACGTGCCATTGAGCGATATAACTTTATTCAAAAATGATGCGCCAATGCATCAAGTCGAACTTTGTTTCGTGCATGCGTGGTACACGACCTCCGTAGGTAAACAACCGCTACACGTGTTCAAATTAGCACGTGGGCTGCCATTTCGTACAGAAATGAGCTCCACCATGTACCCGCGCGGGTGTGGCTGGGCACGAAGCGTGAGTACGTGCACGGGACACCTATTCTCTTCTTGTATACGTACACAACCTACGTGGGGTTGTGTGAGAGAGATACAACCATAGAGAGATATAGTGTGTGGGTTCGTGAGAGTTTTTTTAGGGGGGGGGTGGTCAATCAAAAAATGTAACATCTGCAATGTGTGTGAAATGGAGTCCTGGATATATCATATATATAGAGGGGGCGATCCACGAGAAGAGAGTGGAGGTATCATCGACTTGAGGTGTCCATAGAATCGAAGAGAGGGATGATGTGTGTGTGTGTACGCGCCCGGTCGATAAAGAGTGCCATCGAATTTTTGTTTGCCCATGTCAAAGATATAGAGTGGCTGGCCTACAAGAACAAGTGAGGGGACAGGTGCGGTTTGTCTCTGTGGCATGGATACCTACCTACAGCGGTCGACTATCGGTGTGTGGGAGGAGGGAGGCCTAATTAGCTATAGAGGTACAATGGCTGGTATATGTGTGGAGGAGGAGAGAGGCCTACCTCATGTATTAAGGGAGATCGATCTACCTCATGTAATAAGGGAGATCGATCGGCATCCATGCATATGTGTAGGAGAGGAATAAGGTTGGGAGAGAGAGACAGAGCTAGAGTGTTTGAGGGGGTGGTAGTGGAGTTGCTTCTAACAAATGGTGGGATAGGCTTGCTAGACAACCGGAGGGCACACGCCTGCAAAATCATCAAGAGAGGGGATGGCTGCCTGTCTGTGCATGTGCGTGTGAGAGACGGGTCAGGAGGCATGCAAGAATGATGAGGGGGGGTGGGAGATATGGCTGTGGTAAGCAGACATAACTACATAGGAAGATCAATCGTCCTTTGTCAAAGAAAGGAGAGACATAACTTGTGAGGTACGTTGATCGATGGGGGGGGGAATAGTTAAAGTCGACCTAGGTATATGTTGGGAGCTCGATCAGTATACATGGATGTGTGTGTTAGAATAAAATGAGGCATGGGGAGAAGGATAGAGAAAGAGGGATGCATCTAGGAGGTGGTGCGAGAGTCATACTATATCGAGGGGGGAGGAGTGTGCGAGTATGAGATCGATGAAAAGAGTGGTGGGAGTGAGGCATGGACGGTGATAAGAGAAGAGGGGAAGCTTGTGTTTGTGCTAGGCACACCTGGCTAGAGAGGCATATCGATCGATGTGTGCCGTAAAGGAGCTGGGGGGCCTACACACACAATGGGTGAACGACCTAAAGTGAAAAGACGAATTTGCGTGATGGAGCTAGAGAATGCTGAGGGAGGGTGAGAGGGATGTGGGCGTATGCATGCATGAGAGAAAGCTAGCACTAGCTAGCTACAAAGATAAGAGGATTGTGTGGGTGTAAAAGACGAATATAGATCATACTTCATTATAAAAAGCGAATTCGGATATTTGAAGAATTTATCATAGTGTTTTAAACCGACGCATGTGTGAATATATATAACGGTGGTACACATGGTGTGGTCATGAACATGTTATACTACATATAATATATTTTATCTCTACTCTTATAAAAAACGGAGTTGTTGATGATGGTGCCCTCCTGCAATATAGGCTGTCCGGTTTATATCTGACGGATAGGAAGGAAACTATGGCAATTTTGAAAAAAGATACCCACACCCCTCCCCATATTTGCAAATTAGGCCTCCCCTTGATCATGTTGATGTTCTGTGGAATGCATGGGCATCTTGCTAGTACTACGTATAACATATAGAACATTGATCATAATTTGGGCTAATGTGTGGCTTTTGCAGCTCAGGTCTAAATACTTGTCATAATGTAGGGGTGGGGCACTATACTATGTGTGATAAACACGGTGTACACCTATGGAACATGGTTTAGATTATGAATATATAGTTAGTACATCAAATGTACTATTATTTGGAATCAACATCAAGTGTATTCAAAAAATAGAATTTGAGTTCATGTAGTACACATAGTTCATATCTATCTCTATAGTAATCATGTGGTGTGTTATTAAGGTAATACACGAATGATGGTTGAAGTTGGCAACAATCATGATTATAGATTATTATTGAAATAGAGAAACGAATTCAAATTCAGTTCGAATTGCAGTGGTAGTATAGACATTTGGAATGCAATAAAATGTTGGTATGAGTAGGTTACATGCATTATACAGGAAGCGAAAAAAATTAATTGGACATAACATGGATTCATACTCCCTCCTTCCATCTATATTGGGCGTAATGCGTTTTTTAAGACCGACTTTGACTATTGACAAGATTAATAGTACATGACATGCACAATGTGAAAATTATATCATTGAAAGAACCTTTCACAGACGAATTTAACGGTGTGCTTTGTGTAAGTTGCATGTCATATATTATTGCTCTAATATTTGGTCAAAGTTAGCATAAAAACGCATTAGGCCCTATATAGATGGAAGGAGGGAGTATCTTTGAATAGCATTTTTATAGTAAAACGGGGCAAGGCTCTCTCTTTGTGTGGTGTGAATAGTTTTATTTTTTTCATTTTCTTTTTAGTTGAGGGAAGTGCGAATTGATTTGGTACGTGCAAGTACAATATTACACGTTAGGCTTGTCCCTAAAATTCAACCCGCGCCTTGTTACATCCCGAATATTCAGATATCATGCTCCCAAAACTGGCGCCTTCACAACTCACGCCTTGCTATCCCGAAATTACAACGCGCGCGCGCACTCCGTCCAGCTGCCAAATCCTGACACGCGAAATCCCCCTTCTAACCGTGAGCCGAAAGGGCCGCTAGTTCAAATCGGTGGGGGGTAGTTTTGTAACACACCCTACATTTTGGATAAGCGTGTCCCTAAGTCATGGTTCACCTCCTCCCATTGCCTCCTTTTTGCCATTCGAAATCCCAGGCCGCCATAACCTCTCCAATCCAGCCGCGAAACCCCACCCTCCTCCGTCTGCCACCTCACCGCTGCCCAACTGAAGCCTCTTCCCCGATGACATCGTCCACCGCAACAGCTCGACGTCCCTCGTCCACCTCCCCGGATGAGGATCCGTCGTCCATCTCGTCGTCCCGCCGGTTCAGCCGCCCCGTCCTCCAACTCCAAGGAGTTGCTTCGACGATCGCCTCATCTATCGTGGCTGCTCCATCCCCATAGCGCTGCTTTAACCTACGCGGCGCCACCAAAGAGGTTGTACACTCATCACTTCGCACCTTCTCCTTAGCCCGACCTCCCAGCACCGGCGGTGATCCATCCTGCACCACCATGGACCAGCTACCTTGAAGCTGGCGCCGCGGGCAACATATCCATGGCGGCTGTAGCGACGCGATCTCAAACGGTCAAGTCTCTGTGCTTTAGTGTCATCCCTGGATCGGTAATGCTGACACACACAATACTCGAAGGATTTATAACAGAGTACCAATCACAAACTTATTACATCGAATGTCTCAAAAGAGAACTTATTACAATAAATATGGCTTAAGGCCATCTAAAACGATAACAACGTAAGGCTTGGAAGATAAAGTGAGTCCATCAACTCCAACGGCATAGCTGAGTGCATGAAAACGACATATCACACATTTACTTGTCGTCTGAAAAGTCTGCAACATAATACGTTGCATCCCAAAAATGGGCCAGCTCATGGAATATGCTGGCAATATAACACAGTAGAGCAATGAACAGATAAAGGCTATCACCACATGCATATATGGCTGGTGGAGGCTCTATGGTTATATGGTTTTTGCGAAAAGCCAATTTTTTCCTACAACAAAGGAATATATTTTATTTAACTATCATGGTAGTTGAAACATCATTGAGAAGGTACCTCCAACTCAATCCCAATTAAAAGTAATTATCAACCCAACAAATTAAATTAGAGTGATGAGATACAATAGGATAATCCAAGTACTAGATACTCAAAATGTCCATAACCGGGGACACGGCTAACCATGATTAGTTTGTACACTCTGCAAAGGTTTGCGCACTTTTCCCCACAAGACTCGATCTCCTCCGTTGGATTTCTCACACTACATGGTGTTTGAGAAACGGATGACCGAGACACAGTCTTTCAAAAGCATTAACTCTTTACTCCGGGTGGACAGTTACACCTACTTTCCCTCTACATCTGCTAGCCCACCACTGAAAGAGGTCACACAACATACTCAACTATGCCAGAGCCCATGATGGCTTGTGGCTGCACACATAAGTTTCTAGCATGAAATATCTCACGATCCCTTTGAGCCTGGGTGGCGGACCGTAGGAGGATCACACGGTATAACCCCGGGATCTCCTAGGACAACACTGGTATATCCCTAGGTGCCCAAACAAGCAATCCACCCAGATGTGTATTAAAGTTGCCACCTTAAGTTGAACCATTAGTTAACAACTCACATCTGTCATGGATACACTCAAACCCAATCCACGTCTACGTGCATAGCATGGCAAGATAAGCATAACGTAGAAGTAACTCCCAGGGTTTGATAATAAACAGGGCAATATGTTCTACCTCATTAACTACTTCCCAAACCCACAAGTTGAACACATCCTAATCATACAATGTTTGCGGATTGAACTAATGCATAAAAACTAGGTATGAAAAGAGTATGATCAATGTGTTACTTGCCTTGCTGACGATCTGCAAAACCAAGTGACTCATAGTAGCACGCTTCGCACTCCAGGAATTCTATCGCAAACAAACAATAGCATACATGATCAATCAAGCAGAGATGCACAGGTAAATCTCAAATAAAACGATCTAACCAGAAGGTTCAACTTAAGAACTCCGGTTTGCACAAAGAATCAAATCAAACGGAGCAACGAAACTCAAACTGTGAAAGAAATAAGATCCGATTACTAATCTGGACTAAAGTCAAATTTTATAGTACCAAAATCTTGTTTAAGTTCTTTAAACAGAAAGAGGGCTTTGAGACGACGATCTAGGCACTTGAATCGTCTGATTCAGATAAACGAGCGAAAAGATAAACTAAAACGAAGATCAGGTCAGAAATCGCGATCGAAAAATAATCATGAAAACGTGGAAAAAGAAAAATGGACGAACAGGCTAACGAACGAACGTTCGCTGTCTGTGACTAACGGGTGAACGACATTTGTTAAAACGAGCGAACGGATGAACGTCCGCTGTTTAACTGAACCGAAAAAAATGAACCGGTCTGTCTAAAAGACAGATCTAGGGTTTTCGAAATAAACCAAACGGTTTTTGAGAAAAATATCGACGAACGCCGCGGCGGCGGCAGCTACCTCGGCGGGACGACGGGCTGCAGCGGCGGCTGGCTCCGGCGACGGGCGGGCGAGGCAGCAGCGCTGGTCCGGCGGCGGGCGGCAAGGCGGCGGGGCGGCGGGGCGGGGCGGCGGTGCGAACACGGCGGCGGCGGCGGCTGGCGGTGGGGTCGGGTTAGGGTTTCGGGTGGGCTGGGCTGGCGGGCTGGCGGCATATAAGAGGCCGGCCGAGCGAAGTCCTAGTCGGTTACGGCCCGACTAAGTCGGTTGACTTTTTTTTTAAAATAAGTCCTAACGCAGAAAAACAAAGAAAATAAATACTAAACGGACTCTAAATATTCCGAATTAAATTTTCCCCGTCTTCTAAAAATATGCCGGACGGAGTGAACTTTTATTTGGGCCTATAATGCAATTTGAAAAATGCGTATTTTTTCCTAATTCAAATAAAATAGCAATAAAATCAAAGATTTGATTTTAATATTTTTCCTCCAATATTTCATTTGGAGAAGTCATATTATCTCCTCTCATATATATTTTGATATGAAATATTTTCGAAGAGAAAATAAATTAAAACCAAAGTGATCCTTGTTTCAATACTTGATAAAATTCAAATATGAAAAACGTGAAATGCCCAACTCTCTCCGTGCGTCCTTGAGTTGCTTAGAATTTCGAGGATCGCAAAACAAATATGCAATAAAATATGATATGCATGAATGACCTATGTATAACATTCCAAATTGAAAATTTGGGATGTTACAAACCTATCCCCCTTAAGATGAATCTCGCCCTCGAGATTCGGGTTGGCTAGAAAATAGGTGTGGGTGTTCTTTGCGTAGATCATACTCTCGTTCCCAGGTGGCTTCGTCCTCGGTATGGTGGCTCCACTGAACTTTGCAAAATTTGATAACCTTGCTGCGGGTAACTCGGCTGGCAAACTCTAGAATCTTGACAGGTTTCTCCTCATATGTCAAGTCACTATCCAACTGTATTGCTTCTAGGGGCACTGTATCTCTCAGAGGAATATCGTCCATCTCCGAATGGCACTTCTTCAACTAGGAAACGTGAAACACATCATGAACTACTAACAGTCCTTCGGGTAACTCCAACTTGTAGGCAACTTCTCCCATGCGTTCCAAAACACGGTACAGTCCCACAAATCTCGGGGCTAACTTTCCCTTAACTCCAAAACGTTTAACACCTCGCAAGGGTGACACTTGCTGATATGCTCGGTCTCCGATTTCATAGACTACCTCCTCGTGTTTTGAATCTGCATAACTCTTCTATCTGGACTGAGCTATCTTCGGTCTATCTCGAATCAGCCTAACCTTCTCCTCGGACTCCTTAATCAAATCCGGACCAAACAACTGAAGGTCTCCAACTTCATCCCACATCAACGGTGTTGGGCATCTCTTCCATATAGGGCTTCGAATGGTGCCATCTTCAAACTGGTCTGGTAGCTGTTATTGTAAGAGAACTCAGTGTAGGGAAATTTTTCATCCCAACTAGATCCATAATCTAGAGCACAAGCTCTCAACATGTCCTCCAGAATCTGATTGACTCTCTCGGTCTGTCCATTCGTCTGCGGGTGAAAAGCTGTACTGAACTCCAGCCTGGTACCCAAGGTCTGGTGCAGCTGGTGCCAAAATTTTGAAGTAAATTGTGTTCCTCTATCTGATATGATGGTCCTCAGAACTCCGTGCAGACATACGATCCTGGTCATATATATCTTAGCCAACATTGCACTGGTATAAGTGGTTTTCACGGGGATAAAGTGGGCTACTTTGGTCAAGCGGTCAACTACTACCCAGATAGAATCATATCATGATCGGGTCCTGGGCAAACCGGGGATGAAATCCATGCCAAGCTTGTCCCACTTCCATTCGGGTATCGGCATAGGCTGCAGTAATCCTGCTGCCTTCTGATGTTCTGCCTTCACTCTCTGACATACATCACATATGGCTACATACTCAGCGATATCCTTCTTCATACCCGTCCACCAGAAATGCTCCTTCAAATCCAAATACATCTTGGTGTTTACGGGGTGTATCGAGTATGGTGAGTCATGAGCTTCTTGTAGTATCAACTTCCTGATCTCTGCATTATTCGGCACATATACACGGTCCTCGAACCATAAGGTGTCGTGCTCATCCTCACGAAAACCTTTGGCTTTTCCTTCACCCATTCTCTCCTTTATCTTAGCAATCTCTTTTTCATCCTTCTGAGCTTCTCGAATCTTTCCCAACAATGTAGACTGAATTTCCATTGCTGCAACAAAACCTCTAGGAACAATCTCCAAACATAGCTCCCTAAGACCCTCGGCTATCTCCTTTGGCATCCCTCCGCTTACGAGGGTGTTAACATAACTCTTACGGCTCAAAGCGTCTGCTACGACATTGGCCTTTCCTGTATGATAATGCAGCTTCATGTCATAATCCTTTATGAGCTCCAACCATCTCCTCTGTCTGAGGTTCGGCTCCTTCTGGATAAAGATGTACTTCAAACTCTTGTGATCCATGTATACATCGCAACGGTTTCCGATGAGAAAATTTCTCTAGGTCTTGAGTGCGTGCACCACAGCTGCTAACTCCAAATCATGCGTGGCATAATTCAATTCGTGTGGTTTAAGTTGTCGTGAGGCATATGAAACAACTCTTCAGTCTTGCATAAGTACTCCTCCAAGTCCTAAGCGAGAGGCGTCGCAATACACTTGGAAATCCTTGCGTATATCTGGCAGGATTAGCACTGGGGCTGTAGTCAAACGTTTCTTCAACTCCTAGAAACTTTCTTCACATTCTTCAGGCCAATGGAACTTGGTGTCCTTCTTCAACAATGCCATCATAGGCTTCGCAATCTTGGAGAAATTCTCAATAAATCTTCGGTAGTATCCCGCAAGTGCAAGAAAATTGCGGATCTCTCCAACTAAGGTGGGTGCCAACCACTCAGTGACTGACTAAACCTTGGTGGGATCCCCTGCTATACCTTCTCCTGATATAACATGACCAAGAAATCCAACTACCTTCAACCAAAACTCACATTTGCTGAACTTGGCATATAACTGATGTTCTCTGAGCTTCTCGAGAACTAAACGCAAATGCTCCTTGTGTTCCTCTTCATTATTTGAGTATACCAAGATATCATCTATAAACACCATGACAAATTTGTCCAAGAACTCCATGAACACCTTGTTAATCATACGCATGAAATAGGAAGGGGCGTTAGTTAGTCCAAATGACATAACTGTATACTCATACAGCCCATACCTAGTGGTGAAAGCTGTCTTAGGTATATCCTTCTCCCGAATCTTCAACTGATGATATCCCGATCGCAAGTCGATCTTCAAAAATACCTTTGCTCCTTGCAGCTGGTCAAACAAATCATTGATCATCGGTAGTGGGTACTTGTTCTTGATTGTTACTTCATTCAACGCATGATAATCCAGCACCATTCTTAACGAACCATCCTTTTTCTCAACCAAGAGCACTGGGCTCCCCATGGTGATGAACTTCGTCGAATGTAACCTTTCTCCAACAATTCCTTAATTTGTTTCTTAATCTCTTCCAGATCGTTTGTGGGCATCCGGTATGGTCTCTTCGATATAGGCTCGGTGCCTCACAACAGCTCTATCAAAAACTTGATATCTCGATCTGGTGCCATGCCTGGTAATTCCTCTAGAAATACATCTGGGTAATCCTTCACTACCGGCACTTCCTCCTGAACAACTCCCGTGAGGGAATTTACTTGCGTCCTCCTTGGTGCATGCCTGGATACATACTTGGTCCTTTTTCCCTCCGGGGTGGTGAGTAAAATTGACTTACTCCTGCAACCGATGTTTCCCCCATACATCGGTAGCCAATCCATGCCTAGTATTACATCCAATCCTTGTTACTCCAAAATAATCAGGTCTGAGGGAAAAACATGGCTTCCAATAGTCAATGGCATCTGAAAACATCCTTGACTTGACATATACTCGGCTCCTAGCGAACTTACAAACATGGGTGTCCTAAGTACCTTAGTGGGGAACTTATACTTATCCATGAATCCCCTTGATATGTATGAATGCGATGCACCGGTATCGAAAAGCACAATTTTAGTAAAAGACTTCACCAAAAACTTACCGATAACTGCATCAGGCTGCTCCTCAACCTCCTCCACGTTCACGTGGTTCACTTGTCCCCTATTGAAAGGGTTGGGCTTCTTCCCAGCGCTTCCATTGCCATTGTCGTTCTTCAATTCCGGACAATCATTGGCATAGTGCCCAGTCTTCCCGCACTTGAAACAAGTAATGTGACTTTGATCCTTCTTGGCGGGTGTGGCTGGGTTAGAGCGGTTCTGATTGCTGCCTGCTCCATTCCCGTTTCCATTCTTGGGGCCATTGTGATTATGGGAACTTCCTCCATTGTGAGTGTGGTCTCCATGGTTATGGGTAAGTCCTCCCGAGTTCGGGGTGAAACGAGGCTTCTACTGAGCTCCAGAATTGTACTTCCCTTGTCCATACTTCCTCTTGCGGCTCTCAATCTGCTGCTGGTTCCCTTCCAGCATAAGAGCCTTGTCTACCAACTCCTGGTAGTTCTTAAATGTTGCCACCATCAACTGCATGCTCATCTCATCATTCAGCCCTTCCATAAACTTCTCCTGCTCCACGGCATCTTTGGCCACATCATCAGGGGCATAACGAGATAGCTTACTAAACTCATCTACGTACTAAGCCACAGTACGGTTTCCCTGGCGTAAGTTGCAAAACTCACGCTTCTTCATGCTCATAGCTCCAGTTGAGACATGATTTGTGCGGAATGCTTGCTGAAATTGATCCCAAGTGATATTGGCTATAGGGAAAGTGGTTGTGTAATTCTCCCACCATGATGCTGCTGGTCCATCCAATTGGTGTGCTTCAAAACGCACCTTCTCAGCATCTGTGCAACCTGCGACAGTCAACTCCCTTCCAATCATGCGTAACCAGTCATCCGCCACTATGGGCTCGGTGCTAGTGGAAAACACCGGCGGCTGTAACCTCAAAAAGCGAGCTAAGTTGTCAACTGGAGGAGGGTTGTTGTTGTTGTTGTTGCTGCTGTTGTTGTTGCCTTGGTTCTGAACTAATATCTACATCAAGGCATTCTGCTGCTGAATCAACTGGGTGATCTCCGGTGTGAAGACAAATCTGGTGTCACGTCTCGAAGGCATCTGATGGGTTTAGAGGGGAGAGATTAGAATAGAAAGAGGTCTAGTGAGAAAGCACTACCCAAATGCACATGAGACAAACACACAATCATATCATATCACTCAATCAATCAAGCAAGGGCATACAAACGGTCTAGAACTAACGTTAAAAGTGCTCAGACTACTACTATGTACAGGGGGAATGCTACTAGTCATATGGTGGTCATCTAGAAATATTGATCGGTGGAAGACTCCATGATATCTGCTCCAGCTTCGTCTTCATAATCATCATCACTATTGTCAGGGTTGGAGTCGGTGTCGTCGATGATGATGTAGTCTTCGCAATGAATCTCCTTGGGTTCGTCGTCTTCTCCTCCTGGTGCAGGGTCTCCCATGAAAACTCCTAGCTTCCTTGTCAGGTCGTCGTTCTTCTCCACGAGTATCATCATTTCCTCCTCATATCCATCACGTGTAGATTCGAGTTCCTATTCTGGCTCGATGATCCATGTCATCGCCTTCTTCAAATCTATCATGCTTGCGCACATCTGATTCTCCTGGTGTCGAATGTGCAGGTTTAGCTCCTGGATGAATGCTGCAATGGACATGTCCCTCCTAGTGCTGACTATCTCCCACTGCTCATCTTGGCGCCCACTTATCTGGTAGATAATATCCTTGAAATCCTTGTGGCAAACTTCGCCAATGCGTCCCATGGCGATGTGGGCTGTCATGCTCTTTCCTAGACTCCAGGTGGGTGCATCAAAGGAAAACTCTATGGGCTCTCTAACTGGCGTGAATGTCCTTCCTGGAACTTGGACTTGGATCATCCAACGCTCCTCTTCTGGTAAGGTGGCGTTGTAGGTCCCGGTGAAGCTTGGTATTCCAATGTTCAGGTATCTAGTGACTTCCTTCAAGTGTCGTCCAAAGGGGATGTCTTCATCCGGTTGTGCAGACTTGTTCTTCATGTCCGCCATCCTAAAGAGTAGAAAATGGAGAGGAGTCAGAAATGGGTAGAGAAGAGTGACCTATGGTTTTCTTAGTGGCCGTGTCCTACATTCAGCGTGTGCTCTGATACCATCTTGTAGCGATTCGACCTCAGACGGTCAAGTCTCTGTGCTTCAGTGTCATCCCTGGAACGGTAATGCTGACACACAGAGTACTCAAAGGATTTATAACAGAGTAGCAATCACACACTTATTACATCGAATGCCTCAAAAGAGAACTTATTACAATAAATCTGGCTTAAGGCCATCTAAAACGATAACAGCGGAAGGCTTGGAAGATAAATTGAGTCCATCAACTCCAATGGCATAGCTGAGTGCATGACAACGACCTACCGCACCTTTACTCATCGTCTGAAAAGTCTGCAACATAATACGTTGCAGCCCGAAAACGGGTCAGCACATGGAATATGCTGGCAATATAACACAGTAGAGCAATGAACAGATAAAGCCTATCACTACATGCATATATGGCTGGTGGAGGCTCTATGGTTATATGGTTTTTGCGAAAAGACAATTTTTCCCTACAACAAAGGAACAAATTTTATTTAACTATTATGGTAGTTGAAACATCATTGAGAAGGTACCTCCAACTCAGTCCCAATTAAAAGTAATTATCAACCCAAAAATTAAATTAGAGTGATGAGATACAATAGGATAATCCAAGTACTAGATACTCAAAATGTCCATAACCGGGGACACGGCTAACCATGATTAGTTTGTACACTCTGCACAGGTTTGCACACTTTTCCCCACAAGACTCGATCTCCTCCGTTGGATTTCTCGCACTACATGGTGTTTGAGAAACGGATGACCGAGACGGAGTCTTTCAGAAGCATTAACTCTTTACTCCGGGTGGATAGTTACACCTACTTTCCCTCTACATCTGCTAGCCCACCATTGAAAGAGGCCACACAACATACTCAACTATGCCAGAGCCCATAATGGCTTGTGACTGCACACGGAAGTTTCTAGCATGAAATATCTCACGATCCCTTTGAGCCTGGGTGGCGGACCGTAGGAGGATCACACGGTATATCCCCGGGATATCCTAGGACAACACTGGTATATATATCCCCAGGTGGCCAAACAAGCAATCCACCCAGATGTGTATTAAAGTTGCCACCTTAAGTTGAACCATTAATTAGCAACTCACATCTGTCATGGATACACTAAAACCCAATCCACGTCTACGAGCATAGCATGGCAATATAAGCACAACGTAGAAGTAACTCCCAGGGTTTGATAATAAACAGGGCAATAGGTTCTACCTCATCAACTACTTCCCAAAACCACAAGTTCAACACATCCTAATCATGCAATGTTTGGGGATTGAACTAATGCATAAAAACTGGGTATGAAAAGAGTATGATCAATGTGTTACTTGCCTTGCTGACGATCCGCAAAACCTAGTGACTCATAGTAGCACGTTTCGCACTCCGGGAATTCTATCACAAACAAACAATAGCATACATGAGCAATCAAGCAGAGATGCACGGGTAAATCACAAATAAAACGATCTAACTCGAAAGTTCAACTTAAGAACTCCGGTTTGCAAAAAGAATCAAATCAAACGGAGCAACGAAACTCAAATTGCGAAAGAAACAAGATCTGATTACTAATCTGGACTAAAGTCAAATTTTACAGTACCAAAATCTTGTTCAAGTTGTTTAAACAGAAAGAGGGCTTCGAGACGAAGATCTAGGCGCTTGAATCGCCTAATTCAGATAAGCGAGCGACAAGATAAACTAAAACGAAGATCAGGTCAAAAATCGCGATCGAAAAATAATCGTGAAACCCTGGAAAAACAAAAACTGACGAACAGGCTAATGAACGAACGTTCGCTGTCTGTGAGTAACGGGTGAACGGCGTTCGTTAAAACGAGCGAATGGACGAACGTCCGCTGTTTAACTGAACCGAAAAAATGAACCGATCTATTTAAAAAGCAGATCTAGGGTTTCCGAAATAAACCGAACGGTTTTCGAGAAAAAAATCGATGAACGCCGCGGCGGCGGCTACCTCGGCGAGGTCGGCAGGGCGATAGGCAGTGGCGGCTGGCTCAGGCGACGGGCGGGCGAGGCGGCGGCACGGCTCCGGCGGCAGGCGGCAAGGCGGCGGGGCGGCGGGGCGGACGCGGCGGCGGCGCGAACGGTGGCTGCACGAGCGGCAGCGGCGGCGGCTGGTGGCGGGGTCGGGCTAGGGTTTCGGGTGGGGTGGGCTGGCGGGCTAGCGGCTGGCGGCTTATAAGAGGCCGGCCGGGTGAAGTCCTAGTCGGTTACGGCCTGACTAAGTCGGTTGACTTTTTTTAATAAGTCCTAATGCAGAAAAACAAAGAAAAGAAATACTAAACGGACTCCAAAAATCCCGAAATAAATTCTCCCGTCTTCTAAAAATATGCCGGATAGAGTGAACATTTATTTGAGCCTATAATGCAATTTGGAAAAACGCGTATTTTTCCTAATTCAAATAAAATAGCAATAAAATCCAAATAAAATCAAATATTTGATTTTAATATTTTTCCTCCAATATTTCATTTGGAGAAGTCATATTATCTCCTCTCATATATATTTTGATATGAAATATTTTCGAAGAGAAAATAAATTAAAACCACAGTGATCCTTGTTTTAATACTTGATAAAATTCAAATATGAAAAACGTGAAATCCCCAACTCTCTCTGTGGGTCCTTGAGTTTCTTAGAATTTCGAGGATCGCAAAACAAATATGCAATAAAATATGATATGCATGAATGACCTATGTATAACATTCCAAATTGAAAATTTGGGATGTTACAGCGACTCTCCCCCAGTGCGAGGCCCCTTCGGCGACGACGTCCATACCAGCGATATCTACTGCTGCTACTCCGGCTCTCGCTCGGTTGCTCGCACTGCTGCTGCTGCTCCGGCTCTCGCTCGATCACTCGTTTGTCCAGCTGATGCTGCTCCAGCTCTCGCTTGCTCGCTGGCGCTGCTGCTCTCCCCCTCGGTCGTACTGCTGCTCTGCACCGATTTTGCTACACTTCAGTCGACTGAATCGACTTTTGGGTCAGTATATTTTCAGGGGGTGGGGGGCTCACCGGAGTTAAGGAAGAACCACCCGCAACAGGGATAGGGGCTCGCCGGAGAGGTACCCCACTATCTATAATAGGGTTCAGGGTGGGGGCGGGGGGCTATAGGGCTGGCCGGGGCGGCGGCGGACACGCAGTGGGGTGTTGTTTCGGGCCGGCGAGGCGGCGCTGGGGCCGGCGGCTCGGCTGGTGGTAGCTAGCGGCTCAGGGGGGTGCAGGTTGAAGATGAATTGCAGGCCCTCTCTAAACTACATGTCAAGTGCCTCTGTGCTACCATTGCATTCAGTTTCGACAGTAACATTCAGATTCCACAATAAATTTAAGTTTCGACAGTTAAGTTCAGAGTCAATAGTTTTTACCTCATCTACTGTAGTTAGGTTGTTTTTGGTGATGTAAATTTTACATCTATTTTACATCATCTATTGGAGATGCTATTAGAATCCCACTTGAGATTTACGATGTCTGTCTTGTGCTGCTTCAGCCTTGACATCTTATGGCTCACCGGGGCTACTCCAACAACAGAACGATCCATCACAACAGAGCGGTGCCCTGGACGCCGTCTACAGATTCCTCAGATCTTCCTCCACACCTCCGACAGCCACCTCTGCCTCAACTGCTTCAGCGACCAACCCAATGATGCTGAGGTCGACACGGCTACGGCAAAGAGGTTGTACACTTGTTGCATCACTTACTACTATACATTCATGTCGATCCATTAGGGCGGTTCAACGGAAAAACATAGCAATAGGGAATTTTCCAATGGCACTCTACTATTCAATTATTCATGCATTTTGTTTAAAGGAATGAAGCAAAACATCCACCTGGACCTACTTTTCAAAATCCTATGCATGAAAACAGTGCATTAGTGGCAGAATAACATTCTAACTGTACACGCTTTCATATGGTTTTAGTTTATTTTGGCCATGTTTCTTTGCATTCCTCAAGTTGACAGAAATCATGTGTTTACAAATGCTCTGTTTACCATGTGCATTCCTATCCTATTCCGGTGTTTTTCCTATCCCTGCGTTTTTAGAATCATGCAAGCCAAATGAGCCCTTACAGAATTACTTCAGTTACAGGTAGGTGTCGAAGGGAACTTTGTGTGGTTTGTCCAGCTCCTGTTGCTACGTCGTCCACCTCAATTGAGCTGCTCCATCGACAGAAACATCCACCAAACCAGACATCACGACTCCTGACCATCTTTCGCCGCCTCGAATCTCCTTCCCTGCCGCCAGCACCCGCCGCAATAGCATCACCATCATCGACTCAGCAGATGAACCTGAGGAGTACACGGGTCCACAAGAGAGGTCGCACTCTTTTTTTCTGCTTATGTTATGCATTGCTTAAAATTACCTGCTACTTTATCGTCATGTTCACTTCTTGGACTCCAAGTCGGGTCCAAATTAATGTTCAAACTTGAGTTCTAAATTAGTTGTGGGGCACATATCGAGGAAGCAATGAATAGTATCTTTGTCTAATATCTGGTTCACCTAGGGTATGCCTATGTTGTTCATCTTGGGTGGGAAACAAATAGTAAAGCAATCATCATCTGTCTTTTTATTAAATTAAAGCAATCATCAGCCTGCTATCATTATTTTTGGATCCATCCACAGGTTGTTACCATCACTCTAAATTTCTGCGTGCTCTCCTTACATAATCTCACCATATTTTTTACGTATGCATGTCAGATATTGTACACAGTCATGCTGAACATGTAGAGAAAAAGAGAAGAGTTTTGCATGGCAATGCAATGTCATGCAGACATTGCTCCATGGTGGGTTCAATGGCAAACCCTCCCCACCCCTCTCCAGATTGTAATCCAGAGGAAGATATCTGTTCTGAGGCGGATTCAGACGCCGCTGACCACTCCTATTTACCCCCCCCCCAAGGTGTTTGCTCTACCTTGGCATGATGATGTTAGTCATATCATGCATATGTTGCCTTGCAGTGCCTACTTTTGACATCATATATGTCATCTGCTTAGTTTAGACATGTTCTGTAAGGCCACCTGTTTGGTTTCTATATCATATATGGGAATTGTGCAGCCTCGTGTCTTTTAGCCAGCCATACTATACGTGAAATGTGCAATGCCATCCTGTTTAACCAGGCATCATATATTTGGATGATATCTTGCCCATCCTTTTCTTCATTACATTTCCATTTGTCGACAATGTTTGCACATTAAACTACTCTTCCTGTGAATCAACCATTTGGGTGGAAGATTGGAAAATCTGGAGTAAAAACAAGGCCTTCAAAGCAGACAGTGCTACCCGTCGAAGCAGATCTCTTGTTGGGTCCCGATAGCTTCTCAGAGATGGATTCAGAGACAGATGACCAGTCCTATTCCCCCACCGAGGTGTATGCTCTAACTTGGCACGGTTATACTGCTCATATCATGCATATGGTGTCTTGCATTGCATAGATTAGACATCATATACACAATATTCAACGCCATGTTCTTAGTTCAGACATCATATATAATGCCCTCTGTTTAGCATATAAATCACATATGTGAACTAAATGATGCGATCCTGATTACTTAGATAACATGTAGGTGAATTATGTCATGCGATCCTGTTTAGTTATTCATCATATCTTTGAATTATGTTATGCTATGCTAGACATCATATATGTGAAATTATGTCATGCTATCCAGTTTAGATAGACATCATATATGTGAAATTATGTCATGCTATCCATTTTAGTTAAACAATATACATGTCAACTATTTCATGCCCTCTTTTTTCCACACTATCTATTGCATCTGTCTCTCATACAATGTATGTACGTTCAACTATGTTTCCTGTTTATCAGCCATTTGAATTGGAGCGGGTGATGCGAGCATCTAGCGGACTAAAAACACGGTCTTCAAATAAAAAAGTGCTAACTCTTGGTGGAGATAGTACCCCGGTTGTACATGCACGAGAACCAGCCCTACCACACATAACCCAAACCCTCGCAGATTGTACCCCTACTGCGATGGACAGAGAACCAGCTTCACCTAATCTAACCCCAACCCCAGCAGATAGTAACCCAGTTCCTGTTGACACGGCACCATCTCCACCACAGAGCTCCCAAACAAGAGCAGTTAGTAAGGCAGCTCCAGTGCCCAAAGGGCCAGTACTACCACGGCGAACCCCAACTCCACTAGTTAGTACGCCTATTCCTGTGGAGGAAGCACAACCAGCTAGTCGTAGTTTAGCATCTATCGCATTTGATGTTGTTAAATCGTATGTGCATATCTTCCCATCTTGGAAATATTATACTGAAGATGGAGTAAAATGCCAGTTGCAGGTGTTTGTCCAGGAGTTATGTTTAAGTAATGTTATTCATGGCAATTACTTTGCTTTGTCCCATAATCCTACCTCCATGATGGTTATAATATAGCAAATTTTCCCATTTTTCTCTATAGAGAAGGACCGATTTGGAAACTCAGGATGAGGTAACCTGTGCTAATACCTCTGCTATCTTCAAGAATGCTTGGTGGTAGTATCGGAATTACCTGAAGAAAACGTACTTCACCGGCAAAGAAACTCATCAAATTCCTTACCTTCTCCTGAGACACATTTACTGGACGATTACTGGGAATGCCTTGTTCTGTACTGGTCCCAAACCAAGAATGTGGTAAGGTCTATGAGCCCGTTTTCTATTTTAATTACTATATTTTGCGTCTTACTGTACTCCGTTCATGTAGAACAAGTGCCTAAACCTGAAAAACAACTGTTCTAATTTAAGATTCCATTGCTATCATAGTTCAAAAAAGCGCTAGGCGTTAATTGTGCGTTTTTCCACCGCCTTGCGCTTTACTAACCAAAGCGCATTCTTATGCGCAGTTAGGCACAGATTAAGCGTAGTTATGCGTAATGCATTTCGCCAATGCCTAGAGCCTAGGCACGCTTAAGCGCTCGCTTAGGCGCGCCTTTTTAACTATGATTGCTAACGTGCATACTGTTTTGCCGTTGTATCACTGTATTTACTCATACAAACTTATTTTTAAATTGAAGGATCCAATCGAAACGGCAATGACACAACAGGTATGTTCACGCATGTTTCTTTAACATGCTTGCTCTTATCAATAGCTCTGTTGATTTCAATTTCAATTGTGTATACAATTGACTTCTCATATCATGCACATTACTAGCATCACAACAGAGCCAATAGTGTTGTTGTACATGTAGACCTATGGTACCCATCTGAAATCTTGTTGTGCCATGTAGTTTCCCACGCTTTGTACTCTTTCACTACTGCTTTGTCTTCAACTGATATGATTTCAACCATGTCTCTATTTTGATTTGGCAAGACAATGCAGTGACCATAGGACATAGATATATGTTTGTTTGATGCTTTTATTATGCACTAGTACTTGGCAATAGAAGACTTGGTAGTTTAATCCTGTCCACCTTACTAATGAACTGGTTCACCGAAATCATATACTAGTACATGCTAAACTGTTATGTGTCTGCTTGTTTCTTCTTTAAGAATGCTGACAGAATATTGGGGAAGAGTGCCTTATTAAGCAATGGTAAAGGAAGTAATGCAGATAAGGTTGATACATCTCCAACGTATCTATAATTTTTGATTGCTCCATGCTATATTATTTACTGTTTTGAATGTTTATGGGCTTTATTATACACTTTTATATCATTTTTGGGACTAACCTATTAACCCAGAGCCCAGTGCTAGTTTTTGTTTTTACCCTGTTTTAGGGTTTCGAAGAAAAGGAAAACCAAATGGAGTCCAATTGACCTGAAACTTCACGGAACTCATTTTTGGAAGGAAAGAAGCCCAGAAGACTTGGAGTGCACGTCGGGGGATCTGTGAGGAGGTCACGAGGCAGGGGGCGCGCCCACCCCCCTGGGCGCGCTCTCCACCCTCGTGAGCCCCGAGAGGCCCCCCTAGCGTACTTCTTCCACCTATATATCTCCATATAGCCTAAAAACATCCGTGAGCACAATAGATCGGGAGTTCCGCCGCCAGAAGCCTCCGTAGCCACCGAAAACCAATCTAGACCAATTCCGGCACCCTGCCGGAGGGGGAATCCCTCTCCGGTGGCCATCTTCATCATCCCGGTGCTCTCCCGTACGAGGAGGGAGTAGTTCTCCCTCGGGGCTGAGGGTATGTATCAGTAGCTATGTGTTTGATCTCTCTCTCTCTCTCTCTCTCTCTCTCTCGTGTTCTTGAGGTGATACGATCTTGATGTATCGCCAGCTTTGCTATTATAGTTGGATCTTATGAAGTTTTCTCCCCCCTCTACTCTCTTGTAATGAATTAAGTTTCCCCTTTGAAGTTATCTTATCGGATTGAGTCTTTAAAGATTTGAGAACACTTGATGTATGTCTTGCCGTGCGTATCTGTGGTGACAATGGGATACCACGTGATTCACTTGATGTATGTTTTGGTGATCAACTTGTGGGTTCCGCCCATGAACCTATGCATAGGGGTTGGCACACGTTTTCGTCGTGATTCTCCGATAGAAACTTTGGGGCACTCTTGAGGTCCTTTGTGTTGGTTGAATAGATGAATCTGAGATTGTGTGACGCATATCGTATAATCATACCCACGGATACTTGAGGTGACATTGGAGTATCTAGGTGAAATTAGGGTTTTGATTGATTTGTGTCTTAAGGTGTTATTCTAGTACGAACTCTAGGGTTGTTTGTGACACTTATAGGAATAGCCCAACGGATTGATTGGAAAGAATAACTTTGAGGTGGTTTCGTACCCTACCATAATCTCTTTGTTCGTTCTCCGCTATTAGTGACTTTGGAGTGACTCTTTGTTGCATGTTGAGGGATAGTTATGTGATCCAATTATGTTATTATTGTTGAGAGGACTTGCACTAGTGAAAGTATGAACCCTAGGCCTTGTTTCAACGCATTGCAATACCGTTTATGCTCACTTTTATCATTAGTTACCTTGCTGTTTTTATAATTTCAGATTACAAATACCTTTATCTACTATCCATATACCACTTGTATCACCATCTCTACACCGAACTAGTGCATCTATACAATTTACCATTTTATTGGGTGCGTTGGGGACACAAGAGACTCTTTGTTATTTGGTTGCAGGGTTGCTTGAGAGATACCATCTTCATCCTACGCCTCCCACGGATTGATAAACCTTAGGTCATCCACTTGAGGGAAATTTGCTACTGTCCTACAAACCTCTGCACTTGGAGGCCCAACAACGTCTACAAGAAGAAGGTTGTGTAGTAGACATCAAGCTCTTTTCTGGCGCCGTTGCCGGGGAGGTTAGCGCTTGAAGATATATCTTTAGATCTTGCAATCGAGTCTTTTAGTTTCTTGTTTTATCACTAGTTTAGTTTATAAAAGAAAACTATAAAAAAATGGAATTGAGTTTGTCTCATACGCTTCACCTTTTTAATATCTTTCATGAGTATGGTGGAAAGGATAATTGTGCTCAAGTGCTAGAAGAAGAAATCTATAAAATGTTTGGCACTAAATATTTGAATGATGAGCATGATTGCAATGTTGTTAGTATGAATTCCTTGAATATCCATGATACTAATGATGATTGCACTAGTTATATGATGAAAATGTCTCCTATAAACATGTCAATTTTTGTGGAGTGCATTGGGTTTGTAAGTACACACCAAATAGGGAAGATAGATATTGCAAGAGGCATAAGTACTTAGAAACTAAATTGTTGCAAGAAGAGCTAGATGAATGTGGTGAAAGATTCAATATTTTTCGTGCCCCTTGTGAACTTTGCAATGAACATGGTCATTTAAAGCTCCAATGCTATTTGTTTCATGATCAAGTCGTGTCCAAACATTGTGATAATTTGATTACCCTTGAGCATCATAAAGAGTTTAGCCTTCTTTTGGGTTATGAAGAAATGAAACGTATAATTGAGCGTATTCCAAAATTTAATCTTGATAGAATTCTTGATTTTGATCTAGAGAATATTTATAAGTATTGTGTGGTGAATTGCATTGAAAATCCTTATATTGCCAATTACATAAAGAAAAGAAAAGAAATAGAGGATGAAGAGAATACTAATGAAAGGGAAGAGACTTCCCAATATCCTCCTATTATTTCTTATGATGAATCAGGTAACGAGGAGGAGCCTCCTATTCAACCAATCTCATTAATAAGGAGCTCCAAAAAGAGGATTGAACCCACACATGATGTGGTGAAGAAGAAGAAAAGAAAAAGGAAGAGAAGTAAAAAGATATCTCCCCCAAATAGTGTTGCTCCTATTAATATTGTGCCTCGTGAAAATATAATCGTGGAAGATAATGATACTTCTTATGATCTTGAAAATCTTTTTGGCACTTGCTTGGAATAATATGATAATTGCTATACTATTGGTGCTATCCATACTATTAATGATGAGAGTGATTATGCTTATGATATGAAAAGGCCCAAGCTTGGGGATGCTATGTTTGATGAAGATGATGTTTTTGAGAATATATTTGCTGCAATTAATGTTTGTCCCAATCTTGGGGATGCTACGTTTAATGAAGATGATATTTTTAGTATCCCAAGTTTTGATATGCAAATTTATAATGATAATAACATGCCACCTACTTATGATAATTATTGCGATGATACATATGCTATAAAAAGTAGTGAGGATTATATTTATAAAACTTGTCATGATTATGGTTACCCCTTTTCTGAACATTACTCTTTTAATGTGGAAACAATTTTTAGTATCCAAGTCTCTTATGATACTCCCACTATCCGGAATGAGAAGAATTTTGCTTATGTGGAGAGTAGTAAATTTTCTATGCTTGTAGATCATGAAAAGAATGCTTTAGGTGCTGGTTATATCGTTGAATTAATTCGTGATGCTACTGAAAATTATTATGAGGGAGGAATATGGGCTTGTAGGAATTGCAAAAATATCAAGTTTCCTCTCTATGTGCTTAAAGTTTTAAAGTTATGCTTGTTTTTCCTTCCTATGCTAGTTGATTATTGTTCCCGTAAGTTGTTTGCTCACAAAATCCCTATGCATAGGAAGTATGTTAGACTTAAATGTTCTAGTCATATTCTTCATGGTCCTCTCTTTATGTTTCAATTCTTATCTTTTATGTGAGCATCATTGAAATCATCATGCCTAGCTAGGGGCATTAAATGTTAGCGCTTGTTGGGAGGCAACCCAATTTTATTTTAGTGCCCTGATTTTTGTTCATGTTTAGTAATAAATAATTCATCTAGACTCTGTTTAGATGTGGTTTTATGCTTTTAATTAGTGTTTGTGCCAAGTAGTACCTTTGGGAAGACTTGGGAGAAGTCTTGTTGATCATGCTGTAAAAAACAGAAACTTTAGCGCTCACGAGAATTGCTGCCATTTTTATTTGGAGAGTGATATTTAGTTAATTCTTTTTGAAGATGATTAATAGACAAATTTCTAAGGTCCATAAATTTATTTTAGAATTTTTGGGGTTCCATAAGTTTGCGTTAGTTACAGATTACTACAGACTGTTCTGTTTTTGACAAATTCTGTTTTTCGTGTGTTGTTTGCTTATTTTGATGAATCTATGGCTAGTAAAATAGCTTATAAGTCATAGAGAAGTTGGAATACAGTAGGTTGAACACCAATATAAATAAATAATGAGTTTGAGGGAGTCATGGATTAGGGGGTGTCCGGGTGGCCGGACTATACCTTCGGCCGGACTCCTGGACTATGAAGATACAAGATTGAAGACTTCATCCCGTGTGCGGAAGGGACTTTCCTTGGCGTGGAAGGCAAGCTTGGCGATACGGATATATAGATCTCCTACCATTGTAACCGACTCTGTGTAACCCTAGCCCTCTCCGGTGTCTATATAAACCGGGGAGTTTTAGTCCGTAGGACGAACAACAATCATACCATAGGCTAGCTTCTAGGGTTTAGCCTCTCTGATCTCATGGTAGATCTACTCTTGTACTACCCATATCATCAATATTAATGAAGCAGGACGTAGGGTTTTACCTCCATCAAGAGGGCCCGAACCTGGGTAAAACTTCGTGTCCCCTGCCTCCTGTTACCATCCGACCTAGACGCACAGTTCGGGACCCCCTACCCGAGATCCGCCGGTTTTGACACCGACATTGGTGCTTTCATTGAGAGTTCCTCTGTGTCGTCGCTTTTAGGCCCGATGGCTTCTCCGATCATCAACAGTGATGCGATCCAGGGTGAGACTTTTCTCCCTGGACAGATCTTCGTATTCGGCGGCTTTGCACTTCGGGCCAATTCGCTTGGTCATCTGGAGCAGATCGAAAGCTACGCCCATGGCCATCAGGTCAGATTTGGAAGTTTAAACTACACGGGCGACATCTGCGGAGACATGATCTTCGACGGATTCGAGCCATAGCCGAGCGCGACGCACTGTCACGATGGGAATGATTTAGCTCTGCCGCCGAACAGTGCCCTGGAGGCCGCACCTGTGTCTGCTCCGACCCCTAACTCGGAGCCGATCACACCAACCGAGGATGGGTAGTTGGACACCACCTCGGGGGCTGCAATTTCTACGGCGATCGTGCCGAACACCATCCCTGTTCTCTGCGAAGCCCGTGACTCCGAGCCCTCCGCACCCCGATTGATCGAACCCGATTGGGCGCCGATCATGGAGTTCACCGCCGCGGACATCTTTCAGCACTCGCCTTTCAGCAATATTCTGAAGTCACTAAAGTCTCTCTCTTTGTCAGGAGAGCCCTGGCCGGACTATGGTCGGCAAGGTTGGGATGCGGATGATGAAGAAATTCAAAGCCCACCCACCACCCACTTCGTAGCCACTGTCGATGATTTAACTGACATGCTTGACTTCGACTCCGAAGACATCGACGGTATGGACGCCGATGCAGGAGACGATCAAGAACCAGCGCCTATAGGGCACTGGAAAGCCACCTCGTCATATGATATATACATGGTGGACACCCGAAAAGAAGGCAATGGCGATGGAACTGCGGAGGATGACCCCTCCAAGAAGCAGCCTAAGCGCCGGCGTTAGCAGCGCCACTCTAAATCCCACCAAAACAAAAACGGTGATTCCGGCACGGGGGATAATAACACCCCGGACAGTGCTGAAGACAACCACCTCCAGCAAGATTCAGCACATGAGGATAGAGAAGCCAGCCCTCATGAGAGAGCGGCAGACAGAGAGGTCGAGGACGATAATTACATGCCTCCCTCCGAAGAAGAGGCAAGCCTCGACGACGACGAATTTGTCGTGCCGGAGGATCCCGTCGAACAAGAGCGTTTCAAACGCAGGCTTATGGCCATGTCGAGCAGCCTCAAGAAAAAACAGCAATAGCTTAGAGCTGATCAAGATTTGCTAGCCGACAGATGGACTGAAGTCCTTGCGGGCGAAGAGTATGAACTCAAACGCCCCTCCAAGAGCTACCCAAAGCGCAGGTTGCTACCCCAATTAGAGGAGGAAGCACTTAAACCTACATCACCAGCGCATGATGCGGCCGACCGGCCACCCCGTGGCCGCGACAGAGAGGCCTCTCGGCCCTCCACTCAAGTCGCACCCCGGTGCCGCTCCAAAAATACCAAGGCATGGGAAAATGCGCCAGACCTGCGAGACATATTGGAGGACAAGGCAAGGCAAACAAGATCGATTTACGGATCACGTGGGCGCCCCACGGCATGAGACAGTACTCATCACGCCGGATATAGTAAATCTGGCCGGGCCGAACACAGTAGACAAAGCTCGTTTGAGCTGTGTCGTGATATAGCCCAATACAGAGGCACCGCACACCCACTATGCTTCACATATGAAGTAATGGATCATCAAATCCCCGAGGGATTCAAACCCGTGAACATCGAATCATATGATGGCACAACAGATCCTGCGGTATGGATCGAGGACTATCTCCTTCATATCCACATGGCCTGCGGTGATGACTTACACGCCATCAAATACCTCCCACTCAAGCTTAAAGGACTAGCTCAGCACTGGCTTAATAGCTTGCTAGCAGAATCAATTGGTTGTTGGGAGGACCTGGAAGCCGCATTCCTCGACAATTTCCAGGGCATTTATGTGTGACCACCAGACGCCGATGACCTATGCCACATAATTCAGTAGCTAGAGGAATCGGCCAGACAATTCTGGACATGGTTCCTAACCAAGAAAAATCAAATCATCGACTGTCCGGACGCAGAGGCCCTAGCAGCCTTCAAGCATAACATCCGCGACGAGTGGCTTGCACAGCACCTAGGACAGGAAAAGCCGAAATCTATGGCAGCCCTCACGACACTTATGACCCGCTTTTGCACGGGAGAAGACAGCTGGCTAGCTGTCAGCAATAACATGACCAAGAGCCCTGGTAATTCGGATACCAAGGACAGCAGTGGCAGGTCGCGTCGTAACAAGCAAAAACGCCGCATTATCGGCGATAATGCTGAGGATACGGCAGTTAATGCCGGATTCAGAGGCTCTAAACCCGGTCAGTGGAAAAAGCCATTCAAAAGAAATACTCCGGGCCCGTCCAGTTTGGACCGAATACTCGACCGCTCATGCCAGATACATGGCACCCCCGAAAAATCAGCTAATCACACCAACAAGGATTATTGGGTGTTCAAGCAGGCAGGCAAGTTAAATGCCGAAAGCAGAGACAAGGGGCTGCATAGCGATGACGAGGAGGAGCCCCGGCCGCCGAACAACAATGGACAGAAAGGTTTTCCCCCACAAGTGCGGACGGTGAACATGATACACGCAACCCACGTCCCCAAGAGGAAGCGGAAGCGTGTGCTAAGGGAGGTATACGCGATGGAGCCAGTCGCCCCAAAGTTCAACCCATGGTCTTCCTGCCCGATCACTTTTGATCGAAGGGACCACCCCACTAGTATCCGTCGTGGAGGATTCGCCGCATTGGTTCTAGACCCAATTATTGACGGATTTCACCTCACTAGAGTCCTGATGGACGGCGTCAGTAGCCTGAACCTGCTTTATCAGGATACAGTGCGGAAAATGGGCATCGATCCCTCGAGGATTAAACCCACCAGAACGACCTTTAAAGGCGTCATACCAGGTGTATAAGCCAACTGTACAGGCTCAGTTACACTTGAAGTGGTCTTCGGATCTCCAGATAATTTCCGAAGCGAAGAGTTAATCTTCGACCTAGTCCCGTTCCGCAGTGGCTATCACGCACTGCTCGGGCGAACCGCATTTACCAAGTTCAATGCGGTGCCGCACCACGCATACCTCAAGCTCAAGATGCCAGGCCCTCGAGGCGTCATCACAGTCAATGGAAACACCGAACGCTCTCTCCGGACGGAGGAGCATACGGCGGCTATCGCAGCGGAAGTACAAAGCAGCCTCTCAAGGCAATTCTCCAGTCCGGCCATTAAACATCCGGACACCGTCAAGCGCGCCCGGAGTAACCTACAACAAGACCTCCTGGCACGTTCTGAGCAAACGTAGCAATGCGGCCCCAACCCCAGCCCTCGCGAACTTGCGAAACCAGTGCCGCGCGTACATAACTATGCTCTGGAAATACCATGGGCACAGGGGGAGGGGCACCATCATGGCAAGCCCGAAACGCGGCTTAAACCGCACTAGGGGCTGCCGATTTCTTAAATTTTCTCTTATTTTCAGGACTCCATTCTTCGGAAGGCTTGTCCGGCAGTACAATTGCCGCACAAACGATACAACCAGGGATGCAGAAAGCTACGCCGCACTATGGAACTCTAAGGTGGTCTCTATAACGAGCAGTATACCTGTTTCGCATAACATTCTGCAGCTCGCCCCTGGAAAGGACATATTTGATAGTCCCATCTTTTGCTTATCGCACTATTTGTATCGTTCTGCTTTGATCGCAGCTTTTTTAAATAAACAATGCATAGCTTACTTCTATTACCGCATTACCTCTTTTTTATGAATATATGTTCATTAATGACATGTTGCACCCGTACACTTTGGTACGGCCAATACGCCAGGGGCTTAAGTACCCCACAACATGGTGTGAGAAGTTCGAACACTTTCACAAGTGCGGCACCCCGAACTTATAGCATTATACGCATCGGCTCTGAATCATGTCTTGGGTCAATAGTTGGGTTCGCCCGGCTCCTATGTTTTGGTACCTTACGTTTCGTTATATCGGCTATGGTAGCACTAGGAGAACTACTGCGATTGTGCCCCAGTTGAGCTGGGCTAAGCACCTCAGTAGAGAAAGCTAAAACTGACCATCATGATGAGGCGAGAGCTGGTCGCTGTTCGAGAGGTTTTCGAGTCCCTAAATACTTATGCCGCTTAGAGCGACGAGTCGGCTTTGTCCGGCATAGGCGTGGATAGCGCCCCGAACTTGGTCTTCCGAACACTAGGGGCTTCGCCGAAATTTAAAATTATAGAATTCTATGGCTAACTGATTGTGTTCAAGCATTATAGTCCGATTGCCTTGTTCGTTGTGTTGAGCGCCTCCCTCGAAGGACCCAAGAATGGGAAAAGCGCTCATGTTTATACCGAACACCCCAGCACTCGTGCCATGGGGGCAGAAGCCGACGACTCGCCATCTCTCAAATTTGATAAACGGCCGCACAGAAGGTAATGTTTTAAATTCAAAAGGCATTGCTTAGCGCACGTGAACAAGTTTTCAGCGCACAGGACAAAACGAGCGAGTTCACTGAAAAATTACATTCATAGAACATTCATCCGCCACAAGGCGGGCACCCTTCAGAATGCCCTCATAATACATCTCGGGCTTGCGATGCTCCTTGCCCGGCGGTGGCCCGTCCTTCACAAGCTTCTCAGCATCCAGCTTGCCCTAGTGCACCTTCGCACGGGCAAGCGCCCTACGGGCACCCTCGATGCATACGGAGCGCTTGATGACTTCGAGCCTTGGACAGGCCTCCACCAACCGCCTCACCAACCCGAAGTAGCTCCTAGGCATGGCCTCTCCAGGCCACAGCCGGACTATGAGGCCCTTCATGGACTGTTCGGCCACCTTATGGAGCTCGACCAGCTGTTTCAGCTGGTCGCTTAAGGGCACCGGGTGTTCAGCCTCAGCATACTGAGACCAGTACACCTTCTCCATCGAGCTTCCCTCCTCGGCTCGGTAGAAGGTGGCGACATCCGACACGCTACGGGGCAAGTCTGCGAATGCTCCTGGAGAGCTCCGGATTCGGGTAAGTGACAAGTAATTCACTTTTACGTGCTTGCTTTGCATAAAGAACGCCTTACCCGCCGCTATATTTTTTATTGCCTCAACCTCCTGGAGGGCCTTCTAGGCTTCGGCCTTGGCAGACTTGGCATCTTCAATGGCCGCCGCGAGCTCAGACTCTCGCGTCTTCAAGTCAAGCTCCAAACTCTCATGTTTTTTCATGAGAGCCTGGAGCACTTGCCGTACCTCGCCAACCTGCGTCTCATGCTTCTCCCGCTCGGTGCGCTCCGTGGCCGCCCTCTTTTCGGCCTCGGACAGCGCTTGCTTAAGGGTCTCCACCTTAGTTGTGGCCCCTACAATGGCCGTGTTAATCCTGTCACTTTTTGCAATTGCACCTTTCACATATTTCAATAAGGTATTTCTTACCTTCCTTCTCCTCGAGCTGCTGTTTGGCTAGGCCGAGCTCTTGCTCGGACCGCTCGAGGTTCTACTTCAGCGTATCCACCTCCGCGGTCAGTGCGGCGGAGGCCAGTAGCGAAGCCTGCATATGCATATTGACTTGATTATGTTAGACTCCTGCGATTATTAGATCCTCTATTCAGCTTTTCTTTCCGAACGCCAAACAGAGCATCAGGGGCTACTGTCTATGCGGTAATATTTTTACATATTCTTTACCTACCTCAAAGCCTATTAAAAGCCTGGCAAAAGCTTCAGTCAGTCCGCTCTTGGCGGACTGAACCTTCTGGATCACCGCACTCATAATAGTGCGGTGCTCCTCGTCGATGGAGGCGCCGTTAAGCGTCTCCAGCAAATTGTCCGGTGCCTCCGGTTGGATGGAGGTCACCGGCTCGGTAGGCTCACTCCTCTTGGAAGGAGGCCGCCTACTGGAGTCCGGAACAATTGAAGGTTCCGGCGCGGTGTCCGGCTCAAGGCCGGACTCGGAGCCCTTGGGGGTTTTATCCCCTTCGCGCCTGGAGTCCGGGAGGTCGCGTTGCGGTGCCTCCAGGACCACCTCCTCCTGGCTTGGAACCTGTTGGGACAGCACCTCGACATCATTTGTAGGGTGGCGGGAGGTAGCCGTCGGAAGCGACTTCACATCCGACGAATCCAAGGAACCGCTTGACGACACGTCGAGCCAGTCTGGGTGGATACTATGAATCACTCTAGTACCCGGACACTTACGACCTCGCCAGGGGCTTGGCCCTGTGCGGCCACTCCTCTTCACCGTCGTCGGCGTTGGTGGAGCCGTCCGGATGAAGAGTTTTCCCTTTCTTGGACCCTTCGGCCTCCCCAGTTGGGGCGGCCTTCCTTTTCTTCTCTCCCCCCGCTGGAGGGGGAGAGCTCTCTTCTTCCTCCTCCTCGTCTTCACGGGAGGAGTGTATCTTGGAGTCGTTGGATGATGAATCCGACACCCCCATGCACCGGGCACTCTTCCGAGTCCCCATGGCCTTCTTCTTGGCCTTCTTCTCCGGCACCACATAGGGTGCCGGAACCAGCAGCTTCGCCAAGCGAGCGTCCGCTGGGCCTTCGGGCAAAGGAGCCGGACAGTTGATCTGTCCGGACGTCTCCTGCCAATCCTGTCAAAGGTAAGGGAGCTTAAGACCCTGCGTGGAGTCAAACTATGAAAAACTAATACCCTGTAAAAGGTAAATACAGCTTACCGCACGAGCGCGACGCTGCGTGCTGAATCCGCGATCCTCGGTAGCGGATGCAGGGGCCTCGGCGCCCTTGAAAAGCACCTTCTAGGCATCTTCGTACATTGTGTCGAAGAGCCTTCTTAGAGTTCGGTGCTGCACCAGGTCGAACTCCCACAGGTTGAAAGCCCGTTGTTGACACGGGAGGATCCGGCGGATGAGCATAACCTGGACTATGTTGACAAGTTTGAGCTTCTTGTCCACCAGGGTTTGGACGCATGTTTGGAGTCCGGACAGCTCTCCTTCTTTACCCCACGACAGGCCCGTCTCTTTCCAGGTGGTGAGCCGCGTTGGGGGTCCGGATCGGAACTCGGGGGCTGCGACCCATTCAGGGTCGCGCAGCTCGGTGATGTAAAACCACCCCGATTGCCACCCCTTTAGGGACTCCATGAAGGAGCCCTCGGGCCATAGGGCGTTGGGCATCTTGCCCACCATGGCGCCTCCGCACTCCGCCTGAGTGCCACGCACCACCTTCGGCTTGACATTGAAAGTCTTGAGCCATAGGCCGAAATGGGGGCGGATGCAGACGAAAGCCTCGCACACGACGATAAACGCCGAGATTTTGAGAACAAAATTCGAGGCCAGATCGTGGAAATCCAGGCCATAGTAGAACATGAGCCCCCGGACAAATGGATGGAGAGGGAAGCCCAGTCCGTGGAGGAAATGGGGGAGGAACACCACCCTCTGATGGGGCCTAGGGGTGGGGATGAGCTGCCCCGCTTCGGGAAGCCGGTGCGCAATGTCGCTAGACAAGTATCCGGCCTTCCTCGGTCTTTTGATGTGTCCCTCCGTGACGGAGGAGACCATCCACTTGCCTCCCGCTCCGGACATGGCTGGAGAAGGTTGAGGTGGGGTGTGCGGACTTGGGCGCTGGAGCTCGAGTGCGCGGAAATGGATACGCGAAGGAGGAAGAAGGCGTGGATGAAAAGGTGGATCCTTATCCCCTTATATGGGCGGACGTGACTATGCGTCCCCACCAGCCTGGTAAAACTCGCTTATCTCCCAAGCGCCGTAGTCAATGGCGCGGTTGGGTTACCCACACCCGTATTGATGAGAATCCCGGAATAAGGGGACACGATCTCTGCTTTAATAAGACGTGCCAGGGAAGCCGCCTAGCTAAACGCGCTGAGGTGCGACAGTAAAACGATTCGAATAAAGACTTGGCCGTGGTGTGATGTCACGCTACGGAATACGTCAGCAGATTAGATTTGTGTAAATGTTATTCTCTCTATGGCAATATGTGGAAACTTATTTTGCAGAGCCGGACATTACCCTTGTGTTCAAAATCTTCTATGAAGTACTTGGAGGAGGAACCCGACTTGCAATGCAGAACACAATCTGCGCGCCGCACTCGTCGTCATTGAAGCCTGGTTCAGGGGCTACTGAGGGTGTCCTGGATTAGGGGGTGTCCGGGTGGCCGGACTATACCTTCGGCCGGACTCCTGGACTATGAAGATACAAGATTGAAGACTTCATCCCTTGTCCGGAAGGGACTTTCCTTGGCGTGGAAGGCAAACTTGGCGATACGGATATGTAGATCTCCTACCATTGTAACCGACTCTGTGTAACCCTAGCCCTCTCCGATGTCTATATAATCCAGGGAGTTTTAGTCCGTAGGACGAGCAACAATCATACCATAGGCTAGCTTCTAGGGTTTAGCCTCTCTGGTCTCGTGGTAGATCTACTCTTGTACTACCCATATCATCAATATTAATGAAGCAGGACGTAGGGTTTTACCTCCATCAAGAGGGCCCGAACCTGGGTAAAACTTCATGCCCCCTGCCTCCTGTTACCATCCGACCTAGACGCACAGTTCGGGACCCCCTACCCGAGATCCGCCGGTTTTGACACCGACAGAGTTCATTACAGTACCTTGAAGTGGTGATTTATTTTCTTATACTAACGGAGCTTGCGAGTTTTCTGTTTAGTTTTGTGTTGTGAAGTTTTTAAGTTTTAGGTAACGATTCGATGGACTATGGAATAAGGAGTGGCAAGAGCCTATGCTTGGGGATGCCCAAGGAACCCCAAGGTAATATTCAAGGACAACCAAAAGCCTAAGCTTGGGGATGCCCCGGAAGACATCCCCTCTTTCGTCTTCGTTCATCGGTAACTTTACTTGGAGCTATATTTTTATTCACCACATGATATGTGTTTTGCTTGGAGCGTCATTTTATTTTATTTAGTTTTGCTTGCTGTTTGAATAAAGTATCAAGATATGAAATTATTAAATGTTAGAGAGTCTTCATATAGTTGCATAATTATTCAACTACTCATTGATCTTCACTTATATCTTTCGGAGTAGTTTGTCATTTGCTCTAGTGCTTCACTTATATCTTTTAAAGCATGGTGGTAGTTTTATTTCGAAGAAATAGATGAACTCTCATGCTTCACCTAGATTATTTTGAGAGTCTTAACAGCATGGTAATTTGCTTAAAATCCTAATATGGTCGGTATGCAAGATCAATAATAAAACTTTCATATAGAGTATTGAATACTAAGAGAAGTTTGATGCTTGATGATTGTTTTGAGATATGGGGATGGTGATATTAGAGTCATGCTAGTTGAGTAGTTGTGAATTTGAGAAATGCTTGTGTTAAAGTTTGTGATTCCCGTAGCATGCACGTATGGTGAACCGTTATGTGATGAAGTCAGAGCATGATTTATTTATTGATTGTCCTCCTTATGAGTGGCGGTCGGGGACGAGCGATGGCCTTTTCCTACCAATCTATCCCCCTAGGAGCATGCGCGTACTACTTTGTTTCGATAACTAATAGTTTTTTGCAATAAGTATGTGAGTTCTTTATGACTAATGTTGAGTCCATGGATTATACGCACTCTCACCCTTCCACCATTGCTAGCCTCTCTAGTACCGCGCAACTTTCGCCGGTACCATAAACCCACCATATACCTTCCTCAAAACAGCCACCATACCTACCTATTATGGCATTTCCATAGCCATTCCGAGATATGCAACTTTCCACCGTTCCGTTATTATGACATGCTTCATCATTGTCATATTGCTTTGCATGATCATGTAGTTGACATCGTATTTGTGGAAAAGCCACTGTTCATAAATCTTTCATACATGTCACTCATGCATCATTGCACATCGCGGTACACTGCCGGAGGCATTCATATAGAGTCATATCTTTTTCTAAGTATTGAGTTGTAATTCTTGAGTTGTAAGTAAATAAAAGTGTGATGATCATCATTATTAGAGCATTGTCCCAATGAGGAAAGAATGATGGAGACTATGATTCCCCCACAAGTCGGGATGAGACTCCGGATGGAAATAAATAAATAAGTAAAAGAGGCCAAAGAAACCCAAATAAAAAAAGAGGCCATAAAAAAAAGAGAAGGCCCAAATAAAAAATGAGAGAAAATGAGAGAAGGGGCAATGCTACTATCCTTTTACCACACTTGTGCTTCAAAGTAGCACCATGATCTTCATGATAGAGAGTCTCCTATGTTGTCACTTTCATATACTAGTGGGAATCTTTCGTTATAGAACTTGGCTTGTATATTCCAATGATGGGCTTCCTCAAATTGCCCTAGGTCTTCATCAGCAAGCAAGTTGGATGCACAACCACTTAGTTTCTTTTTGAGCTTTCATACACTTATAGCTCTAGTGCATCCGTTGCATGGCAATCCCTACTCACTCACATTGATATCTATTGATGGGCATCTCCATAGCCCGTTGATATGCCTAGTTGATGTGAGACTATCTTCTCCCTTTTGTTTTCTCCACAACCACCATTCTATTCCACCTATAGTGCTATGTCCATGGCTCACGCTCATGTATTGCGTGAAGATTGAAAAAGTTTGAGAACATCAAAAGTATGAAACAATTGCTTGGCTTGTCATCGGGGTTGTGCATGATTTAAATATGTTGTGTGGTGAAGATGGAGCATAGCCAGACTATATGATTTTGTAGGGATAACTTTCTTTGGCCATGTTATTTTGAGAAGACATAATTTCTTAGTTAGTATGCTTGAAGTATTATCATTTTTATGTCAATATGAACTTTTGTCTTGAATCTTTCGAATCTGAGTATTCATACCACAATTAAGAAGAATCCCATTGAAATTATGCCAAGTAGCACTCCGCATCAAAAATTCTGTTTTTATCATTTACCTACTCGAGGACGAGCAGGAATTAAGCTTGGGGATGCTGATACGTCTCCAACGTATCTAGAATTTTTGATTGCTCCATGCTATATAATTTACTGTTTTGAATGTTTATGGGCTTTATTATACACTTCTATATCATTTTTGGGACTAACCTATTAACCCAGAGCCCAGTGCTAGTTTCTGTTTATAACCTGTTTTAGGGTTTCGAAGAAAAGGAAAACCAAACGGAGTCCAATTGACCTGAAACTTCACGGAACTCATTTTTGGAAGGAAAGAAGCCCAGAAGACTTGGAGTGCACGTCGGGGGATCTGCGAGGAGGTCATGAGGCAGGGGGGCGCGCCCACCCCCCCTGGGCGCGTCCTCCACCCTTGTGAGCCCCTCGTGGCCCCTGTGACGTGCTTCTTCCGCCTTTATATCTCCATATACCTTAAAAACATCCGAGAGCACAATAGATCGGGAGTTCCGCCGCTAGAAGCCTCCGTAGCCACCGAAAACCAATCTAGACCAGTTCCGGCACCCTGCCGGAGGGGGAATCCCACTCTGGTGGCCATCTTCATCATCTCGGTGCTCTCCATGATGAGGAGGGAGTAGTTCTCCCTCGGGGCTGAGGGTATGTATCAGTAGCTATGTGTTTGATCTCTCTCTCTCTCTCTCGTGTTCTTGAGGTGATATGATCTTGATGTATCGCGAGCTTTGCTATTATAGTTGGATCTTATGATGTTTTCTCCCCCCTCTACTCTCTTTTAATGAATTAAGTTTCCCCTTTGAAGTTATCTTATCGGATTGAGTCTTTAATGATTTGAGAACACTTGATGTATGTCTTGCCATGCGTATCTGTGGTGACAATGGGATACCACGTGATTCACTTGATGTATGTTTTGGTGATCAACTTGCGGGTTCCGCCCATGAACCTATGCATAGGGGTTGGCACACGTTTTCGTCGTGATTCTCTAGTAGAAACTTTGGGGCACTCTTGAGGTCCTTTATGTTGGTTGAATAGATGAATCTGAGATTGTGTGACGCATATCGTATAATCATACCCACGGATATTTGAGGTGACATTGGAGTATCTAGGTGACATTAGGATTTTGATTGATTTGTGTCTTAAGGTGTTATTCTAGTACGAACTCTAGGGCTGTTTGTGACACTTATAGGAATAGCCCAACGGATTGATGGGAAAGAATAACTTTGAGGTGGTTTCGTACCCTACCATAATCTCTTCATTCGTTCTCCGCTATTATTGACTTTGGAGTGACTCTTTATTGCATGTTGAGGGATAGTTATGTGATCCAATTATGTTATTATTGTTGAGAGGACTTGCACTAGTGAAAGTATGAACCCTAGGCCTTGTTTCAATGCATTGCAATACCGTTTACGCTCACTTTTATCATTAGTTACCTTGCTTTTTTTATAATTTCAGATTACAAATACCTTTATCTACTATACATATGCCACTTGTATCACCATCTCTTCGCCGAACTAGTGCACCTATACAATTTACCATTGTATTGGGTGTGTTGTGGACACAAGAGACTCTTTGTTATTTGGTTGCAGGGTTGCTTGAGAGAGACCATCTTCATCCTACGCCTCCCACGGATTGATAAACCTTAGGCCATCCACTTGAGGGAAATTTGCTACTGTCCTACAAACCTCTGCACTTGGAGGCCCAACAACATCTACAAGAAGAAGGTTGTGTAGTAGACATCAAAGGTTCGGGATAGTTACACATCCTTGTTGGTCTCCAACAAAGCTGATAAAACACCTAAGGAAGACTGTCTCGAAGACAGTGAGACAACCCCAAAGTCCTGTCTTGGTTTAGTGTTGGAGTTACTGGCCACTACCGCTTGCACAAGCTATTCAAACTCACTGTCTGAATCAGTTTAGTCTCTTGAGTCTCAACTACAAGCTGAAAGACATCGATCAGTTGTGCTGCGACAAGAAGCGGAAGGACTATGGAAGTCCCTGGAGCATTCAGATGCATACTTTCTGGTGCAACAGCAAGCATTGGAGGATTTTAGCGCCAAACAGGACAAAGCTAATAAGCTTGCTAAGCTTATTGCCAGCATGGTGGATACCACGTTTATTGAGCTCTTCTGAAGTTGTTTTAGTTATGCTCTTGTTTTGCTGTCGCATTTATTTGTACTGGTGGCCAATTTTGATGGCCAGTGTATGTAATATGCTGCTTTGTTCCCTATATTTGCACTGGTGGCGAACTTTGATGCCCAGTGGATGTAATATCTGTAATAGCGGTAATAGGCTAGCGTTAATTGCTTGCTTATTTATTTCCTTATTGTCTTGTTTAGTTGTTTGCTTGTAGTCACTGCAGTTCTTTTTCTGTGTTTTTCTAGTGGCCACAATAACTTATTTTTGGAAACTAGGCCAAAATAATCATGGCAACACACGGACTGTTGTAACCATGGCCTCTTGCGGGCCGTATGATCCATGGGCCTTCTACGGGCCGTAGGATCCATGGGCCTTTTATGGGCCGTAGGATCCATGGGCCTTCTACGAGGCGTATCATCATTTCGCCAATCATGGGTCGTACTATATGTGGACAATAACGGGCCGTTTATTCGCCGTACTTGATAACTCTATGAAAACAGCCCAACGGGTTTCTTTCGACATGAAAACGGCCCAACGTATTAATGGGCCACAAACGGGTTGACTCTAACCACGGGCTGAATTTGGCCCACAAGCAGAAAATGACAGTAATGGGCCGTAAGTAACTGAATGCTGGAAATGAGCCCAAGAATAAATGGGCCCTGAGAAGGCTGAAAGATATCATTGGCTGGAAACGGCCCAACGGAATAATGTGTCATTAATGGGTATAAAGTGATACACTGTTCATTACGGGCCTCATGTGGGCCGGAAGACGTCATGGGCCATACATGGGCCGAAAGTTAAAACGGGCTAGAATTATATTGGACGGCCCAGATGATGCTACTGGGCCTAATTCGGATAGGCCGTAAACGGGACCTGGGATAGCGGGTTGTAAATGGGCTATATGCGAACAGGTCGTTAACAGGCTTGCCGTGGGCCGGCCCGCCACATTTTGACCAAGTCAAACGGGTCGGCCTTTTCACACGAATGGGCCTCTGTTGGACTGTGCCACGTGTCGACGTATCATAGGCGCTTTGGGTACAATGAGTGGATGACATCTTTCCCAACGGTGAGCCGACACGTGTTTCCTCCAGCCAATGATGATTTTACACGTGGAAAATCCCCATTGGTCGGGGCTGTTAACTGGTTATCGGATCCAAAACCAGACCCGATAACTTAACGGTGTTCCGTTACAATGAATGCCACGTGTCGGTCACCATTGACGAAAGCACTTCTGTGACGCGTGATTTATCGCCATGGAAGTGCACACTTCCGTGATGATAATTTTGGTAATGTCATGGAACACTTGTACGACAGCACATGTATGACTATCTTGATTCTGTCATAAATTAGTCATGGATGTACATGCATGACAGAAAACGTGACCTACTGTGACAAACATGTATCATCAAGGAAGTGTATTTTTTTGTAGTGGTGGTAGGAGTTGTGAAATTGTCCCTAAGCAATTGACTACGTTACTAGACCGATAGCAAGTTCTATCTGGAAGAGGCCACTGCTAGCATGTCATCTCTGACTTGGAATTCTATGCACTTATGATTGGAACTATTAGCAAGCATCTGCAACTACTAACGTTCATTAAGGTAAAACCCAACCATAGCATTAAGATATATTGGTCCCCCTTCAATCCCGTATGCATCAATTTCTATGCTAGGTTGAAGCTTCTGGCACTCTTGCCCTCCAATACATAGTCCTATCAACATACAACTAACCCTATGGTGTGATCCATGCGCGCGCTCATATGATAGGCACCAAAGGATAGCAACATAACCACAAGCAAATTAAACCAATCATAGCAATTCATCAATTACCGATAGGACAACGAAAATCTACTCATACATCATAGGATGGCAACACATCATTGGATAATAATATGAAGCATAAAGCACCATGTTCAAGTAGAGGGTACAACGTGTTGCGGGAGAGTGGACCGTTGTAGATAGATGGGGGAAGGTGATGGAGATGTTAGTGATGATGACAGAGGTGTTGGTGTAGATCGCGGTGATGATGATGGCCCTCGGCGGTGTTCCGGGGCCATCGAAAGCGAGGGGGAGAGAGGCCCCCTTCTTCTTCTTCCTTAACCTTCTCCCTAGATGGGAGAAGGGTTTCCCCTCTGTTCCATGGTCTCCATGGCGTGGGAGGGGCGAGAGCCCCTCCGAGATTGGATCTGTCTCTTTGTTTCTACGTTCTGGATTCTGCCCTTTCACCATTTCTTTTATAACCGGAGATCCGTAACTCCGATTGGATTGAAACCTTCTCCATGATTTTTTTTTCCAAAAATTAGCTTTCTTGCGGCAAAAGAAGAACAGTACCCGCATTACGGGGTGCCGACGAGGGTCATGGGCGTGCCCCCTGCCTCGTGGCTCCCTCGGGCACCGTCTCGCATTGGTTCTTCTTCCCAAAATTCATAAATATTCCAAAAATATTCTTCGTCCGTTTTTATCCCATTTGGACTCCGTTTGATATGGGGTTTCTACGAAACATAAAACATGCAACAAACAGGAACTGGATCAATATGTTAGTTACAAAAATAGTATAAAAAGTTGCCAAAAGTATATGAAAGTTGAATAATATTGGCATGGAACAATCAAAAATTATAGATACGACAGAGATGTATCAGCATCCCCAAGCTTAATTCCTGCTCGTCCTCGAGTAGGTAAATGATAAAAAGATAATTTTTGATGTGGAATGCTACCTAGCATAATCTTGATCATGTAATCTAATCATGGCATGAATATTAAGACACGAGTGATTCAAGGCAATAGTCTATCATTTGACATAAAAATAATAATACTTCAAGCATACTAATAAAGCAATCATGTCTTTTCAAAATAACATGGCCAAAGAAAGTTATCCCTACAAAATCATATGGTCTGTCTATGGTCCATCTTCACCACACAAAATATTCAAATCATGCACAACCCCAATGACAAGCCAAGCAATTGTTTCACACTTTTGACGTTCTCAAACCTTTTCAACTTTCACGCAATACATGAGCGTGATCTATGGACATAGCACTATAGGTGGAATAGAATATGATGATGGAGGTTGTGTGGGGAAGACAAAAAAGGAAGAAAGACTCACATCAACGCGGCTAATCAACGGGCTATGTAGATGCCCATCAATTGATGTCAATGCAAGGAGTAGGGATTGCCATGCAACGGATGCACTAGAGCTATAAATGTATGAAAGCTCAACAAAAGAAACTAAGTGGGCATGCATCCAACTTGCTTGCTCATGAAGACCTAGGGCATTTGAGGAAGCCCATTGTTGGAATATTCAAGCCAAGTTCTATAATGAAAAATTCCCACTAGTATATGAAAGTGACAAAATAAGAAACTCTCTATCATGAAGATCATGGTGCTACTTTGAAGCACAAGTGTGGAAAAAGAGGATAGTAGCATTCTCCCTTTTTATTTTCTTTTCCTTTTTTTCTTTCTATTTTTGGGCCTTCCTTTTTTTGGCCTTTCTTTTTTTTTCTTTTTTGGGACAATGCTCTACTAATGATGATCATCACACGTCTATTTATTTACAACTCAATGATTACAACTCGATAGTATAACAAAGATATGACTCTATATGAATGCCTCCGGCAGTGTATCAGGATGTGCAATGATCTAGCGTAGCAATGACTTCAAAAAATGGACAAGCCATGAAAACATCATGCTAGCTATCTTACGATCATGCAAAGCAATATGACAATAAATGCTCAAGTCATGTATATGATGATGATGGAAGTTGCATGGCAATATATCTCGGAATGGCTATGGAAATGCCATGATAGGTAGGTATGGTGGCTGTTTTGAGGAAGATATAAGGAGGCTTGTGTGTGATAGAGCATATCGTATCACGGGGTTTGGATGCACCGGCGAAGTTTGCACCAACTCTCGAGGGAAAAAGGGCAATGCACGGTACCGAAGAGGCTAGCAATGATGGAAGGGTGAGACTGCGTATAATCCATGGACTCAACATTAGTCATAAAGAACTCACACACTTATAGCAAAAATCTATTAGTCATCGAAACAAAGTACTACGCGCATTCTCCTAGGGGGATATATTGGTAGGAAAAGGCCATCGCTCGTCCCCGACCGCCACTCATAAGGAAGACAATCAATAAATACCTCATGCTCCAACTTCGTTACATAACGGTTCACCATATGTGCATGCTACGGGAATCACAAACTCCAACACAAGTATTTCTACAATCCACAACTACCCACTAGCATGACTGTAATATCACCATATTTATATCGCAAAACTATTGCAAGGAATCAAACATATCATATTCAATGATCTACAAGTTTTATGTAGGATTTTATGACTAACCATGTGAATGACCGGTTCCTGTCATCTCTCTAAATCTTTACCTAATAATAAAGCAAATTGGGTTTCTTTCGTCTGTCATGGCATTTTTTAGAAAAGTCCCTCTATTCGAGAGAATTCAACCTGCAGTCCTTTTTTAAGTTAAAATGAATTGTTATTTTTGTATTTTACACAAAAGTCCCTGTCTTTTATTGAAATCAACCCACCATCCGGATTTAAGTCACACCCGAACCATTATTTTAAATTTTTCAAAAACCCCCCTTATGTTTTAGATAATTCATCCGCGGATCATATTTAAGTTAAACAAATGCTTTTTAAAATCATCCATATCTTTTAAACCGTAACTCCGATTTGAACATGTTATATATGAAATTTGATTAGAAAATATGTAGAATATGAATATGAGATTATTTTTACCTGTTAAGTACTTTTCAATATTATTTTTAAATATATTTGAGTCAAACAAAATGATTTTCTAAATTATTTGTATCTTTTAAACCGTAACTTTGAGTTTAACATATTATATATGAAATTTTATTAGAAAAATGTGTGGAATCTAAATATGATGTTAATTTTACCTGTTAAATATTTTTATGGAAGCAAACTTATAATTTATAGTGCAAGATTCGTTTTTTTCCATACCGGCGGCGATCCGGATTGCAAATAAACACCACACTATAACCATATACGAAAAAGAAAACATCTATAACCACACAAGCATACCCCTGAAAAATGTCGCAGGTGAAAACAACAGATTTCTCATCGTGAAAGTGAGAGAAAGCGAGAGAGAGAGGAGAGAGGGAGAGAGATATGCCTTAAGATTAACCATATTCAACATACATTTTTTGTTGTTTTGTGTGAACACCGAGGTCATCACCGGCGAGGGTGAGAAGGAGGATAAGCGGTAACACAAATATGATGCCTCACAAAAATAAAGGAGATGGACCTATTACGGTCTTGAGTGATGGTTGTTGAGTTAAGAGCATGTATTATGTTTTCTCTCCCGTTGCAACGCAAGGGCTCTTCTGCTAGTAGATATAAGTGAAGCAAGAGAGTTAATTTCTTTCTACAAAAGATATGCCCATGCTGTAACAATTATAAGTGAAGCAAAAGAGCATTCTACAAATGGCGGTTTTCTATGTGAAGAGAAACAGGCAATCCAAACTTCAAATGATATAAGTGAAGCACATGAAGCATTCTATAAAGCCATACTCAAAAGATATAAGTGAAGTGCAATGAGGATTCTATAAATCAACCATGGACTATCTCATACCAGCATGGTGCATAAAAGAAAAGTGAAAACTAAATGCAAAAGACGCTCCAAGATTTGCACATATCGCATGAACGAAACAAATCTAAAAATATATCGATACTTGTTGAAGAAAGATGGGATGCCTTCCGGGGCATCCCCAATCTTAGACGCTTGAGTATCCTTGAATATTTACTTGGGGTGCCTTGGGCATCCCCAAGCTTGAGCTCTTGCCTCTCCTACTTTTCCTCATATCGAGACCTCCTCGATCTTCGAACACTTCATCCACACAAAACTTGAACAGAAAACTCGGTAAGATCCGTTAGTATAATAAAGCAAATCACCACACTAAGTACTATTGCAAACCAATTCATATTTTGTTTTTGCATTGTAGCTACTGTAATATAACTTTTCCATGGCTTAATCCACTGATAGAAATTGATAGTTTCATCAAAACAGGCAAACTATGCATGAAAAACAGAATATGTCTTAAACAGGACACTCTGTAATAATCTGAACATTCACCATACTTCTGGTACTCCAAAAATTCTGCCAAAATTAGGAAAAATAAATAATTTGTATAGAAAGATAGTTCAAGAAGAATCAGAACCGTTTGACGTTCCAGTAAAAATGTAAAATCGCGCACTACAGCCAAAGTTTCTGTCTTGCACCGCACGAACCAACAAGCAATCTGAACATCCTAAAGGCAAACCTTTGCACATTATTTTTATATTTAAACTTTATAAAAGCACACAACAGAAATAAATGACTCTCTAAAACTTCCTGGTTGTCTCCCTGGCAGCGCTTTCTTTAAAGCCATTAAGCTAGGCATATAGTGCTCAAGTAATAGATCCACTAGGATCCCAAGGTATATCAAAGCCAATTTTAATTAACAATGATTTGTGATTTAGTAGTGTGAACAAAGTAACATATATCATGCAACAACGAAGTCTAACTCTCTTCCTATGCATTGGCATGTCATAAAACAACAATTCATGCATAGATAGTAAAGGCCAATGCATAGTATAAACAGTTTCTTACAATTTTATCATATTGGAAACATAGAGAGGTGGAGATATAGTTCCTCTCTCATAATAATTGCAAGTAGGAGTAGCAAGCACATGCATATTATATCTATCAAAATCATCATGTGTAGTAGTAAAACGCAACCCATCAATATAATCCTTAATATGGGCAAACTTCTCCGATATAGTGTAGTTTGGAGAATTCAAAAAGATAATGGGACTATCATGTGTGGGTGCAATAGCAACAATTTCATGTTTAACATAAGGAACTATAGCAAGTTCATCTCCATAAGCATAATTCATATTGGCATCTTGGCCACAAGCATAGCAAGTATTATCAAAAAGGGGTATTTCAAAAGAATCAATAGGATCATAACAATCATCATAGAAATCATCCTTCAGTAAGAACGAATGGAAATTAAACAATGTATGAGTTGAAGGGTTACTCTCATTAGAAGGTGGGCACGGGTGATCAATCCGCTCTTCCTCCTTTTGTTCTTCGCTCTCCTCCTCATCTTTTCCATCCAATGAGCTCACAGTTTCATTAATTTCTTCTTCCATAGATTCCTGCAAAATATTAGTTTCTTCTTGGACAGCGGAGGAGTCCTCAATATACGGTTTAACATAGGCATTATCTATCTATACCTATACTAATTACAGACTCCCTAATAATTCTCACGTTAATTAGTAAATAGGAGCCGTTAATCTCGGTGGGACCAAATTATTACGGTCTAGATCGATCTGTATATTCTGGTTTGTCATAATGCTCAATCTGCGAGCAAATCTCTTAAAAGGCCCGCTGAAAAGGCCCACCATCCTTTGTCGTTAATCTCGGTGGGACCAAATTATTACGGTCTAGATCGATCTGTATATTCTGGTTTGTCATAATGCTCAATCTGCGAGCAAATCTCTTAAAGAGGCCCGCTGAAAAGACCCACCATCCTTTTCTCAACCAAGCGTTGCAAAGCACCCGCTCGGGGGCGATGCTATTTAGCGCGCGAGCGTTCCAGCGCTCGATTTCCGACCGAAACGCAGGTAAGTCAAAGTTTCCTTTTTTTTGACGGGATCTCAACCTTCCTTTTAAGTAAAAACCTGTGACAGAAAAATTAAGGGACGCACCTGGCCCCACCCCGTTGAAATCAGGGGGGGCAGAGAGATTTATGGAAGGCAACGCTGGGCCGCACCTGTTTAATTTATTGCGATAGAGATTTAAGGAAGTAAAGACTGGGTCCACTAATTAATAGAATTAACTGGAGGAGAGGTTATGGATCGAGCGTTTCAACGCTCGCCCGCAAAGGAGCGTTCTCCATTAGGCACCTATACTAATTAAATACTCAGAGAGCGTAGTTTGCCTATGAATTTTTTTATAGGGAGATAGGATTGGAAACCACGTGCCTGTTCGTACACACAAGATCAGAGGTTTGATGATGCATACTAAAAGCATAAGATGCTGCTTCGTTGTTTCAGCAGATGGATAAGATGTGCCTTGCCAACCTCACAACGCACAAGAACGAGTCTCAAATAAGAAAACATAGTTTATTTTAATAAGCCGAAGAAAAACATAACTCAACTCAACTGTGCGCCTTGGTAACTAATAAAGATCGCAAATATCAATTGCCAAATTTAAAACTGTTTTCATATTAAAACTATATGTAAGAAAGTATCTGTAGAAGCTTGAGTTAACTACCAAAGAACATGTACAATGAATAATTTCTTACAATATTATGTATCTCACAATTACTTTTGAAATGGGCATCATCTCTCACGCAAAAAAGTATTATGCGACGGATGAAATGCACCAGTCTGGGTACAGATGTTCTGGCATGAATTATAAATCACAACAAAAGCTAATTGCTGTGTATAATACAAATATAGTTAACATATACTTCCTCCTTTCCATAAGGTAGTGTCATAATGTAGTGCCTATATATTTTTTGAAAAGTCAAACTTCACAAATTCTGGCCAAGATTATGGAGAAAAACATCTACATCTAGAATGCCATACATATATCATTTGATTCATCGTAAGATGTAGTTTCATATTATATATTTTTAGCGATCAATAAAAATAAAAATAAACTCTACCGAACATTTAAATTGGTATTCAAACCATTGTCATGGAACTACATTGTGGAATGGAGGGACACAAGAAAACTAAAAAATAAAATAAACTCTGTCTACTATTTGACTGGTTAGACCAAGTCAAAGATGAACCATAGATCTATCAGTCGCAAGAGCTTGGCAAGACATTCTAGAATTGTATGTAAATGAGTAGATCGCAAAGTGAACATAAGGAGAAGAAGTAAATGGTGTCCATGAAAAATTCATACAACAATTGTGTATAAATGGAAATGTTCGGGACAAGATGACAATATTAACACCCCCCCCCCCCCCCCCCCCCCCGCCCCCACACACACACACACCGGAAATGAAAACAGCAAGCAATTGTCACACTATAAAAATATATTTGTTTCCGAACACAGAAAGTTAACATTCTCTATATATTAGAATTCAGCCAGAGTTAATTACTATTATTAACTAAATGTAAGCATTTCAAGCACTGCCCTGATATGGAAGAACTTAAGTCACCTGTTTTTGAAATGGAGAACGCTCCTTTGCGGGCGAGCGTTGAAACGCTCGATCCATAACCTCTCCTCCAGTTAATTCTATTAATTAGTGGACCCAGTCTTTACTTCCTTAAATCTCTATCGCAATAAATTAAACAGGTGGGGCCCAGCGTTGCCTTCCATAAATCTCTCTGCCCCCCTGATTTCAACGGGGGTGGGGCCAGGTGCGTCCCTTAATTTTTCTGTCACAGGTTTTTACTTAAAAGGAAGGTTGAGATCCCGTCAAAAAAAAAGGAAACTTTGACTTACCTGCGTTTCGGTCGGAAATCAAGCGCTGGAACGCTCGCGCGCTAAATAGCATCGCCCGTGCCTAATTACTCGGACATTCACTTTGCTGGAATCCTTCTTATTGCTAATTGCATTAAGCGTATCACACACCATTAATTGTTTTAGACCTTGAATTTCTGGAAATAAATAAAATAGAACTTTAATATTGTTAAAGGAACAGAAATCTTACTGGCAAAAAAAAGGAACATAAATCTTTATGACATGAAGGAAAATAAATTTTCAAAGATGATTCAAGACGCAAATTGGAATGAGTGGAGTATGAAAAGTAGTAGGTTAACAATATTGAGTAACAGCGTGATTCTAAACTGGTACAACAAATCGCTAGAATTTTGTTTCTTCTTTTGCAAGAAGACACTTATCTAACCTGGGTAGTGGCAGCTGCTGACCAAAAATAACCTTTGCACCCAGAGGAGAACCTTAACCGGCGGTGATGGTGACAACTGACAACCAACATAATGCTCTTTGATGATAATGTTGCCCAGCTGATGGGTATAGTTGTGCTCCGACCCAATGTCCACGAGGTGTACAAATATTGTGCGTGGGAAGAATACTTGGAGAAAAAAAGAATGCCCAACTTGCAATGAAGAAACACCTGTTTAACATGGACTTGGCACATTACGGTCAGCTGATGTGATCAATAAAATGGAATCAATTATAAACAATGAAGAAACAAATTCTGAAAAAAAATAATGTGCGGCAAAGACAAACCTGATCCACATGAGGAAATTCCTTTCGAGGAAATAAGCTATTTGACCTTTGACCACACGGGATCCATGCGCCAACCTGCAATCACGAGTTTGAGACATGATATATTTCTTTCCTGTGGGGTGTAGAGAAATCATACCACACAATTGTCTTTTTTATGAAGGGAGGAAGGGAGTGAGGTCGCAATGGAATAGTAGATAGATTAGTTACTTGTCCATGACCGTGCAATAGTAGATAGATTAGTTCCTTGTCCATGACCGTGGCGAATATTGTTTGCATGTATGTATAACAAATATTAAATTACTAAGAGCTTGTTTGCTAGGCCATGGCAACATCGTTACTGCTATTGTTTAATCAAACACGTACCTTGTACATGTAGCACCAGCAGGAGGCGACGTGGTTTATGCCTTGATGTTGCAGCCACGACCGCCAATGAGGAGCAGCGGCAAGTTGAATCTTCACCATTACTTGAGGCACTCTGCGTGCCTGCCTATTGACTTGTTTAGACCGACAAACTGGTCACCGGAGAGTTAGCCGGCGCCGCACTGTAGCGCCGCAGCATCAGATGGGAAGCGATGTGTATTGCACGCCTTCCAAACGATCATCATGAACAACCGTGGCGGCGCCTGCGTGGAATAGATGGGATCGGAGATTTATGTTGGGAGAGAAAGAATCAGGGCCATGAACAACCGTGGCGGCGCCTGCATGGAATAGATGGGATCGGAGCTTTACGTTGGGAGAGAAAGAATCAGGATCGTATGAGTTAGGGCTCTAGGGTACCGAGCGGGGGAGAACGCTCCTTTGCGGGCGAGCATTGAAATGCTCGATCCATAACCTCTCCTCCAGTTAATTCTATTAATTAGTGGACCCAGTCTTTACTTCCTTAAATCTCTATCGCAATAAATTAAACAGGTGGGGCCCAGCGTTGCCTTCCATAAATCTCTCTGCCCCCCCCTGATTTCAACGGGGGTGGGGCCAGGTGCGTCCCTTAATTTTTCTGTCACAGGGTTTTACTTAAAAGGAAGGTTGAGATCCCGTCAAAAAAAAGGAAACTTTGACTTACCTGCGTTTCGGTCGGAAATCGAGTGCTGGAATGCTCGCGCGCTAAATAGCATCGCCCCTTTTGCAAAATTGGATAACATATTTTTAGAATGGCTCTAAATTCACTGATATGTGTACCGACACAAATGAGTAGACGAAAAGCCATGTCGTGCCTTCCATGAAAAAAAACATGTTTGCATCCGCGATAAAATGATTATGTAATTAACTGCAAAACCGTTATTAACTAATAACAACTTAGTTGTAATGTTCATTTACAATTGTAGACAACTAACATTCCCTATATGCTAGCCCGTGCGTTCGCACGGGTTGACGACTAGTAAGCATAATTATCATAACAATATTTAAGTATGGCAAAAAATTTAGATTTGTAAAGAGTAGCATCATACTTGTCAATCAAAGAAGCAATTTCATAAGCACCCTTAAAAGCAACAAATTCTTTAATTTGTTGAACGTCATAGTAATTTTAAACACCCTTAGCATACAAAGATATGATTCCATTATCACTAAACTCACATTGGTAGGGAAGGTGTTTCTTCGGGTTTTTAGAACAACATCATAAATTTCACATAAATTCCAAGCATAGCATTGCAAACGATGAATTTGATCCAGTAAAAGTTTCCCTTTTTCAGATATGCGATGTCGCACATAACAAGCATGCTCATCTAAAGATTTGCCCTCAACTAAGCTAGTTGGGGTTTCAGCACGAGCACATAGGGATCGAAGATGATCCAAGTAAAAAGCTTCAGTAGTGTGGTAGATTTTGAGTGGTTCTTCAACCATTGGTTTAGTAGGTACAATTAATGTTTTTGGTATTTTGCGTTTCCTACCCACAACTAAAGGTAGAAAACAGCTAAGAACAGCAAATAAAAATTACTTAGGGCATCTCCAGCCGCGCCCCCATGAAGGCCTCCCCAGGCGATTTTTTCGCGCCGGCGCCGAAAAAACGGCCCAGTCGCGCCCCCAGGAGCCCGATTTTCGCCGGCTTGGGCCGAAAACAGCGCCGGCGGACCCAGGCCGAACCCGGCGCGCTGGGGGGCGCCCGGGGGCGCCGGGGCGAGCTATTTTGGCGCGAAAAAGACGCGGGCCAGCCGCGTCAGTGACTCGGCGCCTCGTCTTCCCCCAACGGCCTCGGTTCCCGCGGGGAATCAATGGCAAGGCTGCCGCCGGTCAGCCTTGCCATTGATTCCTCACGGGCAGCGCGTTCACGGGACGGCACGCCGACGCCTCCACTCCCTCGCACGCGTACACACGGGCGCGGCCCGGCTATAAAAGCCGGCGGCCTCCGCTCACCTGCGCCCACACCAGCCCCGCCCCTCGCCGCCGTCCAGCCCTTCCTCTCCCTACCTCTCCCCGAGCGCCGCCGCCCAGCCCCTCCCTCTACCTCTTCCGAGCCTGCCCAGCCCCGCCTTCACCATGGCAGAACGCTTCCCCGGAGATACGGCGGCGGCCAACGGCTTCGGCCGCCGTTCGCTGCGCAAACAGGAGTCCTGGCTCCTGTTCTAGGCGAACATCCCGGCGCCGCCGGACATACGCGCCGGGCCGATGGGGTGGAGACTCAGCGCCGGGGGAGTGCCCATTCCCCCGTTGCCCAACGCCGCGGCGGACCCGAGGTACTTCGCCGAGGAGGTCAAGATCGTGCGCGCGTCCCTCACCGACGCCGAGCTCTCCCTCCCCCAGTACGCCGCCGACAACCACGCGGCCTGGGCGGCGTATTTCGAGCACCGCCAACAGCAGCGCTTGGCGTCCACCAACGGCGCACCGTTGGTCGGCAGCCGGCAGAACAACGAGGGACGCTACCTCTGGTGGGGCGTCCCCGGCCGCACACTCGAGGGCATGCTCACGTACCTCGAGGGCGGCAACGACGCGCCGTTGGCGTACCCCCCGGCGAGGGTGGCCGTCCCGGCGCAACACCGACGCGCCGGGCCATGGGAGGTTCTTCCTCCTCTTCATCCCGTTCTTCCTCTTCTTCCTCCTCATCATCCCGTTCTTCCTCACACTCCTCCGGCTCTCCGGCGCTGCTCGGCGTCAAGGCCGAGCCCGCGACGGAGACGCCGCTCGGCCGGCGCACTCGCAGCGCCGGCATCGTCATCAATGAGGGCGGCCGGCGCGCCCCCTCGTCGGCTCCTCCGCGCTTCGTCAAGCCAAAGACGGAGCCGGGGCTGGCGCCGGTGAAGGCCGAGTTCGCCGACGACGGCGACGCCGCCCTCGAATGGGCGCGCCAGGACTCCATTGCGATGGAGAAGGCGCGCCGCGAGAAGGAGAAGGAGCGCCAGCGCGCCGCCCTACGCCGCTTCGAGGAGTGCCGACGCGGCCGCGAGGAAGGCGGGGTCGTCGTCTTATGCGACAGCAGCGACGACGACGACGCGCCGCCGCCTGTTCGCCATGGCGACGCCGGGCAGGGGTCCAGCAGGGGCGCCCGCGTCAAGGAGGAGAAGGCCGATGACGACGATGGCGGCGACGACTTCCCCCTTTCTTTTTTTTAGATTAGGTTAATGTAATGTTTGGACGAATTTCGCCGAAATTTTCCATGTTTGGCCGAAATTTAACTAGTTTTTATCATAACTTCGCCGAACGTTCTTTTTTTTTGTTTTTTAATACGCGCCTGGGGGCGGCCCTGGGGGCCGACGGTTGGGGACCGACTCGCCCCCAGGGCCATTTTTTGCGCCGGCTCACCCCCAGGCGGCGCTTTTAGACGCCCCCTGGGGGGCCAACGGCTGGAGATGCCCTTAGTGATAAAGCAAACAAGCACACGCGAGAATATTCACCCCATGCTATGACTCCCCGGCAACAGCTCCAGAAAAAGGTCTTGATAACCCACAAGTATAGGGGATCAATTGTAGCCTCTTTCGATAAGTAAGAGTGTCGAACCCAACGAGGAGCTAAAGGTAGAACAAATATTCCCTCAAGTTCTATCGACCACCGATACAACTCTACGCACGCTTAATGTTCGCTTTACCTAGAACAATTATGAAACTAGAAGTACTTTGTAGGTGTTGTTGGATAGGTTTGCAAGATAATAAAGAGCACATAAATAAAAACTAGGGCTGTTTAGATAAAGAAGCAATAAAGTTAGTATAGCGAGTGTGGAAAAGTGGTGGTAGGAGTTGCTAAATTGTCCCTAAGCAATTGACTACGTTACTAGACCGATAACAAGTTTATATGGGAGAGGCCACTTCTAGCATGTCATCCCTGACTTGGAATTCTATGCACTTATGATTGGAACTATTAGCAAGCATCCGCAACTACTAACGTTCATTAAGGTAAAACCAAACCATAACATTAAGACATATTGGTCCCCCTTCAATCCCGTATACATCAATTGATATGCAAGGTTGAAGCTTCTGTCACTCTTGCCCTCCAATACATAGTCCTATCGACATGCAACTAACCCTATGGTGTGATCCACGCGCGCGCTCATATGATGGGCACCAAAGGACAGCAACATAACCACAAGCAAATTAAACCAATCATAGAAATTCATCAATTACCGATAGGACAACGAAAATCTACTCAGACATCATAGGATGGCAACACATCATTGGATAATAATATGAAGCATAAAGCACCATGTTCAAGTAGAGGGTACAGTGGGTTGCGGGAGAGTGGACCGCTATAGATTGATGGGGGAAGGTGATGGAGATGTTGGTGAAGATGACGGAGGTGTTGGTGTAGATCGCGGTGATGATGATGGCCCCCGGCGGTGTTCCGGCGCCACCAGAAGCGAGGGGGACAGAGCCCCCCTTCTTCTTCTCCTTCCTTGACCTTCTCCCTAGATGGGAGAAGGGTTTCCCCTCTGGTCCATGGTCTCCATGGTGTGGGAGGGGCGAGAGCCCCTCCGAGATTGGATATGTCTCTCTGTCTCTCTCTGTTTCTGCATTCTGGATTCTGCCCTTTCACCGTTTCTTTTATAACCGGAGATCCGTAACTCCGATTGGATTGAAACCTTCGCCACAATTTTTTCCAAAATTTAGCTTTCTTGCGGCAAAAGAAGAGCAGTAACCGCCTTACGGGTGCCCATGAGGGTCAGGGGCGCGCCCCCTGCCTCGTGGCCCCCTCGGGCACCGTCTCGTGTTGATTCTTCTTCCCTAAAATTCATAAATATTCCAAAAATATTCTCTGTCCGTTTTTATCCCGTTTGGACTCCGTTTGATATGGGGTTTCTACGAAACATAAAACATGCAACAAGCAGGAACTGGCACTGGGCACTGGATCAATATGTTAGTTCCAAAAATAGTATAAAAAGTAGCAAAAAGTATATGAAACTTGAATAATATTGGCATGGAACAATCAAAAATTATAGATACGACGGAGACGTATCACCCAACTATACTATGGGACAGTGGGCTTGTACTGGACCATGAAGAGCATGGGCCGCTAAGAGGCCGAAAGTCAGGTCGTATAGTAAATGGCCCAACTGTGTTGTGGACCTTTAGCAGGCTGAAAGAGAAACCGGGCTGGTATTGGACCATGAAGTGTATGGGCCGTTAAAAGGCCAAAACTCAGGTCCGACTACAAATGGCCCAATTCATTTATGGGTCGCTAACAGGCTGAAAGGCACACTGGGCTGGGAATTGGCCCAACACTTAAATGGGTTGCTAAAAGGCCAAAACTCGGGTCCGACTACAAATGGCCCAACTGATTTATGGGTTGTCAACAGGCTGAAAGACACACCGGGCCGGAAATTGACCCAACACTTAAATGGGTCGCTAAAAGGCCAAAACTTAGGTCCGACTACAAATGGCCCAACTGATTTATTGGCCGTCAACAGGCTGAAAGACACACCGGGCCGGAAATTAGCCGAACATTTAAATGGGTCGCTAAAAGTCCGAAAGAAGTACATCCTGAAAATTGGCCCATCCCTTGAATGGGCCGTTAACAGGCTGAAATCTCATCGGGCCGATATTGAGCCCAAATATATAGGAGGATGCTAGCGGGCTTGAACTGACGATGGGCTGCAATGGTGTCAAATCTTTAACGGGCCCTTAGCAGGCCGAATTGGCACATCTCGTACGGGCCATGGACTTAAATGGACCTGACACAAGTAGGCCTTATATGGGCCGGCCTACTAATTTTTACTAGTCCGGCCTTTTTCACCGGAATGGGCCACTGTTGGGTCGTGCCACGTGTTGACCTATCATAGGCGCCTCCTGTCCAATGAGTGGATGACATCTGTCCCAACGGTGAGGCAACACGTGTTTCCTTCGGCCAATTATGATTTTACACATGGAAAATCCCCATTGGTCCGGCTGTTAACGGGTTATCGGATCCAAAAGCGGACCCGATAGTTTAACGGCGTTCCATTACGGTGGATCCCATGTGTTGGTCACCCTTGACGAAAGCAATTCCGTGACGCGCAATTTATCATCATGGAAGTGGACACTTCCATGATGATAATTTTGGTAATGTCATGGAGCACTTCTACGACAGCACAGGTATGCCTATCTTGATTCTTTCATAAAATCGTCATGGATGTACATGCATGACATAAAACGTGACCAACTGTGACAAACACGTATCATCACGGAAGTGTATTTTTTGTAGTGTAGTTAGTTGTATTCTATAATCCAATGCCTTTACATTGTATCTTCCTCTGATTGTGTCGGTGCTCACATCAACTCCGTTATGGACCTTCATGTATTTCGTTGAATTAGTATCCGACAGTGTCCTTCGTATACAAAAACCTTGAGTAGTTCTTTCCCTGATACATAATGCCATTGGTAAGTGCTATTCTCGGATTTGGCCAACCATTCTCTGCTTTCGAACTGGTGATAATTACTCTCGAAGCTTGTGGTATATGTTCCTAAGAAGCCCCGATGGGTTGAACCTATGCCTTCCTTAATCTATGTGAACCCGAGGGTTTACCAATGTTCATACTCCTCTGGTAATTCACCGGGTAGATCTTTGCACTCAAATCATTTTTTTTGAGCAGTAATGAAAGGTTATGCATTGAAGAAGTGGGAGTCGACCTTGAACTTTGTGTTCATGCCCATGGACACGATGTAGATCTTACCATTAAATCTTCTCTTAAAGTAAATTATTCCCTTGGTATGAGTTCATCTTATATCTGGGAGCTGGCCTTTTTCAATCATGGTTCCGACCATGTTCTCCTTCAAATACCATTTCTCGTGCAAGTTTAAGAACTTGTCTTCTACAGAGCAATACCCCAGTCGAACCTCTACTTTGATCTGTCATCAAGTATTACCCCCTGGTATCTCGAGATTAGCATGGAACTGCATAACTACTTATGAGTTCTTCATCAAGTACTACATCCTCACTGATTCCAATTTTTAACGGGCTCCCAGTTTTTAAACACTCAAAAACATCGATAACTGAACCGAGTCCGCATTACGGTTCAACAACTCTTAGTAACCTTCTTTACTTACGAGTATGTACCCGATCATGTCATTCCTAGTCTGTTTCGCTATATCATTATCGTGATGATTTTAACTGTGCTACCTGGTCCTTATTCCCAGAGCACCACTTTTGACGATGAGCTAAGCTTACGTTGATTTTCCTCGACATATCATTCCGCCTTGAACAACAAACTTGATTCCGAGTTTGTGTCGTATCTGCGGTTCCAATAATCTTTCGTTGCATCAGTCATTTTGCTTGATGGAGTCACTATTCGATTGCTTCTTCGTGGAGCCTCCCGAAAAAATTTGTCGTGATCATCATCAACATTTTGACTCCTTCCAGGATATCAATTGAATTCATGATGAGAAATACCATCCTTTCCCTCGACGATTTGTGTTATCATCGACCACTTTATTGGCTCCCCTCCAACACAAATGTGTTCATGTTTTGTGTTATACTTTGAATTCCTTGCTATCCAGCATTTGTTCTTTACCTTGGAGTACTACCGTCTTTTATGTCAAGAATGTCGCGAGAATTTCACCACCCCTTCAGAATTCTTGATACAGGTAATACTTATTACCATCACCATTCTTTTCTTCGTCTCAGTGTTGTTTCTAACCGAAATGCCGACAAATGAACTGTGATGTGTAAATTTAAAACTTCTAGCGACCCTATTGCTTTGAAGTTCATGGTCAACCGTTCGTTCTTAGACTATTGGTTATAGAATCAGCATTCTAACTTTGATCATGCTACCTAAGGCCATATTGCAGGTGCACCTTTCAACCAATGTTTAATTGTGTATGTTTTCCTCGAGCATACATCATTATATCATTTGATCTAACAAAGGTTATCTCCTTGTTCACATAATTGTGGAAATCCATCTTTTGGAAATCTTGATGAATTGTCGCTGAGTTCATCAACTACCTCCTCATCCTCTCCTTCGTTTAATGATGAATTCTTGTTTCGAAACTCGCTTCCATAGTTCATTTCCTGAGAATCTTACCTTGTCATCTCGTTGATTTGTGTTGCACGTCTTCTTCTCAAGCATCCTGAGTCTGAGGTATCTTGACCCCAATCAGATCTGAATCTCGGTCAGATATGATGGTTGGAACAAATTCCCAAGAGTTATAACATTAGTATTTGACTCGATAAGGTGATGTCATGCCTAGCTCGCCTGGCTGGAGGACCTATTGTTATAGTTCTTCCTTTTTAGCAAGGCTAACCCTTCTTCCCTGAGGAAATTGTAAGACTTATTCTATAAGTTGTTCTTGATGGATCCTCTGTGTATCCATAGCCTGATCTTTACCTGATGACCATGGCAATGCTACCTAGAAGCATGTCTGTGGTACTTCGATCATCAATAAGAGCATCTGAAGCCCAATGCTAAATTTCTGTATCAATTATCCAAAGACCACTATATGGCTAAACCTCATAAAATCCTTGCCCCTTCGTCTAAATGACTACATATTTGGAGCCCTATCATTAATATCTTGCTCTACCTTTCCTTGGTAAAGATATACTCTAATAATTGAGTATAAACACCTTTTTCTTTCCATTGGTCTAATTATTGTAATAATCACATTTTCCTTTATGTTGTTTTGGTTAACCTTTCTTGTGACCTACATTATATAAGCAGTAATATTTCCCTGCTAATGTAAAAACCTCGGTGTACCATCTTGTCTAGTGTAACCCTGTAAGTACTGTTGAGGACATTCCGGTAACCACCGATGGACGAGAACTTTGCCTATTCGTCTGCCTCATTCAACGAGCAGGAGAATGGTTCTCTCCGTCCCTCGCCCTTGGTACCGATGTTGTTGCTGACAAAATTGACAGGCTATCCTCTGACATGCCTTATTATCATGACTGTGCAAACTATCACCGCCCTTTCTACTTTTAACCTACATGGTGGGACCATAACCCATAGTTCCACAGGATCGAAACCTGACTCTCCTATACATCCCTGATTCAAAGTTATCCTTACGCTTGGTTTCGTAGGTAATTCCTCGGCCACCTTCCTAGTGATATATTCGGGCATCAGACGCAATACTTATTCTCATTGCACTGAAACCATTTCACCTTCTGATTAGGCATTGAATGATTGCCTAGCCGCTTGAAACTCCTTATTGTGCCTTCTTACTTTGCTCTCAATTTTTTCCTAAGTTTCAACTCGAGGGGTACCTTCGGCCAAAACCCCTGAGCTAATTATCAAATATCAGCCCCTGCAGACATCTGTCATTGTAGTTTTCCCTCCTATCCATTTCGTAAGTATGATGGAGTTCCTGAAGAAAGGATGACGACTTCATCATGATGAGTTGGAGCAGAGAAATAAAGACATCAACGAAAGGGATCAACTTCTTCGAGAGGAGAACCCAAGACCAAGAAGATCCGTTAGAATTTCGTAACCAAACCTTTTCCCCTACTCTATCTCTTAAATCTCGGGGCGAGATTTCTTGTACTGGAGGATATTTGTAACACACGGATAATTAAGCTACAGTAATCCCATGTTAATGGTGCCACGTCATCGGAAATATTGTTGCTAATCTCTCTTAGATTCAAATTCAATTCAAATTGAAAATATAAGCAAAATCATAAAATTCTCGAAACATGAAAACTAAAGTGTTCAAAATGTGGCAAATAATCCATAATAAATATTGGTGAAGAAACCAAATTTTATAATGTATTGTAATGCCCTTAAATAATTAAAAAATGGACCCAAAACAATTATTTAAATACCTTTTTAGATTATAAAAGAATGCAAACTAAATAGTTAAATCACCAAACTTTTTGTAGCAGAGGAATATTTTGAAACCCTATTTTAGGTGTCATTTTTTGTATTTTATTAAAACTAAAATAAATATAAAGTACAAAGGAAACAAAATAAGAAAAAGAAAATAATAAAAGGAAAAAAAGAGAGAAATAAATGAAATAGGCCTAAGTGCACTGTGCACTTAGCCTTCCAGCCCTGTACCCCGCGGCCCAGCCCACCGCCGCATCATCTCCTTTTCCCGTTCACCAGGGGCGCGGTGGACGCAGCGCGCGCGTTGACGGCGCCGATTCTCCACGCGCTGGCCATCCGCGGCCATTCCCCGTCGCCCCCGTCGACCTACAAGGGCACCCATACACCGGTCAAACCCTAGCTGCCCTCCAGACCGCCTCTCCTCACCCCTCTCCCACACGCCCGAGATCGCCAGCGCTGCCGTCGCCATGTCGCTGGCGTAGGCGCGACCACCGGCCTCCCTGCGCCAAGTCGGCATGTCCACGAGCTCCGGCTGGTTCTTCTCCTTCGACTACGCCGCGGGAACGGAGCCGGGGAGCCACCTCGTTGTCACCTTCGACCCCGCCCCCCCCGACACCGATGCAGCTTCTCGTCGTCGATCTGCACCATCCCGCCGCCCCCAGCTCCCTTCGGCTCCCTGTCGGCCCCCGCTGTGATCTCGTGCCTCCTCTCTCTCCCAGTGCTTCGATCGCCCCCTAGCTAGACGCACCGCAAGCTCACCGCCGCCGCTCTACTTCTCCGTCACAACCACCGCATGCGTAGCTCGCGTCTGGGCCTCGTCTCGAGCTCCTGGAGCTCCGAGTAGTCCGAAGCGCCCACCTGTTGGCCCCGCCATGACCCCCATCGCCATTCATCATCGCATCCGAGCGCCACTGCCGCTCCCCGTCGCCGCCCCGGTCAGCTCCAGCCACCCCCTCACTAACCTTGGTCACCATTGGATGCGGCGTGTTCCTAGCATCCCGTAGATCCCAAGTGTGCGTGGATCCGTGCCCTATGCACGTTTTTCGGTGAAGCACCGCCGTGGAGTTGGTTGTCGTCGGCTTAATCTCGGCCGAGCCACCATGTTCGATTTGTTTAGCTACTAATTGGTTGGCTAATAGCCACTGCCAAGTGGGGTCGCCTCTGTAGCAATTAGGTTAGGTTATCGTTAATGAATTAATTAATTGGCCCACTAACAGCTCGACCCCATGCTTAATTAGATTAATTAGGTTTATTGAAAAAACTATTTATTAACTGTCCCACTGACTAATGGGATCCACTGGTCGGATTGACCAGTCAACCTGCTAACTGGGCTATCCCAGTCAATGGCAAGTGGGCTCCCTATTGACCTAGTTGACCAGTCAACAGTTGACCAGTCAACAGTTGACCTGCTGACTCGGCCCCTGGCCCCACTGTCAGCCTAATGAGCTTTCTGCTGGGTACACTTCCCTGTACCCCTAGCAATTTATCCATTTAATTTTCAAATTAAATTAGTTCTAGGATTTCAAAATATTAATTAAAACTTTGAAAAATCATATAAAATAATACGTAACTCGGATGAAAATATTTTATACATGAAAGTTTCTCAGAACAATGAGATGAATATGAATACGCAGTCCGTTCGCCCGCCACACGTCCCTAGCATAGTGAACGTGCAACATTTCACCTCCGGTTCATCTGTATGAAAACGCGAAACATCGGGAATACTTTCCCGGGTGTTTCCCCCTTCGCCAGTATCATCTACTACCGCGTTAGGGCACATGTAGCATCGCTCATTGTCATTTCATGCATCGTCATGCTTATGTTTGCATTATATTTATTGTTTCTCCCCCCTTCTCTCCAGTAGACTACGAGACTGACGTCGCTGCTGCCCTGATTGACTACGGAGTCGACGACCCCTCCTTCTTGCCAGAGCAACCAGGCAAGCCCCCCCCCCTTGATCACCCGATATCGCCTATTCCTTCTCTCTACTACTTGCATTAGAGTAGTGTAGCATGTTACTGCTTTCGGTTAATCCTATTCTGCTGCATAGCCTGTCATTGTTGCTACAATTGTTGATACCTTTACCTGCAATCCTACATGCTTAGTATAGGTTGCTAGTACTTCATCATTGGCCCTACATTCTTGTCGGTCTGCCATGCTATACTATCGGGCCGTGATCACTCGGCAGGTGATCACGGGTATATACATACATACATGCATACATACATTCTATATAGGTGGTGACTAAAGTAGGGTCGGCTCATAGAGTGCCCGCAAGTGATTCGGATATGGGGGCTGAAAGGACAGGTGGTTCCATCCAGGTAGTGGTGGACCTGGGTTCCCGAGTGTTACTTTGAGGCAGAGCGACAGGGCAGGTTGTGACCACCTAGGCGACAGGTGGGCTTGGTCCTGGTTCGCATCTGCGGTTACACCAATTAACACTACTGCAGGATGCTGCTAATGCGATACTACGACCAGAGACCCTTCGAGAAACTATGTGTGATGCAATAATCGCAAACGGTGGTGTCAGAGAATCGTCAAAAATGTCCAAAACGTTTGCGATGACCGATGCATCAAACACGGTTTAGATTTTAGTTGCTTGTGCGATGCAGGGCATATGGTTGATTCAGCCGAACAGTTTGTGATGAGGCAGAACAACAGAAACGGGCAGCCATATCGTGTGTGCGATATACAGCATACAGTTCCCTCTGATGAATTGTGTGCTATTAGGGAATGCAATAGAAACGGTCAGCCAGATCAAGGTGTGTGTGATATACAGCATACGGTTCACTCGGACAAACTATTTTCGACTAGGAAAGAGAACGGAGACGGTTCATCTTAGCAAGATGTGTGTGATATGCGGCATTTGCGATCAGCCCAAAGAACACAAACGATTCGTGTAAACCAGATGTGTGTGATACGCAGCAATCAGCCCACTCGGATGAATAATTTGGGATGAGAAATTATAACACAGACGGTTACTATAGTAAGTTCGTGTGTGATAGTGGGCAGACACCTACACGCACATCCGAGAACAAGGGCCCACGTTTCGGGCTTCCGATGAGTGGCATATGGTTGATCCAAAAGAACTGTTTGCGATGAGATAGAACAACAAAAACGGGGCTTTGTGGGCCCAGAACCATCAATAAATTTTGACTTTGTTTCTCCTCACATTGCAGATTACAACGCAATAAGTAATTACAAATCTATTCACACAGATCAAACTTATATGTGTTCACACTTAGCACCGGGCTATAAAAGCTACCCACTCGAAAATTACTTCACATTTCCTCTCCTCATGACCTACAAAACTGGTCTTTCCTGTCAAGTCATTCCGCCATGACCGGTAGGAGGAGTTTCGGGTGGGCATATAACCACGCAGCAAAGACCAAGGCTGCTGAAGCACTAGAGAGTTCCCGCCGCGAAGTGGCAGCCGCAGCAGAGAGGTCTCGCCGTGGAGCGGCAGCTGTAGCTGCAGCAGAGATGTCCCAGCGCGCCGCGGAGCCCTCGAACGAGCTCTCATGGGCATGTGAGGGCTCTCACAAGCGCACTCGTCACGTCAGCGATCGCGATGAGCTGGCATTGCTGAAGTCCTTTGCAGCTGCTCGAGATCAGCGCTGCCTCGGTTGACAAGGCGACCGGCCTCGTCGAGCAACTCATGGGTGACAATGCGAGGCTCCTCAAGGCGCTCACCGAGGAGGAGGAGGCCGCTGGCTGGAAGATGCTGCATGAGCAGAGCAGTGCCTCGGGGATGACGCTGACAGCGGTCGTCCAGGAACTAATTGGTGACTTGAGGAAGATCCGGATCGAGCGTGAGCAGGAGGTGGAGGAATCCGTGGCTTCAAGCGAAGCCGTGAGGAATTGAGGATGGAGCTGGAGGATGTCATCACCCGGCGATCCATCGAAGAGTAGATACAGTAGCGATCTAGTAGATTGTTGTCTACGATTTCCTTCTTCTCTTGCCCCCGTGTCTTCCGAACTTTGCCGCATGTGGCATTTAAAATTATCCAGAATATGTAAGACAATTATTATCTGCGCCATTGTAAATTTGTCGTCGTACTATCCGTTGCCATTTTATTTTTCGTCCTATTATCCGTTGCCCTATGTGGCAATTTAAATTAGGCCAAAATATGAGTTGAAAACATGAACAAAGCAAAGGTTGCCATCGGATCACAACCAAACACCCTCCGTCCACCCCTAAAAAAACCTTTGTCCAGGCGCTTTAATTAACCCATTAATGGCGAAGTTTTGAGCGAGGTGGTCTGCGGCTGGTGCATGGAGGTCAAAAAGCTCGCTTCCCGGTGAGCATGGGCGGCCTTGCTGCTCGCACGTGTCCCGTCGAGCCTGCGAGGTGGACAAGATGCACGCGTCCCGTCGAGCCTGCGCGGCGGACTGCTCGCACGCGTCCTGTCGAGCCTGAACCCCGGACTTCTCATGCTCGTCCCGTCTAATCAAACAGTTGCACGCACGCCATTGAGTATGGTTAAATATTGGCACGGTTCATATGATACAACCATTTGTGATATTAACGTGTCGGCTTATTGTTTCAAAAAGGACTTCGTTGGCTACTAATGTGTGCGCCTCTTCTCAAACTGGACGATTTTTTTACCATGGCATATATGTGCCATGTCATGAAACCAGGCCATGTTTCATGTGTTTTGGGTTGAGTTTTTGATTTACTGGGATTTAAAAACAAAGATTCTCAATGTTTTAGGACGACAACAAGTTTGTAATTCATTCCCATTCCTTAAATGAGACCTAAACATGCACCGAATGACACATGTACGATTTCCACCCATTTTGTGCTTGTACTTCAAATTTGAATTATGGACTACATTTAAGGCATAGAAAACTTATTACTAATATATACAATGGCCATACGAACCCTAAACATGCATCCCAAAGACACATGTACATTTTTCAGACATTTTGGTGCACTAGAGCATGTATTTGTAGTTCGGCTTTGAATTATGGACATTAAATGCCTAGAAAACTCAATTAATGAATAAAAATGGTCAAAATAACTATGAATAATTTCAACAGCGCGAATCACCCGTTGTTCCGTACGTGTTGCGTGTAGAAAAAATACGAGGCTAGAAGAGGGAGAAATTATCGTTTGTCCCACAACGGGACACATTTCCCTATTGAAACCACAAGGGTTCTTGCAACAGGCTCTGGTTGGTAAGAGGTTTGTAATAAATCTTCACCCAAATCAATGTTTTTACCACGACATATATGTGCCATGACGTGACACCATGGCAGCTTTAATGACTTTCTGGTGAGTTTTGGATTTATGGGGATTTAAAATAGAGATTCCAAATATTTGAGGATGAGCCAAGACGTCGGTCAGGTTGTAATTCGTTCCCATTCCTTGCATGGGACCTAAACATGCACCCAAGGACACATGCATGTATTATTTTTCTAGCCATTTTGGTGAACTGGAGCATGTATTTGTACTTCAAATTTGAATTATGGACATTAAATGCCTAGGAAACTCAATTAGTGTATAAAAAGGCCAAACGAACCCTGAATAAGTTTAAATTTCAGCATGGATATCATGTCGTCCCATGTTGCCCGTAGAAGACAATACAAGGCGAAAAGAGGGAGCGACTATGTTTCGCCACAAGGGGAACACATTTCCATATCGGAACCATCAGGCTTCCTTGAGGGAAGCTCCGGTTTGTAAGAGGTTTGTAATAAAGCTTGGCCCAAATTGGCAATGTTTTTACCACGACATATATGTGCCATGACGTGACACCATGCCACCTTTGATAAATTTCTGGTGATTTCTGGATTTTATGGGGATTTAAAACCCGAGATTCCAAATGTTTGAGGACGAGCCAGGACGCCGGTACGGTTGTAATTCGTTCCCATTCCTGGCATGGGACCTAATTAAACATGCACCCAAGGACACATGCATGTACAATTTTTGTAGCCATTTTGGTGAACTTGAGCATGTATTTGTAGTTCAGATTTGAATTATAGACATTAAATGCCTAGGAAACTCAATTAGTGTATATATAAAAAGGCCAAACGAACCCTGAATAATTTTAAATTTCAGCATGGATATCATGTAGTTCCATGTTGCCCGTAGAAGAAAATACAAGGCGAAAAGAGCTCGTGATTACATTTCGACAACAAGGGGAACACGTTTCCCTATCGGAACCACAAGGCTTCTTGTTGAGAGAAAGCTCCGGTTTGTAAGAGGTTTGTAATAAAGCTTGGCCCAAATTGGCAATGATTTTACCACGACATATATGTGCCATGAGATGACACCATGCCACCTTTGATGACTTTCTGGTGAGTTTTGGATTTTATGTTGATTTAAAACCCGAGATTCCAAATGTTTGGGGACAAGCCAGGACGCCGGTACGGTTTTCATTCATTCACATTCCTGGCATGGGACCTAATTAAACATGCACCCAAGGACACATGCATGTACAATTTTTCTAGCCATTTTGGTGAACTTGATCATGTACTCCCTCCGTTTCTTTTTAGTCTGCATATAAGGTTTGGTCAAAGTCAAGCTTTGTAAAGTTTGACTAACTTTATATTAAAAAATATAAACATTGACAATATGAAATCATTATTATCAGATGCACCAGAAAATGTATTTTCATACTATACAGTTTTAATATTGTAGATGTTCATATTTTTTATATAAATTTGGTCAAACTTTGTGTAGTGTGACCTTTACCAAACCTTATGCGGAGTAAAAAGAAATGGAAGGGGTATTTGTAGTTCAGATTTGAATTATGGGCATTAAATGTCTAGGAAACTCAATTAGTGTATAAAAAGGCCAAACGAACCCTGAATAAGTTTAAATTTCAGCATGGATATCATGTAGTTCCATGTTGCCCATAGAAGAAAATACAAGGCGAAAAGAGGCTGTGATTACGTTTCGACAACAAGGGGAACACATTTCCCTGTCGGAACCACAAGGCTTCTTATTGAGAGAAGCTCTGATTTGTAAGAGGTTCGTAATGGGGGTGAAATGATGATATATAGCTTGCCAGCTTTCAACCATTTCAGAGTTCATTTGAAGTGCTTTTCAATTTCAGGGTCATTTAGCTCAAAAAATCAGTAAATGCATGAAAAATACCAAATGAAGTCAGGAAGGGTTGAAAATTGATGATGTGGCTTTGAATTGTGCATTTTGAACACACAAAATGTCCGGAGTTCAAATAAGTTCAAAAAGTGAAATCCCTTTGTAACAGATGAGTTTTCGTTCAAAACCCTGATACTTCGAAAGAGATTGTCCATTCTGCACATGAAGTGCATCTAGTTTTTGCCGTAACCCTCTCAACTTTTAGAACATGCTATGTGGGTGAAATGATGATACCATGCCAACTTTCAACCTTTTCAGAGTTCATTTGAGGTTTCTAATAAAGCTTGGCCCAAATTGGACAATGTTTTTACCATGACATATATGCACCGTGATGTGACACCATGCCAACTTTCATGACGTGACACCATGCCAACTTTCATGTATAATTTTTCTAGCCATTTTTGTGAAATGGAGCATGTATTTGAAGTTCATATTTGCATTATGGACATTAAATGCCTAGGAAACTCAATTAGTGTATAAAAAGGCCAAACGAAAGCCGTGTGCCTACCAAACCGTGGCCGATGCCGCCCGCGATTTGAGTCGTGCGTTCTAATTGGCCAGAATCCAAACCCCACGGATCGTACGTCTGCACCGTTAGATGCTCCCAAATCGAACGGCAAACCTCAGCCCTTTCGACAGCACATGCAATACATGGGTAAGCACTGTGCGCATGCGTCGTCTAGCTCACGCTTCCTTCTCTTGTGCGTTTTCTAAACAGGCTATCATTTCCTGCCACTCCTCTCATCAGTTTCCCGCCACTTCTCCCATCCGTTTCCCGCCACCAGTGTCAGTGCTCATTGAAGGCTAGGCGGCGACACACCAGCCATCGCACACAGTTTCTAAAAGAAAAAATGTGCGTGATAGGAGGGAGTAGTTCCCATAGGGTGACCAGCGTGAGCAAAATGGTGCAGGAACTATCTTAACCTTGTGCAATGCAAGTGCGCTGTAAAATCAGCATGACTACGCACGCGCGAGAAAATGGTGGAGGTACTGATTTAACCATGTGCGATGCATGTGCGCTGTGAAATCACCACGACCGCGCAAGCGCGAGCAAAATGGTGCAGGTACTGTCTTAACCGTGTGCGATGCAAGTGCGCTATGAAATCACCATGACTGCGCGTTCTTGGCCACTCCCGCCCTGCATCAATTCCTTTACCCAAATTTTAGTAGCCATCGTAGTTCAACCGTCGCCCACACTTCTCCAGCACCGACCTTATAGTCAAATTGCAGTAGCCGAGGTATTTGAACTGTTGCCCTCCCTCGTCCACGACCATCTCCGCCCACCATTACTAAAAATATCAGTAGCCACGGCGTATGCTCAAACACCACAACCCCCCCCACCACCACCACCACAGTCCACCCACCCGCCCCCTCCCCCCTGGCACCCTATCTCGCGGCCGCCGCCAACCCATGCCGGTCTTCCCATTCCTCCTAGCTTAGATAATAAACTTCAGGTTACCCAGCGATTCACATACCGTCGCCCCACTCCCGTGAGTTTTTAGATGAGGCCTGCGGTGTCCCTCCCTGCCAGATCCACATCCCCTGCTCCAGAATGTCGCAGCCTAAGCTCGACCATGTATGCCGGGGAGCCTGACGAGCGTTCGGCCAAGAAGTGGCTTATCATGGCCTCTCCAGCGGACGTTGGCGAGGTGGCTGCCGTTCGCCCCAACCTGTCGATCCCAGAGCAACACGTCACTGCGGAAGCCGGCGAAGACGTTGACTACGTTGTCATGTCTAAGGCTTCATGTCAGCGGGCTTGCGTATTACTGTATCTCAGGAAAGCTGGCTATGACATCAAGCTCATCGACAGCGACAACTTCACGCGGGCCATGTCACAGGTTACGTGGTCCATCCCCAACCCTCTGGTTCAACCGCCGCCAATCTCTTCGACGGCCTTGCCGTTGATCTCCTCTGCTAAACGGTCAAGAATTTCCGATCCTTATACGCCATCGAGCCCATTTTGTCATTTCTGAAGGACATGATCTACTGTGGCGGCTTGGAATCCTCAATTGCCAAGTCAGATCTCATCGACCACGACCACGAGGAGGGCACCCACAAAGGTTCTTTCACCATGGGTCTGTGCTCTTGCAACTGGAAGGATTGAGTCCATGAAATGTGAGTCAACATCCTATAAGCAAATCTTACCTTTTCTAGCTTGCCAACCCATACCCTTTCATGTAGTAGCATTTTTCATGGGTGCTATAACTGTGCCCTATTTAATTATTTCAGTTATGCAAAAATGTATTGTTCAATAGGGCTATGTGATGTTTAAGTATTAATTTTCCACTTCAGTTTCACGAATGGCTATATTTGGTTGTTTATAGTGAGCAGATGCCTTGTTTATCTGTGTTAGGTTGTTAGGTTGGTTGTAGTGAGCATTTTTCCCGTTATCGAGCCGATGCCTTGTTTATATATATTTTGTCTTAGTTTGGTTGTAGTGAGCATTTGTCCAGTTATCAAGCATGTGCCTTGTTTATCTGTAGTTTGGTTGTTAGGTTGCTTTTTTAGCATTTGTCCAGTTTTCAAGCAGATGCCTTGTTTATCTGTATTTGCTTGTTAGGTTGGTTGCAGTCACCATTTGTCCAGTTTTCAAACATATGTCCTGCTTATCTATATTTGCTTGTTAGGTTGGTTCCGGTGAGAATCTATCTAGTTTTCAATGGCTATATTTGGTTGTTATACTGATCATTTATGCCTTGTTTATTTCAGTCATTCACAATGTGTTATTCATTATGTAGAAGTCGAAACTGTGCCGCTCGACTGCATCAATACCAGTTTGAACGGCTATATTTGGTTCCAGTTATGCCTAGTGTAGTTAACAGTTAACACATGCCCTTTAGTTCAGTTTTACACATTTATCCAGTGATGTTTAAGCATTACCTACGTTCTATTCATTTTCAACATTACCATTTTTAATTGCACTGTTTGATGGTTGTTAAGCCTGCTGTGAGTAACATCGCCTTCCATTTTATATATGCTTTAACAGCATGCTGAAACCAACACATTCAAGCTATCATTTGGAGATGATATTGTTTACCTTTGCTATATTTGTTTGATGTTAAGGTTGTCGTACTTATCATGCCTTTCCACTACTTATGCAGGACAACAACAGGAGTGGCCACCATTTTCCGCCGAGGTTAGCTTCATCCCTTGGCTGGTACTCCCCCGTCGTTCCATAATGTAGTGCATATAGATCCAAGCCTGGACACTTGTTAGCTTCTAATATTGATTGTTGCTTGTAGGTACATATGCCATTGGCAAGGATCCATGCAACGACCATTTTTGCGATCAATCTCCACCGCACACACGATCGGCCAGGAAAAAACATGTGCGATCAATCTCCACTGCACACACGATCAGCCAAGAAAAAACGTGTGTGATTAACAACAGCATCGCACACAGTTCTTTCTTATTAAATTTTTGCGATAGTCACCTTACCACACACACTCCGAAATTATTGATTGTTTGTGGTGTTGTGCGCATCACAAACGTTTGGTACTTCTTGTATTAACTGTGTGGGTTGTATATACTAACGGAAATGTATTCCTTGGATGGACTATGTGGAATGTACATACGAACGGAAACGTTTAGCGGGGGCTGACTGTGTGGGGTGTACCTACGACCGAAAATGATTTCGCCTGTATAATTTTTTTTAGCACTACTGTACGTATAACCATATTTGCTCGCTCGCAGGTCGCACATGACCTCATTTTTCTGAGCATGTGTGCCAGGAGGGCATATCCCTAACGGTTTCTGGGTCGTGTGGGAAGGGGCTCCCTATCGCCCACACTCACTTGGCGACGGTTCCAAATGCCGTGGCGGAAAGGGGTTTAAAACCATTTGTATAGCACTGATGCGTACCAGTGTAACACGCTTAACAAGATCTTGGTATTTGATTTGAGTTGGGTCGTTGACCTTATACGCACTAACCGCCACGTGGGACAAGATATGGGCAATCGGCGTCGTGGTATCGGCCGAAGCCTCCTAGACGTCAGCGACTGAGCGGCGCGCGCCGGGTTGGACCAAGTAATGCAACTTCCTTTGTAATGGAGGTTGCTAGGTCTGCTCACCGGCCACGTGCGCAATGTAAAGGTGTGAAATGGGCGATGGGCCTAGACGCCTGTGAGCATAGGATTTAGACCGGCGTGTTGACCTCTCTGCTAGGCCTAGTTAGGGCTGCGACGTGTTGATCTCCCGAGGCCGGACATGACCCAGGAAAGTGTGCCCAGCCCGAGGGATCGAGCATGTCGAGTAATGTGGTGCACCCCTGCAGGGAAGTTGATCTATTTGAATAGTTGTGTCGATGGTGACAGGATGACCCGGAGTTGTACTTTGACCTCATGACAACTAGAACCGGATACTTAATAAAACACACCCAGACAAGTTCCAGAGACAACCCGGTGATCGCTTTCCCACAGGGCGATGAGGGGAGGATCGCCGGGAAGGATTATGCTATGCGATGATACTGGTGAACTTACCATCTACTCTCTTCTACATGCTGCAAAATGGAGGCTGCCAGAAGCGTAGTCTTCAACAGGACTAGGTATCCCCCTCTTATTCTGGCATTCTACAGTTCAGTCCACCGATATTGCCCCTTTACACAAATACCCATGCATATGTAGTGTAGATCCTTGCTTGCGAGTACTTTGGATGAGTACTCACGGTTCCTTTGCTCCCTCTTTTTCCCTTTTCCTCTTCTTCTCGGACGTCGCAACCAGATGCTGGAGCCTAGGAGCCAGACGCCACCGTCGATGACAACTCCTACTACACCGAGGGTGCCTACTACTATGTTCAGGCCGCCGACGACCAGGAGTAGTTTAGGAGGATCCCAGGCAGGAGGTCTGCGCCTCTTTCGATCTGTATCCTAGTTTGTGCTAGCCATCATATGGCACCTTGTTTAACTTTATGTCTATACTCAGATATTGTTTCTTCCGCTGACTCGTTTATGTTCGAGCACTTGTATTCGAATCCTCGAGGCCCCTGGCTTGTAATATGATGCATGTATGACTTTTTTCTTTTAGAGTTGTGTTGTGATATCTTCCCATGAGTCCATGATCTTGATCGTACACGTTTGCGTGCATGATTAGTGTACGATTGAATCGGGGCAGTCACAATAAGCTACTTGTAGTAATATCAGGCAACGCTTGTGCAAAAAAAGAACCACAAAAATAGCAAGTAGAGTAGAACATATATAGGTGGCAGTAACGCATATATAGGTGCACTATATATACAAGTAATAACAAAAAATACACGATCACATAATATCAAAGTGTACTAACCATGTGTTCCTTCTCCCAGCAACGAGCATACTAGTTTTAAGAAACTATCATGTGTGCTATAAGCAACTTTGTCCATGCAAAAACGTAAGAATCTTGTTTGGTGCAAATACAATCAAAAAATTTCCACACAAAATCAGGGCTGATTTGCACCTCGTCAAGGCCCTACAGCAACCAAACATGCACGAATTAGGAGATTCCCTGGGTGCCCCAGCCAGAGGTTGATCCTCGAGTTGACTTCAAGGTCGACGAGGAAGCGGCACGCGCCGCGACCCCCTGCCCGGGCGGCCGCGTCGAGTAGGTCGCCGAACGAGAGGAAGGAGGAGGGGAAGGTCTTAGATCCGGCACCGATGGGTGAGGATGAGGAGTGGAGGCACTGGTCAGGGTCACTCTATCATGGATGCCGATGAGCGGTGCTGCAGGGGAACAACAACCGGATCAGCGCCGCCGCGACGGCGTCGTACACGGCCAAAAAATAAAGTTTGCTGGTGTGAAAGGAAGGGGATTTTGGATTTTGCAGTTGGGGCTTGTGGGCTGCCTGCCGTCTGACCAGGTAGGACATGCGTGCTCTAGATTGTCTTGGGATGGAATCGTGCGGCAGATGCAGCGTGCGCTCCAGATGACGAAAAAGTGCATCCGCACTTTTAAGCATTTGGGGAAGAACAAAGCCCACCTGGTCCCCCATGAGCCAATGCGCGCCCACCCTAGTCGCACGGCCCACCTGGTCCCCTCCCCCCTCCTTTTCCTGACTACCAATGCAAGCCCCCAATCCTCCAGCCCGTCGTCCTTCCTCTCATTCCCACCTAACCCTCTCCAAAATCCTCTCTCCTATAGATCTACAAACCTTGGAAATCATAATGTCTTGAACGGAGCATCTTTCTCTCCTCCTTAAAGGCGTCAATCATGTTGCAGCAAAAAACAGGTGACAAAACCTGCACACCCGCTCTGTCCACTCCCCCACCTTCCACTTTCACTTGTTTTAATTACTAGGAATACTTGAACAGCAAAAAACCACAAAAAATAGGTTGATGATAAGTAAAAGCTTGGCTTGGCTCCTTTCACATAGACATAAGCGCTTGGTATGGCTTGTACGAACTTGAGAAGAAAGCTCCCAAAAAGCTAGGCAACTATGTACTACAAGTAGAGAATCTTAAAAAAAAGTTCATACATGTATGGGTTGTGGATTGTGCTGTTTTCAAAAAAGTGAAACCAAATGAGGCAACTTTACCAGTGATTTTAGGCAACTCGTGTTAAAATTTGAAGCAACTACTATCAGGCATGTAAAAATGATTGCTACCCATATCGAAATATTTCCTTGTAGTAAAAATATCATGCATCCCCTGTGAAAAAGTAAAAACATGCAACAACTTTGCTTGTGATTTCAGGCAAGTCATGCTAAATTTTGAAGCAACTAGTGTTGGGCATTAAAAAAGGGACCGTTGCCCCAATAAGCTCCATGCAGTAATATTAGGAAACCGTTGTGAAAAAGAAAAAAAAACAAAGAACCACAAAAACAGTAAGTAGAGTACATCATATATAGGTGGCAGTAACACATATATAGGTGACAGTAACACATATATAAGTGCATTATATACACAAGTAAAAACAAAAACACGGTCGCATAATATCAAAGTGTACTAGCCATACGATCACATGGCTGCTATTCCCTACCCGGCATGGAACATAACGCACAATGTGGACAGAAAAAGAGACTTCACACACCACTAGGTCTCCACTACGCCTCGAGAAGTAATCTTGCTATAACCTCTGGCAAAAGAGAAAGAAAATAAAATGCATTGATATTGGGCGGAAAAATATTGCTGAAAAATAGAATGAACATTTGTATAGAAAAATAAACAAAATCTAACAATCACTAAATAATTTAGAAACATGGAACACACAATTTCCTCCTATTGCCGACTCTGTGTTGTACAATCTGTTTCTCTAATTGGTTGACCAAAAATACCAACCACTTGCCTCTAAACCCTGAAAAAGTTGCCCTAATCCTACCAATAGTTGACTCTTTTTTGCAAGCCTGATTGTACTGGTTACCTACCAATAGTTACCAGGTTTCACTACATGTTCATGTATGGTAGTTCTTCTTGCAAAAAAAGTAACTCCCCCATAGCAAACCCTGCTGATCTCATATATTTGTGATCCCCAGTCCTAATGCCCACCACACCCCCATCTAGTTGTGTTGCTTTTGTATTTTCTCACATGCAGCATGTTTGTTGTGTCAGTAGTTGCCTTTGATTTGTCTTAAGTTGCTTTCTTTGATGCGGTTACTTGCCTCTAATTTATGTCAAAGTTCTATGGCTCTGAATTGATTGTGCAATATTGAACACACTGTAGAAGGACATTGATGTGGAAGAGATGATTAATTACTTTTACAAGCTGAAGGAGGCGGGCCCAGATTTCTTTTTCAAATGAAAGATGGATGTGGAGGGGAGGTGTGAGAATTTATTTTGGGTGGATGGTCCAACACGGAAAACTTATGCAGCGGATTATCATGATTTGTGTCTGTCTAGATGCAGCCAACCTTATAAACATGTATAATATTGAGGATACACAAACATGAAATGATAGGGAAAACAGTAAAGTAAAACAAAAATAAGCAACTATATTCTCTAAAACAAGCAACTGTAGTGTGATTCATGGGCAACTATTAATAAACAAAATGTGTTATCAAACAATGTCATAGTTCTTTGGGAAAAACATACACATACTCCTTTCCTTATCACGTCCTTTATGAGAGTACTGTTCGCATGCTTTTGACCTCGAAAACACAACTTGTGTTCTGGTCATCCATATAAATTATTGTTCCAGGCATTCTTAGTCAAGTGTTGATGTAAACTGAGAAACTCCATATATATCCTGATGCAACTTAATCTGCTACCGTGTTTTTTAATGATAGCAAAATGTCGATGTGCTGTTTTTGGGATTGATTAGGCAACTAACTAAAAAATACATGTGATATGTGTGATGAGGCGAGTTAGAGTTTAAGCACCTAAAAACAAAAATCATCTATTATTCACACACCCCCACCTCATATTCTCACAGGGAAATTTAAGGCAACTACTGCTGTGGACTGAGCAAATCCCACTATCAAATGATGCAACTCCTTATTGCTTAAACTTTTAGAATTACCTCATGCATGCCTTACTTTGTCCGTTTCGTCTCCCTTCCTTCTTCAACTTCTTCAACCTCTTGATTTCTACTTTTGCTTGGTGTGCCCACACTTGTGTCCGACATTGCTGGTCCATGTAGCCAACCATTTTTTGAATAACAATATGTCAAACAAAAAAAGGCATGGGTAAATATGTAAAAAAAGAGGGTATCTTAAAAATTAAAAAGGGCATCTCAGAACCAACATGTACCCCCTTTTGCTCCGTTGTTTCACCTCGTGCATCATTGGCATCACCGTCTGTTTTTATTTTTGCATGTCATTCTGGAAACAGAAAAAAAGAACACATGATGAGCGACAAACAAAAGTAAGCAACTAGCATGCGCTTCTTAGGCAACTATTGTACACCCCCTAACCCATCCTATGAAACTTCTCAAAACTGCTGCAAGTTGATAAACAGTAGCCATAGGTTCCACCCACCACCACCCCGTGTTACATAAATAAAGCTTGGGAGTTTCCGATATAAACTAATGATTCCAAAAATATCCTGCCGAGCACATCACAAATATGTGTCTCTGATATGCCTGACAAACAACTGATACATACTAAAACCTGATCAATCATTGGACATTTCGCAAAACTCTCACAAATGTTGATATACATACATATGCACAAGCACAAGCATACACAACTCATTTGTTGAGCTACTCCTTTGCAGCTCAGCACTAAAGCCTATATGCACAAAAATCTCTCCATCAATCAGTGGTATACCCTCTCCATGTTGCCTTAACCAGAGATCTCTAACAATTGATCAATCTCTGGTGACTAGTAAGTAGCTATTCTAATCCAACTAGGAGCGGGTCTCTAGAACTAAAAAGTTCAGTATTCATCCATGTTTATCTGGCCCAAAACCAACCCACGCCAATCCCCCCTATGAACTCCCTCCTTACTTAAAAAATCTGAGCAACTACTACTAAAGTTGAGAGCAACTCATGGCATAATATTGGCAACCCCTGTATTTCAACACTCTCGCCTTGTCTCTCACTCCAGTCTGCTCAACAAACGCGTGCCACTATAGACATCGTGCTCGTGCCCAGCTCCGGTGAATCCACCATAACACGTCCCCACCCAAACCCTCTCACTGCACAAAAATCTCTCACCCTGCAAAATCGCTAAGTAAACCCCGCTCCCGGTAAATCAACTAGTCGTTTGCAATTATAACAAATATGCCCCCACCCGCCTAGAAACTCATCGTTGCTACACTATGACCAACTCCTACTCATCAAAATGGGCACTCCATGTGGTTGTATACAACTATAAACATCTTCTTGTAGTCACTATCGAAGCAAATCTCAATTTGTTCTAGCAAACAAACTTACTGCCCCTGTCCCCAGCAAATAAATCCAAAACAACTGTCTTAGCCAAGAATACAAGGAACTCGAGCTTAGATAGTTTGTTATAAATCAAATAGGAACCTGATGACCCATGTAGTTGCATTTAGTTGCATGCTTGACTGATTCTTCTGTTTAGGAACACAAATATGTGATTACTGACATTTTGACATATAAAGCTCACTGCATGAAGAACCTTGTGTGTATGCAACATACAGAGGGAGATCAACAAAACAAAAGAGATGGTGGACAACTATAAATAGTTATCAATTGGATCTGATCTGCGCACATATGAAACATACATCCTACAAGTGTCATCTGATTTTGTGGGTAACTCCGACGCCGGTAAAAAACAACTGCCTGGCCTGCCTCCACTCCCTAACCTCTCCTCCCTCGTCAGACTTTTTTGAGCAACTCTTACAGTCGTTGTCATATACTACTAGTCCCGTGAATTACAACTTGTGCAGAAGTTTACCTCCTCAGAAGCATGCCAGCCATGCTCATCTGCTCGAAGAGTAGACACAGCCGGCCCAGACCTCCGGTGCACCCTTGTGGGCACATATTGGGGACTCGTTCGCCCCGACCAGCAGTGCGGCAACACTGATGTCGCTCCTTTCATTACGCTCCACCAGAACCCCGGCGGAGGGAGCTAAAATGGATTGGCGACCTGCCTCGTAGGGGACCGAGGCAGCAGGCCCGCCGGGCACGGCATGGATCCCCTAGAGGAGGCAGGAGGAGGGGTGGCTGGGCGTGTGTCGGCCATGGTGCTCATCGCCGGGAATAGGTAAGAGGAAGAGCCGGCCGGGGGTTTTCTTGGTGTGACACACGTCGAAGGGAGGAGGACCAGGTGGCAAACCTGTAGGCAGGAGGAGGAGCACGGCGGAGGGGTGCATGGCCTAGGGAAGGAGTGCGGCGGAGGGGCGCATGGCCTGGGGGAGGAGCACGGCGGCGGTCGCATCTCGCGGAGCATGCATCGGGTGGCAGGTGTGGGATGGAGTGTGGGTGACTGGGTGATGGGATGGGTGGCAAAAATGCTAGAGAGACGGACAAAATTGTAAAATTTGGTAGAGACTTGATGAACAAATCAGTCATATGATTTGACTTGCAAGATATGCAATATAGTGATATTGCTTATTATGTAACATGTATGCATCCGGGCAACACAAGTAACATTATCTTAGACATAATGGTTGGTGGTTGTAGCCATTAAGGTATGTTTCAAAGACATTCATGGGATGGCTATCACACCTAGCAGGAACACAAACTTTGTCTATAGTCTAACATAGTAGGGATCTGACCGATGTATCCAATGATATTGGTGTCCAGATTTCTCTGAAACTGAAAGATTAGGACAAAATGTTTGATGCCTTGGAGATACCGAAAGATATTCTTGAGCCCCAACAGATTATGTATGGTGGGTCCAATGGCACTAGGATATGGAACTCTATGTTCCAATATCGCATTCCCATGAACTCACGATTTTAATGGATCTTTCTCTACGTCTAGAGAACGAAGCCATGTGAGTTACGAATGCATAAGATTTGTCCAGAATGTATTTCTCCAATATATTTTGAATATAGACAACATAGTGTACCATAATGTATGAGTGAAGGTGCTCGAGGTTTTTCCTAGATCCTTCAACTCAAATTCCATCATTTAGATGATCACATGCTTAACATGTAAGGGTAATCATCATATAAGAGTAACCTTGTGAATAAGGAACTCACTACGTCGGTTCTACCAAAATATACTGACAACAATAAGTCGTATAGCGACTTACTGATTTTACACAATGTATGTTGCATTTTGCATTTTGATTCAAAAGTGAGATTCCAACAAGAGTCATCCATGTCTAAATCTAGTGATCCACATGGATATGTAATCACTACATCTATCAACTTCAGAGATAGATGATTTTATACTGCCAATGATAAAATCTATCGAAAAGATATTCCACCTTCTGGAGAATAGTTAGTTATCTACATGAACCCTTGTGCTACAATACTTGCTCTACGCTTCACCACCTCGTTGTTAGCAATTCTGTTTCCAGAAGAAAATTGGTGTAGGTATTGCTTATGTGAATACCTTCCCTTTACTGAGCAAAATTATTTCTACGTAAATTATAATCTCCTGCTTGAGTTCAGTCCGAGTGTTGTTCACACATTGCCATGGCCATGGTCTTTGGATCTGAATCATTTGAAAGGATTTTACAATCTAGTTGAGAAATGTATGTCAACAATTGTAGACTTCCGGTTATATGTTTCTCCAGAGTCTATATATGTATAGATAGTTGATGGAAATATCGTTACCCATGGTGACTGCCCGCGATTTCCCAGTGTAGTTGAGTCGGGTTGTCGGTGTACTAAGGTAGGGGTACCCCAGTACCCCGAACTTGTGCACGGGCAGTCGCAGCATCCCCGCGGCAAGCCGGGTGACCGCCAAGACCCTCCGCGGCTACTTTGAAGACCATTCAAGAACAAAGTACCCAAGACAAGACCCCGGCGAGAGGAGCTCGCCGGGAAGGCCAACCAAGGCCCCGGCAAAAGGAGCTTGCCGGGAAGGAAATGAGACCCCGGCAAGAGGAGCTTGCCGGGAAGGCCACTCAAGGCATTTTCAAGGGACTTGCCGTGACGCACCACGCGTCCCGGCAAGGCCCCACTCAAGGCATTCCCAGAAGACCTGCCGTGGCGCGCCCCACGTCCCGGCAAGACCCGGTGAGCGACAAGCTCCCGGACGCGACAAGACGACGACCGCGGCGAGGAGTTTGCCGCGGGAACCGCCTCTCCGAGCCCGCGCCCCAGCACAACCACCACGTGTCGCTCTGGGGGCCTCCCCCAAGCACACGTGGTAGGAGGTCGCGCAGCTAGGGGTGCGAGGTGGCGAGCAGGCACTGACGAGATAACCACCGTGGCTAGCGGTGGCTTTTCTAGCAAGCCCCTTTCGGTACTGTTCAGGCGAAACAGACGGGCATTTAATGCCCTTGTCCCCTGCCGTCAGGGTTAGGTATGATAGCACTGTAGCAGGTAGCTGTGCCTGCTACAGCACCTAGCTGCCCCTACTGTGGCACCCTTTCCATTTTTGCCCCTGGCCCCCGTTGCTCTATGTCGGTAACCCCTTGAGTATAAAAGGAGGCCCGTCCGCAACGTAGAGGGGGGTCGGCCATTCTGAGAGCCTTCGAGGTTTGCCACTTCGAACGCTCACGCTCGGTCTTGCTAGCTGCTGGAGCATACTGTAGCACTCCGCGCTCCCGAGCTAGAAATCAATACACACCACAAAGCAGGAGTAGGGTTTTACGCATCCGTGCGGCCCGAACCTGGGTAAATCGCTCGCGTGCTTCGCCTCGATTTACTCTTCCCACTTCCACCGCCCGCGAGCTTCGCCTCGATCTGCTCTTTGCGCAACCTCCGCCCCCCGCCGAACCAAAAGGGACCCGGTCCGCCGGTCCCATAGGTGTCCGTGGATCAGAAACCCCGGCATCTCTGGCGCACCAGGTAGGGGGCGTCAAAGTTGTGTGAATCAGATCCGGCGTTCTCGCGAGCTAGATCTTCGCCTTCTTCATCAACATGCCGCCGAAGAAGAAGGTTTCGGAAGCAGCCGCTCCGTCCGCGCCGAGGGCAAAGATAAGTTGCCAAAGCCTGAGCAACCAGATCTCTAATTTTTAAGCTATCCCCCGTGGATCGGCTCACTTTGTTTGAGAAGCCTGTGCGCGAAGGAGCCAACTCGTAGCTGGCTGCGCAATTGCGTTGTTTCGAGCTCGCTTAACAACATTAGGTGAGCTGCGGCTAGTTGCTACACTAGCCGCGCCCTTGCCTTGTTTTGAGCCTGCTCAACAACGTAAGTTAGCTGCGGCTAGTTGCTTAACTAGCCGCGCCCTTACTTTGCTTCGAGCCCCGCTCAGCAACTTAAGTGAGCTGCAGCTAGCTGCGACGAGGTTTCTTGCCGGTAGCGGCACCGCCAGCAGCCTGCTGATGTTCCGCACTCAGCGCTCGCGGCCCTGGTGCCTGCACCGGCAAGTTCCCTAAAAGCGTGGGGTAAAAACATACAAAGTTGACGCCGAAATGGGAAGGCCCTTACCGGGTGAAACGAGTCACAGGGCCCGGCGCTGTCCGCCTTGGGACCGAATATAGCATCCCAGTGAGTACTTCCTGGAGCATCGAGCATCTTCGTAAGTTTTACCCGTAAGGCGCGGTTGTCGGAACCCGTTCCGGCAACCACCTCTTGTACAAAGTCTTGACGCTGTTGCATGTAATCCTTTGTACGAGCCCGGGCGCAGATCCCGTGCACAAGCAGAGGTCGCGTGCTCCGCACATTTTGTCGATTTTATGCTTTCTATTTTCTGGCATATATGATCTGACATTTGTGCAGCACCAACCCCACAGTAAGCGATAACGAGCCGCAAGGCTCTATATCTTTATTTTCTCTTCTTTCTTTTCTTCCAAGGAAAGAAATGTTCCCTCGCCCACAAGTTTGCAGGGGGGGGAGGGAGAAGAAAAGGGTATGGACCAGGCGTCGTTCAAGAATTTCGTCTTGCCGGGAAGCAAACGACAGAAAAGCTAAGTTGCCAAAGTTTGAGCAGCCAAATTTTTTAAATTTCAAGTTATCTCCCTGGAACGACTGCACTTTGTATGGGAAACCTATGCGCGCAGGAGCCAACTCGTAGCTGGCTGCGCCCTTGCGTTGTTTCGAGCTTGCTCAACAACATTAGGTGAGCTGCGGTTAGTTGCTACACTAGCCGCGCCCTTGCATTGTTTTGAGCGTGCTCAACAACGTAAGTTAGCTGCGGCTAGTTGCTTAACTAGCCGCGCCCTTACTTTGCTTCGAGCCCCGCTCAGCAACTTAAGTGAGCTGCAGCTGGCTGCGACAAGGTTTCTTGCCGGTAGCGGCACCGCCAGTTCCACGCCCAGCGCTCGCGGTTCGGGTGCCTGCACCGGCAAGTTCCCTAAAAGCGTAGGGCAAAAACATACAAAGGGAGGAGTCAAGTAAAGGGAATAACATTGCAATGGCTACCCAGAAGAAAGTTATATTACAAAATAGCTTGTCGCAGCCCAAATAAATGTTTTCTATGACATGGCTAGCAGCGGCAAGGAAAGAAGGAAGCCGGCGGCCTAGTCAACGCGGTCGCCCTCGACCCTCTTGATCCCGCTCACCTTGTCCACAATGGGTGCGACAAGGGCCTTGAGCTCTTCCTGATCGATATTAGGCGGCAAGGATCTGAGGACGTTGTGGAGGCGGAGGCCTGGATTGCGGAAGGCCACCTTCATCAACACCTTCTGAAGGGCTCCCGTACAAATCTCGCGCGACTCGTCGGCCAGCCGCTTCGGGATCTCATCCCGGAGCCGCTGGAGCGCCGTCGCCACGATTTGGAAGAACATAGTGAGCTTGGCGCTAGGTTGGAGGTTCTCGTCGGAGGAGTACCCGAAGTCCTCCACCCCCAGCTGCGCCAGCTCCTTATCGATGTCCCCGGCGGCGTTCACGAGGTTCTCCGTCCAGTGCTCCACCGTATCCCTAAAGGCGTTTTGGGTGGTGGCAGCACTCTCCAGCAACGCCTTGTCGGCATCGATCTCCTTCTTTAGGGCCGCCTCCCGCTCCTTTGCGCCATCCAGTGCCTTGGTCAAAGCGACCAGCTTCAACTTGAGGGCGGCGTTGGAGTCCTTGGCGGCGCTGAGCTCTTCGCCATATGCTTTGCGGTCAGCCTCCAGCTGCACCACCTTCATCTCCAGCACCTTTTTGGCGGCCTCGGCAGCGGCGGCAGCGTCCTCCGCTTGCTTGAGGGCTCCGCCAAGCTTCTCCTCGCGCGCGGCAAGCTCCTCCTCGTGAGCGTCGAGGTTGACCTTCCGCTGCGCCAGCTCGCCCTCTTCCGCGGCTAGCTTCACGGCGGCCAGTCGCTGCAGCTCTTCGGCTTCGGCCTTCTCGAGGAGAAAGGCCTTCTTCGCTTCAGCGAGCTGCTCCCGCTCCTCCGCCAGGGATCGGAGGGCTTCCTAGTGGAAACCCCCGAGCTCGTCTGCGCGCTTCTCAATGTCCGCTCCCGCCTTCGTGACAAGCGCCTCACGGGACTCCAGCTTGGCTTGTCGCGCGCAGTAGAGCGACATCAACCTACGCAGCAGCCGCTCTTCTTCGGGCTCGTTGCTGCTGCCGCTTGGCGCATCGACCAGCTTCTGCCCCGCGGAGGCGAGCACTTCACCGTCGAAGATCTCCCCTTCGACCGGCGCTCTGGAGCTCGACGCCCAGGGGAGGTTGATGAAGACGCCTTCGCCGGCCTTCAAGTAAGCGCCCGGCTGGGGCTCCTCGGTGCTTGGCGCAGCGGCTTCGGCGGACGGGTTGGCGGTCGGTGTAGCGTCCGGCGCTCCTGTGGCCTCTGGGCCGTCAGTACGGTCGCCAGATCCCTCGCCAGTCGCCGCGGCGCCAGCCTTGGCGGCCTCGGCGCCGGCGGTGTCTCCAGCACCGGCAGCTTCGTCGGCGGCGACCTTTGTCTCCATCCGCTCCATAGCGGATGGATCTGACAGCCGGTGAAGGAGAAAAGAGTCAAGCAAAATCCAGCAAGAACTCAAGAAGATCAAGAAGAGAAGAACCCAAGGGAAACTTTGAAGCAAGAAGATTACCTGCGCTGGGCTCGGTGGCCATGGTCTCCGCCGCTGGGGGAACGCTGGAGCCGTCCCTTGGCGGAGAGCTTCCCCTTGCCGGAGAACCTCCTCTTGCCGGAGAGTCCCTCGCCGGAGAATCTCTTGCCGGAGAAATTTCCCTTGGCGGCGTAGTTGTAGCAGATGGCACGCCGGGGGCTGTCTCAGGACGCTCCTGGTGGGGCTGCTCTGCTCCTACATAAGTCAACAAGCAGATATCAGGAAGGACAAGTACCCATGCACGCCTCGCCGCGGAAAATAGTTCACACACTTACGCCGGGGGCTGCCATGGAGGAAAGTCGCCAGATCCGGCAAGGTCGTCTCGGGCGCGCCACCTGTTGTCGCAGTGGGCTCGTCCTTGATGATGACCACCGGGGCCTTAGCCCTCTTTGCCGCTCTCTGGGCCAGAGTCCTAAAAAGGAGCAGGTTCAGGGAAAAGCAATTGAGAAACAAGAACAACAGCAAAAACCGAAGAAATGCGAGTATAACAAGAGAAGCTTACTCTCCCTCTTCTTCCTCGTCGGAGCTCAGCGTGGAGAAGTTCAACCCGGGCGCGCTCCCAGAGCGAGGAGGCGGAGGAGAAGCTTCCCTTGGCCGCTTAGCGGGAGCAGTGGCGGTGGTCTGAGAAGGCCCCGCTCCGGCTGACGGCGCGGCACGAGAAGCGGCAGGGACCGAAGCGGTGGTCCGGCTGGACCCCGCTCCAGTTGCCGTTGTAGCATGAGGCGCTCCCGTGGCAACGGTGTTTGCCGTGGTCGAGCGCGTCACACGGCGTGGCGACTGTTGGCCCGCTTGCCGCTCCGCTGCATCACCAACCTTGCGGAGGCGCCTCCTTGGTGGCGATGGAGGCTCTGCTACTGGCGGGCTGTCCGGAGGCAAGGAGGAAGAGGAGTCGATTTGCCGCGAGCTGCCCGTATCTTTGGTGGGCTCGCTCGGCTCAACATCTTGCCCGGCAAGCCCCTCCTTGCTGGTAGGCTCCCCTTGCTCGCCACAGCTCGCCACTTCTGCCACATCTGCTTCCGCGGCGGTGAACCCAAACTCGCCCGCGGCTACGGCAGCCGCCGCCTCCTCCAGCCTGGTGGCGATACGCGCCATCTCTGTGTCAGTGGTGTCGCGGGTGAGGCCGTCCTTCTCGTCGGGGCGGACTGCCACCTCCACCAAGTCGTCGAAGAACTGCTGCACGACCTCGTCGGCAGGCTCCTGCCAAGTTGGCACAATCCCGTGCGAGTCGCATTCCGGCATCATTGCACGGATGCGGTCGAGCGCGGAGTTGTTGCACAAAGGCACGATGCCCCCGGCAACCTGAACACCTCGGGATGCTGGGGGTCATATCTGAACAGCTCCTGCAGCATCGCGTGGAGCTCCAGAACTGTGAAGTTGTAGTTGAGGCCCGGCCGCAGCCTCATAATGTCTGCCGCGTTCTTGAACTCCCAAGTTGGCCTCCCCCGCTCTTGCAGGGGGGCGATGCGGCGGCGGAGGAAGTCTGCGCCAACCGCGCCGACAGTGAGCCCGGCATTCCGAAGGCGCAGGATCCTGGTGACGGCGATCCCCAGCCTGTCGTCCTCCGGGGCCAGGTCGCTCCAGTTGTCGCCGCGCGCCACCGGGGTTTGGCGCCGGTCGGTGAAAGGCTGCGGACTCTCCTCGACAATCCAGCACCAATCAGCCCTCCACTCCTCCCACTTGCCGCGGAACTCTCCCTCCAGATAGGTCTCCTTCTTGCCGGTCCTCGAGATCCAGGGGATCCCGCCGGATAGAGGCTCTCCTCTCTCTACTCGAGGAGTGAAGAAATGGCGGAAGAGGGCTACGTTGGGAAGAACTCCAACAAAGTTTTCGTAGAGATGCGCGAAAACTGCCATCGTCAGAACGGCGTTGGGGGTGAAGTCGAGGAGGTGGAATCCATAGGTGTTCATGATGTCGCAGAAGAAATCAGAGAAGGGCGGGCAGAGCCCGCAATAGAAGAACAACGCGAAGAAGGCATACCCATTTGGAGCAGTCTTACAGGCGGCAGCGGGGAGAACCCTTGTGCGCGGATGCGCGCGCGTCTCCGCTGACCAGAACAGAGAATAGTCCGCCCTCAGCTCCTTCGCGCCGAGCCTGGGGGGAAAACGGCCCGCGTCTTCCGCAGCGCCGCGAGCCGCTGCGCCTCGGTCGTCTTCACGGTCTTCCCCCTGTCGGCTTTTGGAGCCATGGCGGAAGCAGTGGAGGGGGTAGACGGCGTTGGTGGTGCTGGCGGCAGTGGGGGGCGAAGCGCTGCTCTCTCTCTTTCTCTCTGCTTTGGGGGAGGCGAGGAAGCGGCGGAGATTTCTGAGATTGGGAACGGCAACGGGCGAATGGGCCAACTGCCCCTGTTTCCCCTGCTTTTAAAGGGGGAGGGAGGCGGACGTTCCACATTTCGAGAAAAGGAACCCCCACGACTTCTCCCACGACGCCGCATTCAACGCATGCCATTCAGGGGGAGGGCGCGGTGGATATGGAGGAAGATTCGGCGTGACCTAGGCCGCGCGTGCCCGTGCACTGTTTTGGGCCTGGCCCAACAGCACTCGGCACCGTGTCTGGCCCAGGCCCGGGGGCTCCTGTTGGTGTACTAAGGTAGGGGTACCCCAGTACCCCGAACTTGTGCACGGGCAGTCGCAGCATCCCCGCGGCAAGCCGGGTGACCGCCAAGACCCTCTGTGGCTACTTTGAAGACCATTCAAGAACAAAGTACCCAAGACAAGACCCCGGCGAGAGGAGCTCGCCGGGAAGGCCAACCAAGGCCCCGGCAAAAGGAGCTTGCCGGGAAGGAAACGAGACCCCGGCAAGAGGAGCTTGCCGGGAAGGCCACTCAAGGCATTTTCAAGGGACTTGCCGTGACGCACCACGCGTCCCGGCAAGGCCCCACTCAAGGCATTCCCAGAAGACCTGCCGCGGCGCGCCCCGCGTCCCGGCAAGACCCGGTGAGCGACAAGCTCCCGGACGCGACAAGACGACGACCGCGGCGAGGAGTTTGCCGCGGGAACCGCCTCTCCGAGCCCGCGCCCCAGCACAACCACCACGTGTCGCTCTGGGGGCCTCCCCCAAGCACACGTGGTAGGAGGTCGCGCAGCTAGGGGTGCGAGGTGGTGAGCAGGCGCTGACGAGATAACCACCGTGGCTAGCGGTGGCTTCTCTAGCAAGCCCCTTTCGGTACTGTTCAGGCGACACAGACGGGCATTTAATGCCCTTGTCCCCTGCCGTCAGGGTTAGGTATGATAGCACTGTAGCAGGTAGCTGTGCCTGCTACAACACCTAGCTGCCCCTACTGCGGCACCCTTTCCATTTTTGCCCCTGGCCCCCGTTGCTCTATGTCGGTAACCCCTTGAGTATAAAAGGAGGCCCGTCCGCAACGTAGAGGGGGGTCGGCCATTCTGAGAGCCATCAAGGTTAGCCACTTCGAACGCTCACGCTCGGTCTTGCTAGCTTCTGGAGCATACTGCAGCACTCCGCGCTCCTGAGCCAGAAATCAATACACACCACAAAGCAGGAGTAGGGTTTTACGCATCCGTGCGGCCCGAACCTGGGTAAATCGCTCGCGTGCTTCGCCTCGATTTACTCTTCCCACTTCCACCGCCCGCGAGCTTCGCCTCGATCTGCTCTTTGCGCAACCTCCGCCCCCCGCCGAACCAAAAGTGACCCGGTCTGCCGGTCCCATAGGTGTCCGTGGATCAGAAACCCCGGCACGGGTATTCCGATGTCCCGGTCATGGTGTGCACTATGACCTGGGTTGGTGGAGGTTTCCCACCCACTTGGTGTATACTACCCATTAGGTGTTTGTCAACATGAAGTTGACCTGCATTTACTGATTCAAAGGCCTCGATATCCTTGCTTGTGAGAAGCTGAATCCTGATGTAATTTTGCCATACATCTCCCCCTGTTACTTCGAATGAGGAGTGGAGTGGATTTTGTTGGTACCTTCACTCTTTCAGGCATTTTTTAGTATTTTAGGATTGTGTGACACCTTTATAGTAAATAAATGAATCTGGTAGGTTATTTGCAATGTGTTGCAAATCTTCTGAACACATGGTTTAGATCTTTGAGTACGTGGATTTGAGGCAGAAATGTGTGAACATTCCACTAATTTCCTGCATTCTTTATGGTACCTGAACTCTCCCCCTAATGCCTGGAAATGTTCCTCACTAAATCAGCATACTAGGCTTGAATAACTCCCCGGATGAGGGGCTTGAGGTATTGACGGGAATACAGTTATTCCTCACATAGATCCCATTATATGCTGAGGGGCCAATGATGTATATCGGGGTGGTGATATCGGTGTCTAACCGAATTACCGCAGATGGGATATACTTGGTAGATTTCCACGTATCAACGATAGAGGGGAATAATATTATGGAGTTTGGTCATGAGCGTGTAAAACGACATGACTCCAACGTAAAGTTGGTAAGTTACAATTTGAAAGTAAAGATCATGCAATGAGCTCAATTCTTTGGATGGGATTCTACTAAACCATTTTGAGTCTAGACATTAGGAGAAATTGCTAAACTTCAATCTGTGGTCCATAGAGAAGGCACTCAAGGAGAGTTCTGCAATGTTATCCATTCTATTTGCTTGAAATCGATGTCAGGATAATGAGCCAATGGTTTTGTGTGAATAAAGCACACACTTAAGACCATCATGTAGATATGTCTTTTAGAACCATGGAATACCTGAATAGTCTACTCAATGGTCGGGAAGAGCCACTTACCTTGACTTGATGCATTCAAGGAGTCTGAGTGGTTCAACATACACTTTAAGGTGTGTGAGCCTTAAAATTTGCCCCCATGCATCACATGTAGTGCACACAAAATCAAATATTGTTAGAATTTAGCATCATAATAATCATAAACCATTGGAATTGATGATAGTTTCGGTTTCAACCCAATGTCAATGATGACGAAAGCGGGAATGCCAAGTTTGTCATGCAAAAGACACTCTGGAAAACTATCTCATATGCAACATGTGCTAGGGGTTTTGTAGTATTTGTAGTACAACCCAGATGATACATAGAGAATGTGCTTGCCATATCCGTTGCATATGGTAAAGAGAAGTTAGTCCTCTTTGTTGTCATCATAAGTTTCTCTATGGAAACTATTTTGACGGATACCTCTATAGCTTAGTAGGGTACGAGTTAAACCAGGAAGCAATGAAGCATCTTGACGTTACTCGAGTACCCACGGGAATAGTAAATATTACTCGAGTCGAGCCAACAAATACCTCATCGCGTATAGCGATTTCAAAAAGTCTCTTTTTTCTCAACGAGAGTGGAAACATTTACTTCCCTGAGTATAGACTTCATGGTGCATATGTCCACAAGGCACAAATCATCTCTCATCAGATTGACCCCCATAGAAATCTATATATAGACATGCCTAGGCCGCCCAGAACACATTGGCAACGCCACGGTAACGCGGTGACCACGCGGCGGGCATGCGAGCTTATGCGCTCTAGAGTTGGGGGCCCTCGGCCATCGTCCGAACCTCGATGTCTCGCCATCAAACCATGTATTTCTGTTTAAATAGATACTTATTTACCTAGAAATGATTTTTGGAAAAAAAAACCAAACTATGTGGCAGCTGCAGTTCAAATTTGACCCGCTTCCAGCTAAATCGACGGAAATATGTCTTTTTCACCAGGGGTGGATCAAAATTTTTGACACCCAACCATTTTGTCAATTGTGCATTAAATATGGCCTAGTATTTTATAAAATTTATTAGGCCCAATTTTGCAATAAATATATGGTAGGTCCTTCACAAAAAAATCATTTCGGGCACTCGGAAAATAGAAAATGTATTTTCCGTGAAAAGAAAATGAAAACTCCCTTAGGCAACATTGTTTGGAATTCCAAGATGCATCCTTGTGCACAATATGATATCATTTGAACAAACTATGCCATGAATGTGGCCATAAGATTGATCATTTCGCTTGAAAGCCATGATCCTTCACGCATGATAGCTCATTTCTGAGAACACTTTTTTAAAAATAATTTCCGTATTACAAGTTTATTATTTTTCCTTGAAACTTTGTCACATATAATGACGCAATGCGAAGGTTTTCCAATTTTTTGATTTTTTTGAATTTTTTATGCCCGTTTCAAAATGCGGTCAAAACGGCGGGCTTGACCGTTCCTAGCTAGTGGTTGAATCTTGGAATTTTTTTGGTGTTTCTCTGATTAAATAGATACTTATGTACCTAGAAATGATTTTTGGAAAAAATAAAGAGCAAACTACGAGGTAGCTATAGTTCAAATTTGACCCGCTTCCACCTGAATCGGCGGAAATTTGTCTTTTTCACGAGAGGTGGATCAAAACTTTTTACACCCAACTATTTTGTCAATTGTGCATTAAATATGTCCTAGTATTTTAGAAAATTGACTTGGTACAATTTTGCAACAAATATATGGTAGGTCCTTCACAAAAAACCTCTTTTCGGGCACTCAAAAAATGGAAAATGAATTTTTCATCCAAAGAAAATGAAAACTTCCTTAAGCAACATTATTTGTCATTCCAATATGCACCCTTGTGCACAATATGAGATCATTTTAACAAACTATGACATGAATGTGGCCATAAGATTCAGCATTTGGGTTGAAAGTCATTCATCTTCACACTTGATAGCTCGTTTCTGAGAACACTTTTTTTAAAATAATCGCCGTATTACAAGTTTATAATTTTTCCTGGTAACTTGGTCACTTATAATGACACAATGCGAAGGTTTTCCAATTTTTTGATTTTTTTTGAATTTTTTATGCCCGTTTCAAAATGCGGTCAAAACGGCGCGAATGTCCGTTCCTAGGTAGTGGTTGAATCTTGGATTTTTTTTTTGGTGTTTCGCTGATTAAATAGATACTTATGTACCTAGAAATGATTTTTTAGAAAAAATAAAGAGCAAACTACGAGGTAGCTGTAGTTCAAATTTGACCCGCTTCCACCTGAATCGGCGGAAATTTGTCTTTTTCGCCAGAGGTGGATCAAAACTTCTGACACCCAACAATTTGATAAATTGTGGTTTAAATATGTCCTAGTATTTTAGAAAATTGATTTGGTACATTTTTGCAACAATTATTTGGTAGGCCCTTCACAAAAAAACTCAGTTTGGGCACTCGAATAATGATTTAAAATAGCTACAAAGATAAAAAATTGCATGCAAACTGGCTATCATCCATAAAATATGGTCTAAATTGATAGAAAATTTTAGTTGTGCCATTTTGCAAAATATTTTTGATAGATGCTTCACAAAACCCTCCTAGTTTTAGTACTTAGAAACTATTCTAAATCATATTTTTTTTCTGAACCAATCAGAGCTCTTCACACGGATCACCCCCCTTAGCCGATCTGGACCGTCCACATCCGACGGATCCAACGTCTCTCAGGTCCCCTCTCAACCCAACCCAAACCAAACCCTAGCAGCCCCCCTCTCCTCGCTTGATCCAGATCTCGCTCCCCTCTCATAAGAAAGTTTTTACTAATCTTGAATACCTAGCATATTAGGACTAATTGTACAATTAAAAAAAAATTACCATGCTGTTTTGTAGGACTCCCAAAATGATATAAGTGAAGCATGAGAGAACAATAATTTCTATAAAACAAAACCACCGCCGTGCTCTAAAAGATATAAGTGAAGCACTAGAGCAAAAACTATATAGCTCAAAAGATATAAGTGAAGCACATAGAGTATTCTAATAAATTCTGAATCATGCGTGTCTGTCTCAAAAGGTTTGTACAGCAAGGATGATTGTGGTAAACTAAAAAGCAAAGACTCAAATCATACAAGATGCTCCAAGAAAACACTTATCATGTGGTGAATAAAAATATACCTCCAAGTAAAGTTACCGATGGACGAAGACGACAGAGGGGATGCCTTCCGGGGCATCCCCAAGCTTTGGCTTTTTGGTGTCCTTAGATTACCTTGGGGTGCCATGGGCATCTCCAAGATTAGGCTCTTGCCACTCCTTGTTCCATAATCCATCAAATCTTTACCCAAAACTTGAAAACTTCACAACACAAAACTCAACAGAAAATCTCGAGAGCTCTGTTAGCGAAAGAAAACAAAACACCACTTCAAGGTACTGTATTGAACTCATTCTTTATTTATATTGCTGTTAAACTTACTGTATTCCAACTTCTCTATGGTTTATAAACTATTTTACTAGCCATAGATTCATCAAAATAAGCAAACAACACACGAAAAACAGAATCTGTCAAAAACAGAACAGTCTGTAGTAATTTGTAACTAACGCAAACTTCTGGAAATCAAAAAATTCTACCAACATAGGAAGACCTAGATAATTTGTTTATTTATCTACTGCAATTGTAATCAGTATTTTATCACGTTCTGGTGATTCTTAACAATTGTTTTCGTGGACAGAAAGTTTCTGGAATTTGCAGCAAGATCAAATAACTATCATCGAAGAAGATCCTATAGGTTTAACTTGGCACAAACACTAATTAAAACATAAAAACACATCTAACCAGAAGCTATATGGATTATTTATTGAATAACAGAAAGTAAAAATATTGAGTTGTCTCCCAACAAGCGCTTTTCTTTAAAGCCTTTTAGCTAGGCATAGATAATTTTAATGATGCTCACATGAAAGACAAGAATTGAGGCGCAAAGAGAGCATCATAAAACACGTGACAAACACATCTAAGTCTAACATACTTCCTATGCATAGGCATCTTATAGGCAAACAAATTATCAAGGCAAGAAAAATCTAGCATATGCAAGGAGGCGGAAAGAAACAATAGCAATCTCAACATAACGAGAGGTAATTTAGTAACATGAAAATTTCTACAACCATATTTCCCCCTCTCATAATAATTACATGTAGGCTCATAAGAAAATTCAACAATATAGCTATCACATAACATATTCTCAACACGATCCACATGCATGCAAAGTTGACACTCTTCCAAAATAGTGGGATTAACATTAACTAAAGTCATGACCTCTCCAAACCCACTTTTATCAAAAACTTCATAAGATTGAACATTCTCCAAATATGTGGGATCTAAAGTTGACACTCTTCCAAAACCACTTTCAATAATGTTGCAAAAACTATTATCAATCTCATATTCATCATGGGGCTTAAATAAATTTTCAAGATTAAAAGAAGAATCACCCCAATCATGATCATTGCAACAAATAGTAGTCAAAGCAAAACTAGCATCCCCAAGCTTAGGTTTTGCATATCATTAACACAATTGACATTAATAGAATTTATAATAACATCATTGCAATCATGCTTTTTATTCAAAGATCTATTGTGAATCACTTCACAAAGCACTTCATCACAATTTTCAGATTCACGGATTTCAAGCAAAACCTCATAAAGATAATATAGTGCACTCAAATCACTAGGAATTGGTTCACCATAATTGGATCTCTTAAAATGATTGCCAAGCGGATGAGGATCGATAGATCTTAGATTCTATATTTAGCAATAAATACACAATTATTCCAACCAAACGAGCAAACTAGCCAAGTAAGACATCAAGGCAAACGGAAAGATGAACAGAAGAAGGGCGAATAAAATGGCAAGGGTGAAGTGCGGGAGACGAAAATGAGAGGCAAATGGCAAATAATGTAATGCGAGGGATAAGAGTTTGTGATGGGTACTTGGTATGTCTTGACTTGTGCATAGACTCCCTGGCAACGGCGCCAGAAATGGCTCGTTGTTGGGAAATCAAATCTTGACTTGACTTGGCGCTCCCCAGCAATGGCGCCAGAAATCCTTCTTGCTACCTCTTGAGCACTGCGTTGGTTTTCCCTTGAAGAGGAAAGGGTGATGCAGTAAAGTAGCGTAAGTATTTCCCTCAGTTTTTGAGAACCAAGGTATATATCAATCCATTAGGAGACCACGCTCGAGTCCCACGCACCTACACAAACAAATAAGAACCTCGCAACCAACGCGATAAAGGGGTTTTCAATCCCTTCACGGTCACTTACGAGAGTGAGATCTGATAGATATGATAATATAATATTTTTGGTATTTTTATGATAAAGAGAAATAAAGATGCAAAGTAAAATAAACGGCGCCAGAAATAGCTTGTTGTCGGGAGATTAATATGATGGAAAATAGACCCGGGGGGCATAGGTTTCACTAGTGGCTTCTCTCAGGATAGCATAAGTATTACGGTGGGTAAACGAATTACTGTCGAGCAATTGATAGAATTGAGCATAGTTATGAGAATATCTAGGTATGATCATGTATATAGGCATCACGTCCGTGAAAAGTAGACCGAAACGATTCTGCATCTACTACTATTACTCCACACATCGACCACTATCCAGCATGCATCTAGAGTATTAATTTCATCAGATCAGAGTAATGCTTTAAGCAAGATGACATGATGTAGATGGATAAACTGATGCAATATGATATAAACCCCATCTTTTTATCCTCGATGGCAACAATACAATACATGCCTTGCTGCCCCTGCTGTCACTGGGAAAGGACACCGCAAGATTGAACCCAAAGCTAAGCACTTCTCCCATTGCCAGAAAGATCAATCTAGTAGGCCAAACCAAACTGATAATTCGAAGATACTTGCAAAGATAACCAATCATACATAAAATAATTCAGAGGAGATTCAATTATTGTTCATAGATAAACTTGATCATAAACCCACAACTCATCAGATCTCGACAAACACACCACAAAAGAAGATTACATCGAATAGATCTCCAAGAAGATCGGGGAGAACTTTGTATTGAGATCCAAAGAGAGAGAAGAAGACATCTAGCTAATAACTATGGACCCGAAGGTCTGAGGTAAACTTCTCACACATCATCGGAGAGGCTATGGTGTTGATGTAGAAGCCCTCTGTGATCAATGCCCCCTCCGGCGGAGCGCCGGAAAAGGCCCCAAGATGGGATCTCACGGGTACAGAAGGTTGCGGCGGTGGAAATAGGGCTTTAGCCTCGTATATGATGTTTCCACAATATATGGGTATATATAGGAGGAAGAAGTACGTCGGTGGAGCAACGAGGGGCCCACGAGGGTGGAGGGCGCACCTGGTGGGGGTGGGCATGCCCCCCTACCTCGTGGCTTCCTCGTCTGTTGCTTGACATCCACTCCAAGTCCTCTAGATCACGTTTGTTCCGAAAATCACGTTCCCGAAGGTTTCATTCCGTTTGGACTCCGTTTGATATTCTTTTTCTACGAAACACTGAAATAGGCAAAAAACAACAATTTTGGCTGGGCCTCCGGTTAATAGGTTAGTCCCAAAAATAATATAAAAGTGTATAATAAAGCCCATTAAACATCCAAAACAGAATATAATATAGCATGGAACAATAAAAAATATAGATACGTTGGAGACGTATCATAACCCTGGTTCGCCATCCATTCAGCCTCTGGGTGATGAGCTCCTCGGAATCGCTGGTGAAGTGCTCTCCAAAGGTCCTCATGATCCTCTTGTCACGGCGGCGACTCTCCTTGGAAGTAATATAAGTCTTGTACTGCCCCTTGGCTTGCATGCAGAACAATGCATTCATCTTTGCCTTTTGCTTCTTAGCCCAAGAGAGCTCAGTAGAGGGAGGAGCATACCCAGAAGAACTGTCCTCATCCGCTTCCTCCTCCTCAGTCTCATCCTCATCAACATTCGTTCTAGCAGCCTCTGCCTCAGCACGAGTGGTGGTGTTAGCCTACTGAGGCTTGATGCGGAGCTTGACGGGGTCGTGACGGATCCAGTCGAGGGCAGCAAACTCATCCTGGGGATAGAGCTTCTCCCAAGTCCTCGTGATCAAGAGAAACATGTAAGTTCCATAGATGGGCACCTTACGGTTGAATACCGCAAACCGAAGCTCGCACCACATGATGTGTGAGACATCAAGTGGTTGAGTCTGAGAGTGATGCGCCTCCTCACAAATGAGCATCATATCCACAAGATAGGCATGCACCTTGTCCTTGTCACCAATGCAAGGAAATAGAGTGTTGCGGAAGATCCGGTGCATGATGTCAAGGAACGGGTTCAGCACCCACGTCTTCTTGTCATTGGGAAGCCTCTTCTCAACAAGGAATGGCTGGAGCTTGTTCTTGTTAGCAGACTCGGGGTCGGCATGAGGGCAAACACCAATGGGGCGTGTCGAGTCCCTCATCAGGCACATTAAGCAGATCCATGAAGTCCTTCCACTTAGCAGTCATATGTTGTCCATTGGTCATCCAGGTCATGGTCCGTTCCGGATCAGAATTGAAGTGGACTGAAGCAAAGAACTGGGCCACGATCTCAGGGTCAAAGTCCAGGTGGAAAGAGATGACGTCCTCAATGGCAAAGTGCTCCATCAGGTCCAAAGCCTCACCAAAATAGCCATGGTGTTTGTTCTCCCTCATGTGATTCATGTCAATCCAGTGCACGTCCACATAGATGTTCTTCTTGGCCTTGATCACATCCAGATAAATGAGATTCTGCTGCTTGGTCCAGAACAGATCATTCCCTCTAAAGTTGGCACGAGGATTCACATAAGGGTTGATCCTCCTTCAGGGGACATACTCAGCCAGTGGTATCTCATACATGCCCATGGAGGGCTCCTTGAGCTTGGTGGCGGTGGTCTTGGTTCTGCGTTGAGGGGCATTGGAGCCCTCTGGAGCTTCGTCTTGGTTGCGCAGACGTTTGGGGCCAGTGTCACGGCTGGGATTGGAACGGCGTGCAGGGGCACCGGAGCCACCACCTATGACACACAACACAAGAACACGCAAGAAAAACAAGAGGGGTCAATGCAAAGACCACTACAAAACAGGTGAAACAAGTAGAGCTCGCACTTGGTAATTGCCACTTGGGAGATTTGACCACAATCGTAGTACCGCATGAATGCGCGGTACTAAAAATTTAGTGCTGCTCCTAGCCATGGTAGTACTGCGCCAGGATGGCACGGTAGTACCGCGGCTCGAAGCGGAAGTAGAATTTTTGTGCCGCGCCTCACGCGGTAGTACCGCTCCTGAGAAGCTGTAGTACCAGACCAGCGGTAGTACCGCACCGGAGATGCGGTAGTACCGCACGGTGTCAGATCCGAACATCAACAACGCGGTACTACGGTTGATCAAATCCACCATGGGGAAACATACCAAGTACCATCTCTACGCATTACTACTCTACTACATCCTATTCTTGCAAAGATTTGGCCTAAAATCTCAAGAACAACATGCATCTCCCCAAAAACCTAGAAACAAAAAAATGAACCAAAGAGAGAGGGATTTGGGGAGAAACCTTGTTCCATGGCAAGAGGAAGTGGTGCAGAACAATCCCACCAGACGGAATGCGAGGAGAGCGGCCGGAGACGGAGATCCAGCGAGGGTCTCCGGCGCCGTTCTTGGGCAGGAGAGAGAGACAGCGTAGGGAAAAAGAGTTGAATGGGTATGGGGGAGTGGGAACTTCCCCTGCCCGCTCTTAACCCCCACGCGCTCTCGACTGTGGTAGTACTGCATGTCATCGCGGTAGTACCGCCTGGGTGGAAGTACCGCACCGTGGGCGGTAGTACCGCTCCCCAAGTGGCAGTAAAAAATTGATGTCGTGCTGGGTGCGATGGTACCGTGCGCAGCTCCCGCGGTTGTACCGTGGTAATCCACGGTAGTACCGTAGAACCAAGAAAATGCTCGTTTTGAAAACAGAGAAGAAAAAGGGGCCTTTGCAAAGCAACCTTCCAGCGAGCGGACACACCAAAGAGCTAACCCACAAGACAACACACGCAAGTTAGACACGAAGAAAAGGGAGGCAAGAGACAACAAGGACTAAACACGCAACACAACCTCTCCAAAGAGAGGGCGGTGGCCAAAGCCACCTATGTTTGAGTCAATTGGTGTGGCACCGCAAAGAATTATCCTTGGGCCCATGACCAAAACTCGTCTTTGAAGCACAAGTACCATCAACAATGGCTAATGTGAAAGAGTTGATCAATTTATGCATAATGTGGGAGGGAGAGTTCATTGAGATAAAAACACTCCCCCTATGTCCATGCCTACACCTAAACAAGATAACAAGTTGAGTATGGTGAGGTGTGCACGGGTTCAAGCAACATTGCTCGAATCAATGATATTTAGCTCATGCCTTAACTCGCGAAATCTTGCTTCATCCAAGGGCTTCATGAAAATATCTGCAAGGTTAGCATGAGTGTTGACATAGTTGAGCTCGACCTCCCCTCGCCTAATGTGATCCCGGATGAAGTGATACCGAATCTCAATATGCTTCGTCTTGAAGTGTTGCACCGGGTTGAGATAAATCTTGATGGCACTTTCATTATCACACCAAAGAGGTACTTTGTCACAAATGACACCATAATCCTTTAAAGTTTGCCTCATCCATAGTATTTGTGCACAACAACTATCGGCCGCCACATACTCCGCTTCGGTGGAAGAGAGAGACACACAACTTTGCTTCTTAGAAGACCAACCTACTAAAGAGAAACCAAGGAATTGGCACCCTCCGGAAGTGGACTTCCTATCCACTTTGTCTCCTGCCCAATCGGAGTCCGAATAGCCCATAAGGTTGAGGTTAGATCCTCTTGGTTACCATAAGCCAAAGTTTGGGGTATGAGCCAAATATCGAAAGATTCGCTTGACCGCCACAAAGTGGCTTTCCTTAGGTGCGGCTTGAAACTGTGCATAAATCCCCACACTCAACATGATATCCGGTCTAAATGCACAAAGGTAAAGCAAGGATCCAATCATGGAGCGATATACCTTTTGATCCACCGCTTTACCATTGGGATCAATGTCAAGTTGGCATTTGACGGGCATTGGAGTGGAAGCCGGCTTGACATCGCGTCTTGAGTGTATTTGGCTTAGTTGATGAAGGTTCCTTCTCTTCGTTGCTTGACTTCAAACCCGAGGAAGAATTTCAACTCTCCCATCATGGGCATCTTGAACTTGGAGGTCATGAGTCTGGCAAATTCCTCATTGAAAGCTTTGTTAGGGGAACCAAAGATAATATCATCAACATATAGTTGGCACACAAACAACTCCCCTTTGACCTTCTTAGTAAAAAGAGTGGGGTCGATTTTCCCAATTTCGAACCCACGATCTTGTATCAACTCGGTAAGGTGGTCATACCACGCACGTGGGGCTTGTTTAAGGCCATAGAGTGCCTTATTGAGTTGATACACATGATCAGGGAAATAGGGATCCTCGAACCCGGGGGGTTGTTTGACATACACCAACTCATTAATAGGACCATTAAGAAAATCACTCTTCACATCCATTTGTTGGAACTTAAAATTATGATGAGAAGCATAAGAAATCAACATGCGAATAGATTCAAGACGTGCAACTAGAGCAAAGGTTTCACCGTAGTCGATACCCTCAACTTGGGAGTAGCCTTGTGCTACCAATCGAGCCTTGTTGCGAATGATAATACCATGAGCATCTTGCTTGTTCTTGAATATCCACTTGGTTCCAGTGACATTATGGTTCCCCGATGGCCTTGGCACCAACCTCCACACCTTGTTGTGCTGAAAGTTGTTGAGTTATTCATGCATGGCATTAAGCCAATCCGAATCCTCGAGCGCCTCATAGAACTTTTGGGGTTCTACACAAGAGACAAACGTGTGATGTTCACAATAGTTTTCCAATTTTCTACGAGTTCTTACCCCCTTTCTAATGCTTCCAAGCACACTTGTCATGAGATGTCCCTTAGTAGTGAGCTTGGATGCAATCTTGGCGGCACGACACTCTAATTCCTCCTCGGGGATGAGTTGAGGAGCGGTCACTTGATCATCTTGAGCGTCGTCTTGAGCTTGTTCTTGATCTTGAGCTTTCTCTCTATCTTGAACTTGCTCGGAGGAGAGAACTTGACCTTGGGCATCACTTGGTGATTCAACACCGTCTTGAGATTGATCTTGCCCTTTGTCTTGTTCATGATGTTGAGGGCCTTCACTTTGTTTTTCGGAAGCGTGTGGGCCTTGGGTTGGTGATGGCTCCACTTGAGTGGAGCATTGTCCTTCTCCTTCGGCCACAAGGGGTTCCTCAATGGGTAGGATAAAACCAACTCCCATTCTTCTTATGGCTTGGGGAGGAATTTCATCACCTACATCACAAGTGCCACTTTGCTCCACTTGGGAGCCGTTATTCTCATCAAACTCCACGTCACACATCTCCTCAATAAGTCTCGTGGATTTATTGAGGACACGGTAAGCATGAGAGTTTGTAGCATAACCAACAAATATGCCCTCTTGAGCTCTAGCCTCAAATTTAGACAAATGAACACCTTTCTTGAGAATGAAACACTTCCACCTGAACCCCCGAAAGTACTTGAGGTTGGGCTTGTTACCGGTGAGTATCTCATATGGAGTCTTGTTCAAGCCTTTGCAGAGGTAGAGCCAATTGGATGCATGACACGCGGTGTTGATGGCTTCGGACCAAAAGTTGTATGGGGACTTGAACTCCGCCATCATGGTTCTTGCCGCATCCATCAATGTCCGGTTCTTCCTCTCCGCTACACCAATTTGTTGAGGGGTGTAAGGTGCGGAATATTGATGCTTCATCCCCTCATCACTAAGGAACTCATCCAAGGTGTAGTTCTTGAAATCGGTGCCGTTGTCACTTCTTATCGACAAGATCTTTGCATTGTGTTGGCGTTGAGCTTCATTTGCAAAATCAATGACGTTTTGTTGGGTCTCGCTCTTCCTCTTGAAGAAATATACCCAAGTGTATCCTGAATAATCATCCACAATCACCAAGCAATACTTTCTACCCCCAAGACTATCAAAGGATGGAGGCCTAAAGAGATCCAAGTGAAGGAGCTCCAAATGCCTCTTATAATAAATGATAGTTGTGGGAGGGTGAGCCTTTTCATGTAGCTTACCTTCGATACACACACTGCAAGCATGATCTTTAGCAAAACTAACATTTGTTGGTCCACAGACATGGTCCCCCTTGAGAAGACTTTGCAAAGATCTCATATTGACATGGGCTAAACGGCAATGCCAAAGCCATCCCATGTCAACTTTAGCCATTAGGCATGTCGCGGTCTTAGTGGGTCGCTCCGAAAAGTTAATCACATAGAGATCGTTCTCGACATGCCCAACAAAGGCTACTTTAAGAGTATTGCTCCACAAGAGGGCCATGGAATCAATATCAAAGAAAGTGGCAAAGCCCATGAGTGCAAGTTGACGAACGGAAAGTAAATTGTATGCAAGGGACTCAACAAGCATGACTTTCTCAATCGTGAGATCATGAGAAATGACAACCTTGCCAAGGCCCAATACCTTAGAAGATGAGGCATCACCCCACTCGACATTGGTGGCATAGATGGAATCTTGTGCACGTCCACCACCAAGTTATTGCTTCCGGTCATATGATTTGTGGCTCCACTATCGAGCAACCATGATCCCCCACCGGAAGCAAACGCCTACAAGAGATCAATGCTTGGTTTTAGGTACCCATTTTGTAATGGGTCCTTTGATGTTAGTAACAATGGTCTTACACTACAAAAAAATACACTTCCATGATGATACGTGTTTGTCACGGTAGGTCGCGTTTTTTGCCATGCATGTACATCCATGACAAATTTATGACAGAATCAAGATAGTCATACCTGTGCTGTCGTAGAAGTGTTCCATGACATTACCAAAATTATTATCACGGAAGTGTCCACTTCCATGATGATAAATCGCGTGTCATAGAAGTGCTTTCATCAAGGGTGACCACTAGTAGAAAAAGGGTCAAATGTGAAGCACATTAGTGCCGGTTTGAATTTGAGCCGGCACTAATGTGACCATTAGTGCCGGTTCCAACGGCTAGGCGGGCGGGCATGATTAGTACCGGTTCGTGGGTAACCTTTAGTATCGGTTCATGCCACGAACCGGTACTAATGAGGCTGTGTCAGGCTATGGTCAGTCTGGGGCCCCCACGAAGACCTTTAGTACCGGTTCATGCCATGAACCGGTACTAGAGTTTCTTTGTAAGCTGATTTTCAGTCCCACCTCGCCAAGAGAGAGGCAGTATGAGCGATTTATAAGCCGTGAGTACACAGACAATGACGAAGAGTTGCAATGCTCACCTACATGTTGATTAGCTTTAAGCCTTGCGGAATAGCATAGATTGCACTGAGCTATGTGTAGTGCAGTCTACACTATTCCAAATGGCTTGAAGCAAATTAACCAGCATTGCACCTCTTTTTTATTTTTAATAACTTATTTGAACTCCGGACTTCTTTTTTGTTCAGTATGCAGCATTCAAAGCGACGTCATCAATTTCCAACATGGTCTGACATCATTTGTTGTTTTTCGATCATTTACCTAATTGTTTTAGAGAGCTAAATGACCGTGAAATTGAAAATCACTACAAAATGAATCTTGAAAAATGTTGAAACTTGGCATGTTATCATCATATCACCCGCATAGCATGCGCGAAAGAGTAGAGAGGGTCACGGCAAAAACTGAACGCACTTCGTGTACAAACTGGAATAACTCTTTCGGAGTATCAGGGTTTCGGACGAGAACTCATCTGTTACACGGACACTTCAATGTTTTTTAAACTTATTTGAACTCCGGACTTCTTTTGTGTTCAGTATGCAGCATTCAAAGCGACGTCATCAATTTCCAACATGTTCTGACATCATTTGTTGTTTTTCGGTCATTTACCTAATTGTTTTAGAGAGCTAAATGACCGTGAAATTGAAAATCACTACAAAATGAATCCTGAAAATGTTGAAACTTGGCATGGTATCATCATATCACCCGCATAGCATGTGCAAAAGAGTAGAGAGGGTCACGGCAAAAACTGGACGCACTTCGTGTACAAACTGGACAAACTCTTTCGGAGTATCAGGGTTTCGGACGAGAACTCATCTGTTACACGGCCACTTCAATGTTTTTTTAACTTATTTGAACTCTAGACTTCTTTTGTGTTCAGTATGCAGTATTCAAAGCGACGTCATCAATTTCCAACATGTTCTGACATCATTTGTTGTTTTTCGGTCATTTACCTAATTGTTTTAGACCGTGAAATTGAAAATCACTACAAAATGAATCCTGAAAATGTTGAAACTTGGCATGGTATCATCATATCACCCGCATAGCATGCGCGAAAGAGTAGAGAGGGTCACGGCAAAAACTGGACGCACTTCGTGTACAAACTGGACAAACTCTTTCGGAGTATGAGGGTTTCGGACGAGAACTCATCTGTTACAAGTCCACTTCAATGTTTTTTAAACTTATTTGAACTCTGGACTTCTTTTGTGTTCAGTATGCAGCATTCAAAGTGACGTCATCAATTTCCAACATGTTCTGACATCATTTGTTGTTTTTCGGTCATTTACCTAATTGTTTTAGGAGCCAAATGACTGTGAAATTGAAAATCACTACAATATGAAATCCTGAAAATGTTGAAACTTGGCAATGTATCATCATATCACCCGCATAGCATGCGCGAAAGAGTAGAGAGGGTCACGGCAAAAACTGGACGCACTTCGTGTACAAACTGGACAAACTCTTTCGGAGTATCAGGGTTTCGGACGAGAACTCATCTGTTACACGGCCACTTCAATGTTTTTTAAACTTATTTGAACTCCGGACTTCTTTTGTGTTCAGTATGCAGCATTCAAAGCGACGTCATCAATTTCCAACATGTTCTGACATCATTTGTTGTTTTTCGGTCATTTACCTAATTGTTTTAGAGAGCTAAATGACCGTGAAATTGAAAATCACTACAAAATGAATCCTGAAAATGTTGAAACTTGGCTTGGTATCATCATATCACCCGCATAGCATGCGCGAAAGAGTAGAGAGGGTCACGGCAAAAACTGGACGCACTTCGTGTACAAACTGGACAAACTCTTTCGGAGTATCAGGGTTTCGGACGAGAACTCATCTGTTACACGGCCACTTCAATGTTTTTTAAACTTATTTGAACTCCGGACTTATTTTGTGTTCGGTATGTAGCATTCAAAGCGACACCATCAATTTCCAACATGTTCTGACATCATTTGTTGTTTTTCGGTCATTTACCTAATTGTTTTAAAGAGCTAAATGACTGTGAAATTGAAAATCACTACAAAATGAATCCTAAAAATGTTGAAACTTGGTATGGTATCATCATATCACCCGCATAGCATGCGCAAAAAGAGTAGAGAGGGTCACGGCAAAAACTGGACGCACTTCGTGTACAAACTGGACAAACTCTTTCGGAGTATCAGGGTTTCGGATGAGAACTCATCTGTTACACGGCCACTTCAATGTTTTTTAAACTTATTTGAACTCCGGACTTCTTTTGTGTTCAGTATGCAGCATTCAAAGCGATGTCATCAATTTCCAACATGTTCTGACATCATTTGTTGTTTTTTGGTCATTTACCTAATTGTTTTAGAGAGCTAAATGACCGTGAAATTGAAAATCACTACAAAATGAATCCTGAAAATGTTGAAACTTGGCATGGTATCATCATATCACCCGCATAGCATGCGCGAAAGAGTAGAGAGGGTCACGGCAAAAACTGGACGCACTTCGTGTACAAACTGGACAAACTCTTTCGGAGTATCAGGGTTTCGGACGAGAACTCATCTGTTACACGGCCACTTCAATGTTTTTTAAACTTATTTGAACTCCGGACTTCTTTTGTGTTCAGTATGCAGCATTCAAAGCGACGTCATCAATTTCCAACATGTTCTGACATCATTTGTTGTTTTTCAGTCATTTACCTAATTGTTTTAGAGAGCTAAATGACCGTGAAATTGAAAATCACTACAAAATGAATCCTGAAAATGTTGAAACTTGGCATGGTATCATCATATCACCCGCATAGCATGTGCAAAAGAGTAGAGAGGGTCACGGCAAAAACTGGACGCACTTCGTGTACAAACTGGACAAACTCTTTCGGAGTATCAGGGTTTCGGACGAGAACTCATATGTTACACGGCCACTTCAATGTTTTTTTAACTTATTTGAACTCTAGACTTCTTTTGTGTTCAGTATGCAGTATTCAAAGCGACGTCATCAATTTCCAACATGTTTTGACATCATTTGTTGTTTTTCGGTCATTTACCTAATTGTTTTAGACCGTGAAATTGAAAATCACTACAAAATGAATCCTGAAAATGTTGAAACTTGGCATGGTATCATCATATCACCCGCATAGCATGCGCGAAAGAGTAGAGAGGGTCACGGCAAAAACTGGACGCACTTCATGTACAAACTGGACAAACTCTTTCGGAGTATGAGGGTTTCGGACGAGAACTCATCTGTTACAAGGCCACTTCAATGTTTTTTAAACTTATTTGAACTCTGGACTTCTTTTGTGTTCAGTATGCAGCATACAAAGTGACGTCATCAATTTCCAACATGTTCTGACATCATTTGTTGTTTTTCGGTCATCTACCTAATTGTTTTAGGAGCCAAATGACCGTGAAATTGAAAATCACTACAATATGAAATCCTGAAAAAGTTGAAACTTGGCATGGTATCATCATATCACCCGCATAGCATGCGCGAAAGAGTAGAGAGGGTCACGGCAAAAACTGGACGCACTTCGTGTACAAACTGGACAAACTCTTTCGGAGTATCAGGGTTTCGGACGAGAACTCATCTGTTACACGGCCACTTCAATGTTTTTTAAACTTATTTGAACTCCGGACTTCTTTTGTGTTCAGTATGCAGCATTCAAAGCGACGTCATCAATTTCCAACATGTTCTGACATCACTTGTTGTTTTTTGGTCATTTACCTAATTGTTTTAGAGAGCTAAATGACCGTGAAATTGAAAATCACTACAAAATGAATCCTGAAAATGTTGAAACTTGGCATGGTATCATCATATCACCCGCATAGCATGCGCGAAAGAGTAGAGAGGGTCATGGCAAAAACTGGACGCATTTCGTGTACAAACTGGACAAACTCTTTCGGAGTATCAGGGTTTCGGACGAGAACTCATCTGTTACACGGCCACTTCAATGTTTTTTAAACTTATTTGAACTCCGGACTTATTTGGTGTTCAGTATGTAGCATTCAAAGCGACACCATCAATTTCCAACATGTTCTGACATCATTTGTTGTTTTTCGGTCATTTACCTAATTGTTTTAAAGAGCTAAATGATTGTGAAATTGAAAATCACTACAAAATGAATCCTAAAAATGTTGAAACTTGGCATGGTATCATCATATCACCCGCATAGCATGCGCAAAAAGAGTAGAGAGGGTCACGGCAAAAACTGGACGCACTTCGTGTACAAACTGGACAAACTCTTTCGGAGTATTAGGGTTTCGGACGAGAACTCATCTGTTACACGGCCACTTCAATGTTTTTTAAACTTATTTGAACTTCGGACTTCTTTTGTGTTCAGTATGCAGCATTCAAAGCGACGTCATCAATTTCCAACATGTTCTGACATCATTTGTTGTTTTTTGGTCATTTACCTAATTGTTTTAGAGAGCTAAATGACCGTGAAATTGAAAATCACTACAAAATGAATCCTGAAAATGTTGAAACTTGGCATGGTATCATCATATCACCCGCATAGCATGCGCGAAAGAGTAGAGAGGGTCACGGCAAAAACTGGACGCACTTCGTGTACGAACTGGACAAACTCTTTCGGAGTATCAGGGTTTCGGACGAGAACTCATCTGTTACACGGCCACTTCAATGTTTTTTAAACTTATTTGAACTCCGGACTTCTTTTGTGTTCAGTATGCAGCATTCAAAGCGACGTCATCAATTTCCAACATGTTCTGACATCATTTGTTGTTTTTCGGTCATTTACCTAATTGTTTTAGAGAGCTAAATGACCGTGAAATTGAAAATCGCTACAAAATGAATCCTGAAAATGATGAAACTTGGCATGGTATCATCATATCACCCGCATAGCATGCACGAAAGAGTAGAGAGGGTCACGGCAAAAACTGGACGCACTTCGTGTACAAAATGGACAAACTCTTTCGGAGTATGAGGGTTTCGGACGAGAACTCATCTGCTACACGGCCACTTCAATGTTTTTTAAACTTAATTGAACTCCGGACTTCTTTTGTGTTCAGTATGCAGCATTCAAAGCGACGTCATCAATTTCCAACATGTTCTGACATCATTTGTTGTTTTTCGGTCATTTACCTAATTGTTTTAGAGAGCTAAATGACCGTGAAATTGAAAATCACTACAAAATGAATCCTGAAAATGATGAAACTTGGCATGGTATCATCATATCACCCGCATAGCATGCGCGAAAGAGTAGAGAGGGTCACGGCAAAAACTGGACGCACTTCGTGTACAAACTGGACAAACTCTTTCGGAGTATGAGGGTTTCGGACGAGAACTCATCTGTTACACGGCCACTTCAATGTTTTTTAAACTTATTTGAACTCCGGACTTCTTTTGTGTTCAGTATGCAGCATTCAAAGCGACACCATCAATTTCCAACATGTTCTGACATCATTTGTTGTTTTTCGGTCATTTACCTAATTGTTTTAAAGAGCTAAATGATTGTGAAATTGAAAATCACTACAAAATGAATCCTAAAAATGTTGAAACTTGGCATGGTATCATCATATCACCCGCATAGCATGCGCAAAAAGAGTAGAGAGGGTCACGGCAAAAACTGGACGCACTTCGTGTACAAACTGGACAAACTCTTTCGGAGTATCAGGGTTTCGGACGAGAACTCATCTGTTACACGGCCACTTCAATGTTTTTTAAACTTATTTGAACTTCGGACTTCTTTTGTGTTCAGTATGCAGCATTCAAAGCGACGTCATCAATTTCCAACATGTTCTGACATCATTTGTTGTTTTTTGGTCATTTACCTAATTGTTTTAGAGAGCTAAATGACTGTGAAATTGAAAATCACTACAAAATGAATCCTGAAAATGTTGAAACTTGGCATGGTATCATCATATCACCCGCATAGCATGCGCGAAAGAGTAGAGAGGGTCACGGCAAAAACTGGACGCACTTCGTGTACAAACTGGACAAACTCTTTCGGAGTATCAGGGTTTCGGACGAGAACTCATCTGTTACACGGCCACTTCAATGTTTTTTAAACTTATTTGAACTCCGGACTTCTTTTGTGTTCAGTATGCAGCATTCAAAGCGACGTCATCAATTT